>NC_057833.1:62764583-63082291 GCF_910594005.1 Cervus elaphus | reverse complement strand
AACTGAAGTTCATGATACAGGATTTCAATATGTGCCCACTGCAGATGAGTGATATTTATTTTGATGGCTACTCATTTAATCTACCTGCCTAAAAGGATATCACGGTAACCACAGGTCTTTGAAACGAACAATCTCTGCTTTAGCAAGTGGGGTACAGATGAGAGCAAGGGAAACTGTCCTCATCAGGGGGTCTCAGGATGCAGGAATCTGCAGAGACGAGATGTGCTCTCCGTTTACTGCAATCCCAGGTAATAACTCAGGAGCCAGATGGTTAATAAACACAGGCCACACCACTGTCAGCAAAGAGGCTTCTAGAAACAGAAATCACGGAACGCTGTCGTCCTCGAGGTGTTTACACAGCGCACTGTCAGACTTCCAGTGATAAACGGAAAAGGGTTAAAAGCAGATGCAGCAGAGTGCAGCGTGGCATGCCGCCAGGAGGGCATCATCCTTAGCATAAATGATGACAAAGGTTACTCTACCAGGGCACCCAGGACCCCCAATTAGTTCTGGAACGCTAATGCCTCTCTAAGCTCTGCCCTCTGCATTCCCAGAATCCAACCAACTTCTGAAGGTGTCCGGGGCCGGCACAGCGGAGCTAAAAACCCAGGGTTTCCTCCTGACACCAGAGATGCCCTTTAAAAACGCCCTATTTGCTTGTTTCTACTGAACAAAGCCGGCAGGAAAAGCAGCCACAGTTTTCTACGTGGGCATCTACACCACAGCTTCAGTGAACTGCTCACAAGAGATTCTAGTTCTGACAAACAAACCCCTTTAGGTTTACTTAGAAAAGCTCACAAACTCATTTGGAGGGACCCAACAGGCTAGGCATGAAAAACAAGCTGCGGAGCTTGCCAATATCCTTGTCATTCATTCGGCTGTTTTTATACCAGAGAGAGAACCCGTCAGGGATCAGAAGGAGACTGGGAGAGACCACGGCAGAAACAGCAATATGCAAACTGGTGATTTCTTCCTTGGCTGCAAGGTACTTTGGCAAAACCTCCTAAACAAACAAACAAAAAAACCTCCAACCCCTTTCCTTAAGGTGTGCTTTCTCAACCCAGCCACACTCACTATCTGGCACCTGTCAAGCGGAAACGCTCCACGTGAAAAAGAAGATAAAACAATACTACCACCAACACAAGGCTGGAGGCATTTTGTTGCTTCAAGCAAGCAGAGAACCTTCTACAATTAAAGTGCATTTTTAAAATGTCACTATGAATGCGATGCTTGGGGGGAAAAAAAAAAAGCAGCACTTGAGCAGGAAGTGAAATTATTGTACTTTGGTTTCTCCTCCCTCCATCCTGAGGTCTTCAAAGAGTTGGGTTACTAACACAACAAAAAAACATAGGCATTGATTTTTCCTCTTTTAGAATGATACAGACCTGGGCTGCTCTGGGCTGCTCCTCAGACCTGGAAGATAACTGAAGGTTTTTTAAACTGTTGGAATAAATGAGAGTCGCTCTGGATTTTAGAGGGACCCTGTGAGATCATTAAGGTGGCTGCTGATGAGGTGACAATTGCAGACTCTAATTTTCAATCTGACTGCTTAAATCTCCCAGCAAACTGTCGCTGTTCTCCTGATACTGCGAGTCAGGCTGAACAGGAGCCTTCTCTGAACCGATTGTTTGTCTGAGTGTTTGGCGAGGCTTCCGACTCAGGCAACTTCATAACCTTCCAGTGTGGAAAGGGGAGTGCGCTGGTCACTGCTGCCTGCTAAAAATACCACATGATTTAAACCTGGAGGCAGTCTTAGAAGCTTTTGCTGAAGGTTTATGAGCCTGTGTAAACAGCACGTCTGCCATAAGGAGCAGTGAAGTCTGTAGAATCCTTGTCTAAAACTGTCCTGGCATCAAAGTTTGCTGTGCAAATATCACATAATACCAGAGACAGCTGAAATCTCCTATTTAGGAATTTATGGAACTTATATGTTTGCAGGCGTCAGAAAGTCTTTTTTATAGAGCCCCAGTGCTTCGCAGTACAATATTAATGCACTCTGTTTGAAAAGCCATAATAAATTATATTTTTAATGCTCTTACCCTGGCTTTCTTAAGATGCATACATTCTTGGCAAACAATCAATAAATAGGGTAATCATGAGGAGAGGCCAAAGAATTTGCTGAAGTGCTGTTTTTCCATTTTTAATAGATAAAGATCTAACAATACGGACTGCTGTGTCTGTTCATTTCAGGATCAATACATTCTTTGTTTTCGCCAAACCAAGGAAAAAATAAATGATTGTATGATAAATGTTATGCATCAAACACAATGAAATTCCTCTGCCTGCTAACTTTATCTACTTAATATTCTTGGTTGTTACAAGATGGCATTTTTATCCTTTGCTTTAGCAAATGTATGGAAAATATGAATCCCATACACAGTTATTCAGAGACAAATAAAGACCTTCTAAGGCCCACACATTATGCCTAGGGTAGACCCTGATTTACAGAAACAACAGGGCTGAATGCAGTCAAAGTGGTTAAACTCCATCAATGTAATAGAACACTGGCAAGAGGAACCACACAGTTGCATATCCCCTCCTTATTAACTTGCTTAAATCTGCCCTTTTATCTGAAACACCCAATTACAGCCAAAGGGAAACACCAGAATTATCAGGTTTTTAGCTACTAAGTAACCAAGTTGCTCTTAAGAAAACAAACCACAAAAAGAAAAAAATCACAAAACTTTTACATCATATCAGAGAAGCCTTCCATTATCTGCCTTACAACCAGTAATACTATGAACAAGCCAGGTCCGTCCTCAAACAATTTAAAGGTCTCCTTCTCAAGCAGGGTTAGTTTCAGCAACAGCCACTTCTACACCCTCTTCTGCAACACCACCTTATCAATGGAAGCCTTGTATAACTGAGACCACCAGACTTAATTCCGTCTTTATCATCCACAACGTCCAAAGACTCCAGTCTACAGTAGGAGGAGATGCTCTGCTGAAGCACGAAGCCTACACTTGCAGACATGCCTGACGCTGCAACCAGAGAGGGAACTCATTTCAGAAAAGAAAAGAGTCAAGGAGAACATACAAAGCCAGCCTCTGCCTGTCCAGCCCCGCACCAGGTGGTGCTGGGTGGACACGGGGCTTGCGGCTTTCCAGGATTTGGCTTGCGAGTATTTACCTTTCCTAAGGTTGCTTTTCATCAGATGGCCCGAGTGTTTCAAAGGCACTCCCTGCATCTTTGCACCTGTGCTCCCAAGCCTTCCTCTTCCTAGCGGGCTCCCGTTCTGTTCCAGGCGGGCAATCTTGGCTGGTGGACCCTTCGGATCACTCACATTGTTAGACATTTCTGAATGTTCTTTCCCCTGAGTTGCCTCGTTCAAATGATCCATACTCAGTTACTCTCTAAAGATCACCTGCCAGAATTTAAAAAGAAGAAGACATGTTACAATTGGGTGGGGGGGGTCTCCGCACGCCCCCACCTTCTCTATGTATATATAATGCCATACATGTTTTATCCCTGGATATTTCTCTCCACAAATATAATGTATTTGTAAGACTGCTTAACCAGACATATAATAGGTTACTCTATTTCTAGATCACAGCATTATATTTCCCTTCAAGTTAACAGAATAATTTGTGGAAATTGTATCAACACACATGAACGAAAAGATAATTTGTCACCTACCAGCAAAACTATGTGTGTGGGGGTGTGGGGGGTGTGGGGGATTATTTTTAGAGCAAGAATTACTACAAGTGTAGCTAAAAGGAAAATAACAAATTGTATTTATATAGTCCCAATTTTTAAAAATGAGAAACTTAATACAGAACATAATAATGACACTTTAATCAAAGATGGAAAGATTATTTTATCAGTCCAAGAGATTAGTTACATCTGTTGCCTTTATATTTTAATATACATTTTAATTCTCATGAAGGAAAAATAGATTCATATGTATATACACCACCTCAAAAGAAGGTAGCAGACAACTGCTTTTTAAACTCTCTACTAGCTTCATGGTTAACGTGTAGAAAAAGTTTTCTACTGTTAAAGTATCAAGAGTTACATGACCTGTTTTAAAGATTCAGTCAAGTCTTCGCTCAAACATGCAATTGGATCATTCCATCCCTAACCAAGTGGATAAAAGTGCAGGGTTTCTTCAAAGAGCCTCGATGCTGAAGTATTACAGCTCATGTATCTTAGAGTTAATATTTAGGTATTCTTTAGTAATGGAATGCTGTTAACAATTTAAATACCAAAAATTTTGAAAACATTTTGTAATATACACATTAGATTGAAGCGCTAAACTTGCTTTGAAAGAAAGCTTGTTAATTTTGGTAAAACAAAATAACCAGTGTTCAAAAATAATCTCAGCAGGCAATGAAGTCAACATTTCAATTAACTCCAGAAAAAAATGAACATAATTATTTTTCAGTTGTATTATATTTTGGACATCAATTTTCATACTGTTTATAGTAAAGCAGCTAGTACATTATCAAAATCACTTCTACAATAGTTCTAACTAACATTGATAGGAACAGGTAAATAGAATTATTTTATGAGCTTTCATGGTGCTTGAAGTATTGGGTTCACCAATACTAAGGGAAAGAGAATCATACTCAGAAAAAACAGAATATGATCATTATCACTTTCCTCCAGCTGTTTGGTAATTTGACATATCTTGCACATTTATATAAATATATATGCATATATATAAAATATGAAGAAGCTACTTAGATACAGATTTGAAAGCAAGCTTGTATCATTAGCAGGGCCTTTCTGTAAGCATTGCTTCCCCCTCTGTTTAACCATAGGTTACTGTGTCCACTATAATTAAGGAAAGTGGTGATGGGGAGGGGGAAGCAATGATCATCTGTAAGTTTAAAAGCAACCTTCAGAAGGCCAGTTGAAGAACTATAAAGTTAGAGAAATAATGGCTATTTATCCTTGTACTCCAAGGTGGCACAGTGAGACCAAAGGTTTACCGTTGATCGAGGTCCCATCTGTTTTTGGTTATGAGGTTCATTAACAATAAACGTGCCTCTTTTAACCACTTTTTATCAAGATTACTCTTTCCATTACATTAAACTGTAGTCTAAAGCCAAAATTAGTGGTGATTATTAACTTACTCAAAACACTCTTTATAATGCTTCATGTGGGTTATAATACAGAACTGCTTTTCCTGAAATTGGCTGCCTTACCCTAAAGCAGAAGATGAATTTTAAAACATATGATTTGAAAAGAAAATACTTAACCCGTGTGGCAATTTAAGAGCCAAAAAAAAAAAGAGAGAGAGGATGAGTAGACAACAGCATCAAAGTTAATGCTACAAAACGTATTAAGTAGTCATGAAGCTTAACAGTATTATAAACTGTGAAGTGATAGATGATAATTTAGTTAATGTATTGACAATCAAAACATCATATAGGTCATGCAAAATTGTCCTTCGAATGAATACCCACCTATAAGCAGCTATTAAACACTCAGTCATCTTGTAAAAAGCTTTACATTATAAAGCAAAATTACATGCACATAAAACACCCAATTTACTCATTTAAACTCTGCGCCCAAGGCTGAAGTTCACCAAACCTGAGTTTGGAATTGCAAAGAGCAGCCTCCGCGGGGCCTGCTGGATGACTGCATGGGAACAAACTAAGGTCTCAACAGACGCCAGGCTGGAGAGTTTCTTGTGAGTTACACACTGTAAAAACCGATTTCACTGTGATGTCTGGCTGGCACATTGAAAGCAGGCTACTTTCTCCAAACCCCACTTCCCTGTCCATAAACGAAGTCCATATATGATCATTAACGAATTAAACAGCGAACTCAGACACAGCAATTATTTCCTTTAAAAAGAGCAAAGCACGAAATTCCGGTTTCAAGAACCTATTTGGTTTTTTTTTTTTTTTTTTGCAGTGTGGGAGCCTTTTCAATGAGTTCCCTGCTGAATCGCCTCCTTCGCCCCCACACAACCCCATAATCACATTTTAAGAGACTGTGCCCTTATCCGTTCCATATGGCCGGCACGATCCAGGCCAAGCTTTCACTGTGACCTTTTAAAGAGACAAAGAAGCAAAGTACTATCTAGAATCAGAAACACTGCAGTTTTACTGAGTGAAATTAGCAAAACCGACCTGAAACTCACCACTTCAAAACTTGACAGCATATAAATAACAAAAACAAAGGAGATTTCCTTTGCAGCCCGGGTTCTCGAAGAGAAGTTCAAGAATGATGTTTTCTATGTCTTTTTTTTTTTAAAAATTAAAAAAAAAAAAAAAAGCAGCAGCAGACCTGAAGGCGACTTCCCCTGAAATTGTATTATTTTCTCTTCCTTTACCCTCGCCCCCCTAAGCGGGGGAAGGGCGGATAAGCGTCTGGAAGAGTAGCCATGGAAGAGAGGGGTTAAGGGGTGGGGGGGGGGGGGAAAATCACAATTGGACCAACAGCATATATGGTTTGTAAAATGTCTAACCTCGGAGAACGGGGTTTTCGATGGGGGAGGAGGGGAGAGCGGGAAGGAGGGAGGAGGGGGAAGACAGAATTGATCTGACAAGTGATTCGTTGGGGGGAAATCGTAAAAACAAAGCCAGTACGCGGCGGCGGTGCTGGGGAGGCGAGGTGGGGATCGGGAATTCTCTTAGAAAGAAAAAGGAAAAAAAAAAAAAAACCCAAACAAACCTCGGCGGCCGAGGTCTGCAAAAGCGACCCCCGCCCGCCGGGGCTCTCCGGGGCGCGGGCCGAAAGTCCGCCCGGCCGTGGCCCGCGGTCCCCTCCTCCTGCCGCCCCGCGCGCGCGCGGCTGGGGGGCCGGCTCGCCTCCCCCCGCCCGCTCCCCGAGAACCGCGCCGGAGAGTAACCGACCTGCAACTTTCTTCCCGCAGCCTCGGGCCCCGCGCGGGGCATCTAGCGGGGGGCCGGGGGCGCCGAGGGCCGCAGGGCGCGCAGGAAGCCCCGGCAAGGCACTGGGGCGCCACTTTGGAGCCGGCCCTCGCGGACGAGCGCCCCGAGGACCCCCCCGCGGCCCATGGACGCGGGGCCGCGAGCGTCTGCGGAGCCTGGAGAGTGAGGCGGCCGGGGGTGGGGGGGCCGGGGAAGGGGGCCGGAGGGCGCCCCCGCCGCCTACCCGCCGCCCCCCCGAAAGTCGCGGAGCCCTAGCTCAGCCGGAGTCCGAGGTAAACACCCGGCCCCACAATGGCCCCGGGGCGCGGGGGGCCCGGACGCCCCGCAAAACTGAGCAGGAGTTTCGGCGCGCGCGGGCTGGGGGCGCGGGGCGCCCCTCGAGCCGCCTGGGCCCCGCGCCGCCTAGAGCGCGGCGGAGGCGACGAGGCCGGCGGGCGCCGGGCGGCGCGGCGCCGAGTGCGCGCGCGGGCCGCTCCCCGCGCCCGGCCGCTCCGCTGCCCCCCGCGCCGCCGGCGCGGCCCCCATCAAACGCGGGGCGCGCTCCTCCCGGCCGCCGCCGCGCCCCGCTCGGCCCCGCGCGCCCGGCCGCGCCGCCGCCGCTGCTGCCGCCGCCGCCGCTGTGGCTGCCGCTTCCCCGTCCTCGTCATCTTAACGCACGGCCCCCGCTCGCAGCCCCCGGGCCGCCCGCCGCCCGGCCCTTCCCCAGCGGGGCCGGCTGCGCCGCGTCCGGGCGGCGGGAGCGAGCGGGCGGGCGGCGCGGGGGCGGGGGCGCGGGGAGGGGCGCGGGGCGCGGGGGAGGGACGCGGCTTAAAACCCGGGCTGGAGGGCCGGGAGCGCGGAGGGGCGGCGGCGCGGCGGACGGGCGCGGGGAGCTGGCCGGGCGGGCGGCACACAATGCCCGGAACGGCGGGGCGCGCGGGCCGGGCGCGCGGGGGCCCGGGCCGGGGGCGCGCGGGGGCAGGTGTGCGCGGCGGCGGCGGGGCGGGGAGCGGCCGGCGGGGAGAGCGGGGGAGGCGGGGGCGAAGCCGGGAGGCGAGCCACCCCACGCCCCGCGCGCCGCGGGAACACCGAGAGGCGAGCTGCAGGAGCGGGGCGCGCTGGCGCCCGGGGACGGGCGAGGGCGCACCGGCCCGCGCGGGGCTCCGAGGCTCTGGCCCTTCGGGACGGGGCCGGGGACGGCGGGGCACCGGCTCTCGAGGAGCGCGGAGCGCGCGCCAGCGGCAGCAGAAACGGAGGACTGGGACCCCCGAAATCCTCTGCGCAATAGGATCCCTCCTCACAGGAGGGGGAAGCCTCAACGAAGAGCCAGCGGCCCAAAAAGAGGAGCACTTTCCGAGCTCATCGGTACCCGGCCCCTCTACCGGGGCGCAGGTAGATGCCAACGTCCCTCACTTCTGAGCCGGAGAACTCGGAGGAGGGAATACGTGGCCCACGGTGGCCGAGTTAAACAAAATTTGGGTCACTTTCTTGAAACAGACCTGACTAGTTAAAAGTTATTACAAAGGAAAACGTGCCACCTTTACCCTGGTTGGGGGGGGGGGGCGGTTTAATACCTGTGTTGTAGCAATAAATACTTGTGTAATCTAAGGTAAATTACCCGGGTAGATAAATGGTCATTACACCCAAGTATGATCCTCTTATTTAGATAATCTATTAAATATAGTGCCTATAAAAACGAAGAACATCACAGTCTTGCCCGAAATGGGGATGTAGCGTTCGTCGTTTAGGTTTGAGTGCTAACATCTTAAGACCCTGAAGGCAGTTAATCATTAAACAGAAACAAAAATGTTCAAATTATTTTTTCGGAATACACTAGGAGGGAAAAGAGAAAAATCAGTGATAAACATTTTGTTACACATAAAAAAGCAACAAGTTAGCGCAAGTACTGAGATAAGAGGAAAATATGCAAATGAAGCTCTTTAAAGCTACCAATACACTCTCAGACACTGTCTACACTAGAAATCTTAGACAAACAGAAGGTAAAACAGAAGATAAAGGATAGGAAATAATGGCCTCCTGGGGAGGACAAGTTCAGGAGGAACACAGTGAAAATATATCACTCTAAGGGCACCCACGTTTCACCCACAAAACCAGAAAGGTTAGTGAAGGCAGCAGTGAATCTTGGTACATGTAAACCCAAACCTAGAGCTAAAGAATGTGATGGTAAAACACAGTATCAAAAACAAGAAATACAAGGAAATCTTTATGAAAAAGCTCAAATGATACCGTATTTTCAAAAAGTTGGTATGCAGTTAAGTATGGAGGAGGGTATTTTAATTAAAGTATAAGAAATACAATCAATAAGGAAATATATAAGCATGGCAACATGTAACACTGGTGTCAGAGTTGTTATTGTAGATGGAAGTAAACATTTTTTTAAAATGTTTGATATTCAGAAGAAAACATGGATAACAGTTACCTTTATAATGAGAATGATTTTTGCAATGTGATGGGTTAAATTGGGAATTTCCAAGATGTATATTTTAATAGTTGCTTCACACTGGGGATGCCTGACATGTTTCCCTGAAACCCGCCTGGTTTTTCAGTAGGGACTGTGCATTCTAGTATCACAGTGTATAAATTTACAAGCAATAGCAAAATCTCAAAATAGAGAAGAAGTATCCTGTACTACAAAGAATCATTCAGGCAAATGGAACTCAAATGGAGTGTTTAAAAAGAAAGAAAGTTGTTGGGCAAAACAAAATCTGAACAAAGAGAAAGGAAGACTAAAAAAGGTTACTGAATATATCAATATTAAAACACACTGGGACAAAATACTGTAAATGATGATTATCCCATTATTTCCACAAATAAGACAGAAAGCTTTCTGATTGCCTTAGCCTCCTATTGATGTGGGGGTTAAAATATTAATCTTTAAATTTGAATAGCAGCTTTTATCTAGGAATTTCAAGCTAATTCTCAAACACAAAACATAAAAAAGTGTAATAAAGATGAACATGGCCTTGGAAAATGGTTAAACAGAATAAGTGAGGATAAAGGCATCTAATAATAACTTTACTACACAATTATAAGTCTGTTAATCATATATGCATATTAATCTCCCTCAAGCACATTCTTTATTTCAGAACTATATAAGATATAAGCAAAAGCACACAGAGGTTTATGCCCTCCAAGTAATAGTACAGTGATGAACTTCCTATATATTATTTACTCTTTTAGAATACTCACTAAACCACTGAATACTAAACCCAGATTAAAATAAAGAACAAAGGAAAAGTAATAAGGAAAATTCCACCTTTCTAGGCATAGTGATGGGAGGCATCAGTTTTATTCTACAAAGTATCTTAAATTTGGCAATAAAGATGCAAGCCAAGTATTGAAAAAAGTTAAGATAAACTTTATAAATCCAACTATGAGAACAGAAAACCTCAGGAACATGAAATATTACAAGTCAAATACATGAACTATTAAACATGTGGGTGTACAGTTAAAACAGTGCATCAATTTTTTATCACAGAAGGAATTCAGTCTGGCTACACAAAGGTAGCGGAGATAAAATACGGTAACAGAGATACGAGATTTTTTAAAAACAATAACAAAAGGGCTACTGCATGTTTCAGGGGGCCCCATATTAAGATAAATATGCTGGCAGATATCCGGAAGCATTAAAACATTCAGAATTCTGAATAGCACATACATTTGTAATAAACAGAGAAAGCATTTAGAATTTGAACGCTTTTAAGATACGGCAACTCCGCCAGTGACTGTGTTAGCAGAGCAATGTTTACCACCATAGCACTTTGTAAGGACATGGTAGGGTTGTTTTTTTTTTTTTTTTTCCATCTTTTTAAATTCAAATACTGTTGGCTATCTCTCCACACTCTTAAAGCAGCACATTTCACGTGGCATATTGCTCTTTTTGTCGCGCCGACTCTTTGTGTTTTGGCTTTAGCTGCAGGTGGTGCTTCCCGTATATGAATTTCTGGGAATACGGTCTGTGTTGGCCATATAAGGATGTCTCTCTGAGCCATATGTTCTGCTGTCATCTGTCTCATTTTGTCTGTCTGGGATGTCAGGACTGATTTCCACATAGTTTCTTGAATGGGCCAGATACAAATTTGTAAGAGCGGAGAGGGGGGGGATTAAAAAAAAAAAACTGGGGCTGGAGCCCAAACAACTTTGTCAAAACATACATTGGAGAGGAAATGCAATATCCTGTAAACATTCACACCCTCCTTCTCACGTCTTATCTGTGACTGACATCATCACAACTGCATAGCTTGAGAGGGGATCTGTGCGATCAAGTTCAGGAGTCTGCAGCCTGTGGGTGTGTGGCTGAGTCAGACGGACCCTGCGCCTCTGGAGGTCACGGCAGGCACAGGGGGACTGCCCTGCTCCAGAGTCCTGGGCCCTGCAGCTAGCCTGACCTGGCCTTGAACCCGGGGAGGGAAGCCACCTCACGCCTTTCTCCTTCAGAGAATCAACAGGACTCTGATTAAACTTTCGGGCGAATCACGCAAGAAGGCCTGGTCCCCATTTTACACTCTCCTAGGTTCTGGTACTTCTCTGTCACAGTTAGCATCAGTGAACAATCTGGATAATTACCAGCTTAATAAATATCTTCCATCAGTCCAGTTCAGTCATGTCCGACTCTTTGCGACCCTGTGGCCTGCAGCACGCCAGGCCTCCCTGTCCCAAGCTAGACTGTCATCCCTATGAGAGCAGAGACTGTGTCTTGCTCACTGCCCTATGACCAGGGATTCATGCCGCATCCCTGCAATGTTTACATTCTGAATAAATAAATGAGAGGCAAAAGCTCAGGGTAACTTGCAACCAAATTCTATGGCTAACTGGAATGACCGTTCCTCTTAGAGACTGTGGAAGTGAGGTGGAGTCAACAGTGGGGAAAGTGGCTGTATCGTTGAAATGTGAATTCACTGAAATTAAATAACATTTACAGTTTAGTTCCTCAGTCACACATCAAGTGTTCAATAGCCCCATGTGACCAGTGGCTATCCTATGAGACAGTGTGGGTTAGAGAACCCTTCCACCATTGCAGAAAGTTCTATCAGCCAGCAAGGACCTAGAGAACTTCTATAATAGACAACTAAGTAAATCCAGGACCTCACCTGGAGGAGTCTTTGAGGTGCTGGACGGCTTTCAGACATCCTAATGAAGTCCAAATTGAAGTCCTTTTCCACTTTAGAACAGGCCCGTAGCTCTGTAAAGCTGTGTGGAACGAGACGTGGGCAGCACTGCACACAAATTTAAGACGGCTTTCTAGACACGTCTGCATGTGAAAGGGTCTTAGAGTACATTTGGAATAACATGCATTTACCCCAAAGGCTGCTTTCCATGAACATTTCAGCAGCTCACAGGTGAAGCTGAAAACCACAGAATCATTCCACACCCTCTCCCACCCCCACATTAAAAAAGCAGAGTTGCCACTAGAAATGGCTTTTTTGGAAGCTTTAATGTAGATATCTACTCAAACCGGGAGGGCATCCAAATACCAAACAAATAATGGTGTGCTGCAGAGAATCAAAGCAAATGGCTTGAATATGTTTCAGGAGAGATAAAGGAGAAATAATAAACTCTAAACATGGGGCCTAAGGTTTTTGGTTTTTTTTCCCTAATATGTGGGGTTTCAGTTATAGCCGGACTGATAGCGATCAAAAGTTGTTTCCTAATTACTTTAAGGTGAATGTTAATACCCACTGGTAATTTGGGTTATGGTTTTAATAGACAAAGGTCACTATTACAGCGAAGCAAAGAAAGGCTGATGTTTAAGCTAGTTTGGGGGGAGCGGGCTGAGGTAAACGAACGGCCATTAGAGTTGGCTTCCAGAACCTGGTGAGATATCAGGGACTTTGAAATATCTGCAATGTTTACATTCTGAATAAATACAGCCAAAATCTCAGTGTCACTTGCAACCAAATTCTATCGCTAATTGCAATGACCATTCCTTTTTGAGACTGTGGAAGTGAGATGGACTTAACAGAAATATTACCTCTGAAAATTACTTTTTAAAGCAAGAATTTATTGGACAAATTTTTATATCTTCCTTCCATAGACATCAGTATGGACCACAACATTGACATGCACAATGGAAATAATCCCATCAAAATTGGTTATCTCTGCCTATAACTCCAAAACTGAGCAGGGGGCCGGGTTCCAATAGCAATGCTGTTGAGACCCCCGCATACCTGCGTATTAGCCTGTGTGTTAACAGCCGTCAGCACCAAATCCCTTAAGAGTTTCAGGCTGTCTTCTTTCCCCATTGCTTCTGGAGAGCAGGTCCTCCCTCTTCTCACTGGGGACCTCCCTTCTGCCGCATTCTTTGATACGCAGCCTGATTGCACCTCTTCTTTCCAAAGCCTCCTCCAGCTATTAGCCACTTCCTCCTCGATGCCCCATCCCAGCTCCCTCCTTCAAGTGTGGCATTTCATATTTGCATGCCTGCCCTTCCCAACTGCACGTCTGTCAACATTTTGAGGCTGGACTCCTGTCTGTATTCCAGGAGTCTCTGACATTGCCGGCAATTAATAGGGAAAGGAAGCCAAGAACTGTTTTGATGAGTGACTGCTGGTAAAAATCTTAGAAAGGTTCTTGCATTCTTAGGCAGTAAAGCCAAGGATAAGATCAGAAGTTAGTTCAGTGGCTTCTCAAATCTGCTGCATCTTAATATCACTTGGTATGTCAACAGTCCAGATACCCAGGCTGCACCCCATTGCCAAGGGTTGGAGCCAGCGGTTGAGAGTTTCCAAGCTGATTCCAGTGTACAGCCAGCTGTAGCATCCAGTGGAGTAGGTAACGTGTTAGAGACAAGAAATCAAATATACCTGTTAGGACATCTTCCAAGGGTATGGAGATCCTGGAGTCACTTGGAAAAGTTAAGGCCCTTTAAAGAATCAGCACTTACCCCAAATTCAAGAAATTTATGTGCAGGCAAGCTACTTGTTTCAAATTAAAAAAAAAAGGTAGGGGGCAAGCTATTAGATCATTGATTTGGTGAATAAAAGTCTGCTGTCTGAGGAACCATAATAAATTAGCATTTGGGCACTTGCTTGAGATTTACCGGGGTGCCAGAAATCCTGTGCAAGTGTATGATTTATCATCACAGACATAAGAGACTAACCACAAAATTACATATGGAAGTAAAGTTCCAAATCCAGTCTATTATTTACTGGAGCCAGAACCAGCCTGGTTTTCTCTGATTTTTTTTTTTTCCCCCAACATAGTTGAGCAGGCTTTTTCTCCCAGAAAATTTCAACCTTGAGTGGGATTCCCTTTGAGACAGCTGAAACCATTCAGCTCTTTTCTGACCCTAGGCATGGCACTCAGCTGGACTGAAGTGTTCACTGTCCATGCCCTGGAGTCGGTGCAGGGCCCCTAGCTGCCGTGCGGCACCCCCAGGAAGCCCACAGGATTTTAATTCCAGCGAAGTTGAACAGAAACCATTCTCAGCCAGCCTTCACTCAAGACATACCAACCAAGTCTTAGTGATATCAATGCTATTCTAATCTTTCCTGGTCACCTGAAGGGAAAACAGTTTGAGGTTGCAACAGGCCTGGATCCTGGTCCAGATTGGTTTTGGGAAAAGGCTCAGCCAAGGGCAGTGTCAACACCATAAGCAGTGGACAAGGGCCACTCACTGGGGGAAAGGAGTGCAATGCACCTGGACAGTGTTTAAAGACTTCTATGATGCTTGAGACGCGCTGAAGCAAAGGAGGAGTTTAATTCAACACTCAAGCGCATTCTCTCTGGGATGATGGCAAAGAGCTGGAAGGGACTGTGGCGCTGGGCGCACAATAGTGTGACTGTGACCAAGGCCACTGAACTCACACTCACACACTGTCCAAACAGCATGAGGTATGGCACCCATCTTTTACCCCAATTCAAAAATTTGAAAACAACATAAGTAAAGGAAAACAGTCCTCTATTCCTAAGACTGGCAGATGTATATTTTCATGAAAACATCATGCTGTGCAGAAAACAATAAACTGCAAGACATTGACAACTGCCTCCAACCTTCCACTGCCTTGCCCTTACCCGCCAACAGCCGTGGTCCGGTCTCCACTGGATAATTAATTCATGTGATGATTACCTGACCCAAGGATAATTCACATGGATTGGTAATGAGAGACCCAACATCCCACCCAAAGTAGGTAATTTGATGGTCCTCTGATGCAAGAAAATGGTTCTCTTTTCAGATTTTCTTCTATATTCTTGTATCTTAGCAAAAGAAGAGAAAGGAGGGACAAAAACCAGGCCTTCCAAATATCCAACATTCAAATATCCAAACATTCTATTTGGATATTTTTCAAGTGAGTAAAAATTAACTACACTCCTGAGACAGCAGACAGTCCCCAGGAGCATCTGCAGGACACTGGCAGTCCCTGCAGTCCAGGCACAGAGGTGGGACAACCCCACATATGTACTCACCCTAACCCTAGATTGCACTTATTAATAAGAGAATGCATCTTTAGTAATAAGCTCAAAAGGCTTTCAAATTTATTTTTATCTGTCACTTTTTGTGATAGTAATTACAATTACTTATTTCTGCATGCAGTAATCTATAATGATATATTTTTTACAATGTATTGCTTGATACTGTTTCCTATCATCTGTTCTCACTGATTTTATATTAGGGACTTTTATATTAATGATGGAGTGTTTTTTAATGTATTGGAATTCGTGTCTAAACTGCATCTCCCTGAAGGTCATTGCTACATATATGTATTTCTCTGATGCATGACTAGGGAATGTGATTACATAGTGAAGCCAAATTGAGATTACATATTTATTGGTCTAAAATAAAATACTAAATAAAAGAAAATAATTCAAAGTCTAAATAAAACACTAAAAAGTAGTTTCACAGCATAACTGTAGCTAAAGGATATCCAGTTACCTACTTTGCAGGTGCGGCTTTCTTTATTGTGTGTTTATTGTGGAATTTAATTCATTAGATAACTAACAGGGACTATAAATACACATGCAAATTTCCAGCTGATAGGAAGCAAAAAGTTGATAAATAATGCCGCAGTATAACTTTAAAAACAGAAGTAGTGAGCCTTCAGGCTATTTTTTTAATCATTTATTTTTATTTATTCTGTAAAGACTATTTCCATTTGTATTTTTTAAATCTATATATAAATATACTTGGGAGAGAAACAAACAGCATATTTATGAACATTTTTGATGGGGACCAGCTTGTAACTGTTTTGAGACTGTAACTGCTGTAAAGATGGACAATACCCACAGTTTTATTACTTCTGCAACTGGAAAACTACTACACATTCATATCATATTTAATGAAAATTAAACTTATCTCTCAGTGGAGGTAACAAGACTCTCAAAAATAACTTTAGTTCACTCTGCACAAAGGGGTTTTGTCTCTAAGAATTTATAACACCACAAGCTAGTGTAAAGGCATCTTTGTAACTGGCATATGCTGTAGTTTTGGATATAAACCAAATCTTGGAGTATTTTCAATAGATTTGGAAAATCCAATTGTTTGACCAACAACCTAGTATGAATAAATGTATCTATAATACCTATCTAGCATCGCATGATATATACATTCACAAATACAATCTGCATGTCATACAAGAGAACGTTACACAAATTAAAACTAGTCAACCACAGTTTCCATCAGAAATTCTTTAAAACCCAGAGTTGGTGTGAGAGTGCTCTCTATCAGTAAGCAACTCCTACAAAAAAAAATCAGTGACATGGTGGGAAAGAAGGGGAGAATCAATGACATGGTGGGAAAGAAGTGGAGAAGAGCAGAAACCTGAGATTCAGGTGGTGCTTCTTCCTCTACCAACTAGAAGAGTCACCCTTCGTGAGCCAAACAGAACCCGGTTCTGTATCCACAAAGTGATGGAAAAGACCCTGATCATCTTTAAGGCCACAGAAAGTCTCTGCCCGTAAGTTAAAAAAAAATCAAGTTCATTTTAAGGAGAATACAAAGATATGAGGACGTTTCTCGCATGCTACATTAGATGTTTATCTATATATGAGACAGGTGTCAAACAAACAAATTAAAAAAAAAAAAAAAAAACCACTAAGGCAAAGGGAAACTTTAACTCACCAGATTCCATCTGTTACATCTGAATTCATACATAATTGATTATCCATGACTGGTAAGTTCTTTTCTCACTAGCCGACCACAGTTTTCTAAACATTATGTATTAAATCACTAGCAAAGTAGACTACATTCAGAAACAGCAAGGGCAGAATAAGAATATTTTAAATGAAAAATTACATGCTGGTTAATAATAATACAGCTGACCTATGTTTAAGGGAGAGAAATTTTAATCATGTGCATATTAAATATTAATAACCTATTCTGTTATTGTTATAATAAGGTTAAGTAGGCTTCTCCGTGCTTAAGGAAAGAGGGAGAACTAGGAATGCATAACTGTGCAAAGAGATATAGAGACGGGGACAGACAGAAGGAAAATGTGTCAACAATAAACGAGAGGAAATGAAAAAGAAGGAAAAGATGAAGGTGGAAACTAATCTCTATGTGTCATTATGACTGCCAGAGTACTGGCAAAGAAGCAGCATCCTTTTATTTCAATTTTAATCATTTCTGAATTTTAATACCCAGCTCCTTTTGTAATTCTCCTGGCATTCCCCATATGCCTCCATCCCAGCCAAAACACCAGTGTAAATTAAATGGCAGGCAACCACACCACTGATGTAGCCTCCCCAAAGAACCTAGCAGGTGACCAAAAGCAGAAAAAGGTATGTCTACCTTACATCCCTGAGGACCTCCAGCCAATTAACTGGCTGAATGTTCTCTATTTTCTCTAATTTTGCAAAGAAGGACAGTAGTTGGGTAATCTACAGATAGAGAATCATTAAAAAAAATAAAGCAAGCCAGTGGTAATACAATAATCAGTGACCATCAGGGCCTGGAAAAATGAGTTTGCTCTCACTGGCACTAAGGAGCATCACATGATTATTTAATTACAGCTCTAATTTTTGTCTCGTGGATGGCAACATATCAACAATTAATAGGGCAAATAGAGGAGACTGTTTTTAAAGAGACAGAATGCGCATGATAATGGACTAGGTCACACAGCAGTCTGCAGCTTCAGGAAGACTTTTCTTTGTATAACTAAACAGCACTGTGTTGCCACAGCCTCACACGTGGAAATAAATTTAAAGAGGAAGTGTCTTTTTTTTTTTTAAATGATAACTTTCTTAGAAGGCTGGGAACTTTTCAGAACATTTTAGATGCACCTAACCCAAACCCACTGCAATGCGAGCATTAATTTTAAGGAATAGAAGGAAATCATCCTTAACATAAACACCCTAAATCCCAAAACAGTGTTACACAATGGATATAAAAATCCATTTATATCTAAGTGGGTAGAAAAATATCTGTTATGGAATTAATCATGGCTGATATTTATCCAGTGAGGTCCTGGAAAAACATCACCATCGTAGGAAAGAGACGGACGGAGGTCAGTCAGATGCGGGCTGCTTAGCGCACAGTATTTGGGCCCCAGAAGATCAGAATGACCATCCGGTAGCCTGACTCCAAGGCCCTCCGGGGAGACCTCTGCGCTGACTCCAGAGCAGGTTGTGAGCACCACTTGCACCAAAGGACCGTGAGCCTCGACAGAGACCCTGCCCCATCCTCAAGGTCGAGGAGGAGGAGACAGACCCTGGTGCTACTGTCCAAGAAGGACACGGTGCACAGAGGAGAAAAGCCCTCAGTTACCCAGGACACGGGGCACATGCAGATGAAGTGTGCAGAGAACCCCGGGGAAAGGAGAAGATCGGGGAGAAAAGCCTTCTCCCACTAAACCATCTCGGCACAAGCTAAATTCACTATTCTGTTACGGATTTAGCAGATCTTTAATGAGTGCTCTCCACGCAAGACAGAATGTGAAGTTACTATTTTCTAAAACACAGACATGTACCTTACACTGATTTTTTTTTTTTTGTAGTTGAATAACTTGGAATAAATAAAGGCAGCAGAACCTAAAAATTCATAAAGTGGGAATCCCAGTACATTTTTAAGTGCTGTATTACCAGGTTACAAGGTCAACATATCCAGATTAGCCGAGAGAGTTCAAAGAGTCAACCAGTGTGAGAGTTGTCTGAGGCAGGCTCAGTCCAGCCTTCAACCTCACTAGTTTCAGTCACCCATTGTTTGCCATGCCAGAAGCCAAGGCAAAAACCCAGGCTTTAGATTTGGAAAATAGTCTTAGAGCTACTGCTGTGATTAACTGCTCAAATGTATCTTATATATCACGCTCTACAGAACTGCAAGAAAGCACAGCCTTGCTCAAGAAATAGTGACTAAAAAGATGCTACAAAGAGGATCAACTCAATAAGCTTTTAATGGCTAATGTTGGCCAAAATCATCACAAAACAAAAATGTAGGCATCTCAGACTACAGTGTGGGAAAGCTAAAACTGCTGAGGGACACTGATTTCTAAACCTACTATCAAAAGTGCTCAAGTCAATGCTAATACAGAGAAAGGGGGAAGAAAAGATTTTTAGAAAACTAAAAATCTTACATCCTAGTGAAAAGTTTAAAATTAAGTTACTTTATTAGAAAACATTCTGATAATTCTGGACCCAAAATCTGACTCCATACTTTCTGAAAGACTATTTTGAAAAGAGTCTAGCAAGCAGCAGCTTGTGTGTAACAGTATACATCATTCTTTTTTAACATTACTGTTAATATACAGTTAACATGTCTCAGAAAAGGCTGTAATTAACTGTCTACTGCTCCAATAACACTAATAAGTGTACAGTATTATTAAAATACAATGACTCCTTGCAAAGTAAGGCTGTCATTTATAAACTTTTAAGATAATGTTCTAAATTGGTTTTGAGTCTTCTTAAACCACCCCAAAGCGAGCCCACCACTAAGAAAAATAATTTAAAGCATAGTTATTAAAATATTATTCCTTCCTCTCACAGTCTGGAGAAATCTATTAGAAAGACCGTCTAGGTATCATTTCAGTTGGCGAAAATACAATGAGAAACACTTGGGATTATTTCATCAATTCTGGATGTCCTTTTAAAATTTTAAATTGTAAGCATTTG
This sequence comes from Cervus elaphus, assembly GCF_910594005.1. Lineage (NCBI taxonomy): Eukaryota > Metazoa > Chordata > Mammalia > Artiodactyla > Cervidae > Cervus > Cervus elaphus. Next base: position 63,062,402 of record NC_057833.1, on the reverse strand, counting down.
AATTGAGTGCTTTATTTACTGACAAAATATTTTTATCAGTGAACAAGGAAAGAAAGGTTTGCTATATCAAGAATCATTACATAGCCCTGCTGTTAATCCCCAATGACTTCCATTGTCTGGTTCATTGGATCAGGAAAACTCAATTGCATTCAACATCAAACAGCTAATTATAGAGACACCATATTCAGGACTATCTCTATTGCATATACTAGGTTGTATTTTACTTATAATAATTATTACAATAAAATATTTATAACAGACAACCTCTTTTACCTTAAAGTCCTTAATATTATAAACGCTAAAAGGCCAAACTGTCGTTTGCAGGCTCTCAATGGCATACCAGAAACCATGGAGTAAGACTAGAAAAGAACCTCTAGCAATCCACTCTACTCTCTGCCCAGCTTCCTGGAAAACTGCATCTAAAGAGTTCCCCCTCTCACAGATTACTGAGTACCTTTTCTTTAAATATCTCAAGGAAGGAAAATCTAGTAATTTCTCCTGGGAGCTCTCCACCACATTTCACCACCCAGAGTAGCATGCATGCATGCTGCAGAATCTCTGCTGCTGTCTGTCTCCAAATCACCTCTCACCAAGAAACAGCAAGATCCAGACATGGAGACCTCCCCTGGACACTACGTGCCCATCCCTCCTGGTGGCTGCAGCCCCTGAGTCCCCACTGGAACTAATAGGAACTTTTCTGGCACTTACCCTCCAAATACCAGAGGCTGCTCTCAGGATCTAGCCCTCCAGGAGAGCTCTCAAGAAGGAGTCTGATGAGGTGACAATGACGAAGTTGTCTCTGCTAGCAAGGCAGAAGCATCCCCAAATGAGGTGGGTACCAGTTGCCTGCAAAGCAGCTGGACCATTACTGCAGTTCTGAGGATACGTCACAAATCAGGTCATAGCTCTGGGCAGAGTCCACCCACCTCACCGGCTACACCGCCCTCCATTTCCTGAGCACCTGGGGGGAAGGGGTGCGGGGAGGGGGGTGGCAGCGCGGGTCCACAGACACCCCAGCAGAGGCAGGACCAGGTGCAGCCTGCCATCTGCTTCTTCTGCAAGCGTTTCAGCTTCATTTGGGGGACCTGCACCCCTGAGGTGCAGCAAAAATTCGTGTCACGATAAGCGGGCTCTCAAATGAGTGATGAGTGTAATAAAATATTGCACAGTTAAAGGTTTTATCCAGCAAGACCATTTCTCCACTGGAAAACTGAACCAACTCTTAATGTTTGATTACAAGACACTTCACTACCAAATAGCAAATAACTGGACTGAATACATGTCAGCCAAATCTAGGCACATACATGCTGGGATACTGGTTAGCTGATTTTCATCTCTCATAACTAAGCTGGGATCGCCGCATAAACTAAATTACATCCTTGAAAGTCCATTGAAAGAGGTGATGAGAATTTCTATTTACGAACCTTCAGACAGCAACAACTGTGGAAGAGATACAGAATAACTTCAAAGCATAAAAATAGGCCAATATGCTGGAGAAACGCTAAGCTACTAAATCTCACCCTGAATATATATACACACAATCTGTATCTATTTACTCTGAAATGAAATATCTGATCTTAAAAAAGACTTTAAAAAATAAACAGCAAAAGGTACCATTGGCATAAGTTCAAAAGTACTAAATAATGTGTGTTAATGTGTTGATCACACTCTATGAAGACATCAAGCTGAAATAGACTTACCATTGAGAACAGCACTTAGGAACGATATATAAATTATCAAGAAGACACTTTTTCTTTGGGAGGGAAGGAGAAGAACCTTGTGTAACAGATTTGATTTATATGCTGCATTAAGGCCACATTCTGCTCTGATGTCAATGGAGTATGTGATTAGAGACTGACAACTGGGTGGACAGGCTGTTAAGAGCTACTTACAGAATGTCCTTGATAACAAGCATTTTCTCAAATTAACTACAAGTTTTGGAGCTCAACTTTAACGGTATTTTGATGTTTCCTGGGGTCTCCAAAGAGAATGGGCTTCCAATTTAAAAGGAAAAACACCTGTATTTAGTATTGTAAAAAAGTTGAAATCCAAAGTTGGCAGCTTAAACAAAAAGATGAAGGAGGCAAGAATATTTTCAGAGGAAAGTTAACTGTACCAATCCATCCATCCATCCGTGTGTCTCACTCTATATTCATATTTGCAGATCTCCACTAAAAACTGAAGCATTCCATCTAAAGCTTGGAAGAGAAGACACTTTATCAAAGCTATTATCTAAGTAATCAAATAGTTGAAGTTATCTCTTTGGAACTTTGCAGAGAGTTTAATTTAGCAAACGTACACTTGAATGTGTTTGAACATATTTGTCCTGAGGTTGCTCTAAGGTGACTATTTTAAGTGGCATGCGGATTCTTTTGGGATTTGGATGTAACAGTTGAGGGATGTAAAGTAAACATGTATAATATCTCTTTCAACTGATTCTTGCAGGACAGAAATGAGAAGCTGAAATGACTCTTTTTTTAAAGTTTAGCCACTGGGAAATGATAAGAAAACTCTTCTCGACCCCTACCCCCAACCAGGAAGAGTCTAAAGCCCTGGATTAGAGTACAGGTAGATATTAAAGTGGAGACAGGGCCATTATTTAGTGGTGACAGGAATATAAATACGTGCACTAACCTATAAACTGGTATTTACTTCAGGAAGGTAAGTAATATTTTTCCTCTGATTGCTGAGCTGTCAGTTTAATGCAGCGTAAATAAACAGTAGGTGCCTGCTAGCTCGAAGTAGGAAGTGTTCATTCCACACGAGGAACAGATTACTGAAGCCTGATGCTCATCGTGCTGAAACATAACTTTCATTTTACCAGAAAATACACCCTACCATGGAGGATTTTCCATGCCTGATCTATTAATTAACTTAACTCTGTTCTGTCAAAATGGAAACCAATTTGTTAAAAGCTTCCCAGAGTTTTGGAGTTTGCAAACCAAATCAATTGGAAAAGCAAGAGGGATGCCGGTTCTGTAATCTGATCACAAATGCTAAAAATGACTACTTAATAAGCAGAAATGACACCAAACCAAAAAAAGACAAAGAGCATATTTAAATAGAGAATTTAATCATCACGGATACCGAATTTACTCAAAATCCTCCTCCTTTGCTAATTAAAAGCAACTGGCACCTTTTATATTTTGCAACCTTGTGCGACTGAGGTCTGTTCACAATGGATGCTTATTCTGCTCTCTGAAATATCTACTGGCAAACCATTCACAAAAATCCAATCACATGCCTTAATTCTAATCAAAATACTACTGCACTCCCCTGGGAGAAGTGGCAAGTTTGGAGAGCAAATGATGATACCCACCCAGACAGCACTCATGTCAAATGCGGTTTTCTTCTTCTCCATACTCCACAAAGCTCTGTCGGCAAGGAGCAACTCCCGCTCTTCTGCACAAGCACCAAGCAACATATCTCCTGGCATCATTTAAAGTGGGAACTCACCTTCTCCAAAAAGCAGCAGAGGCAATTTGGGGAGGTTTCTGTTTAAAACCCGAACAAACTCTGATCATTAATCAGGGGATTGTACAGTAGTAAGAGGGGTTTGAAAAAATAATATTTGGACTAGATCTGCACTTGACTACAACAGGTTCAGGCAGCGTCAGTCACATGCCCTTACACACTCCATCAGTCTCAAGTATGAAAATGATATAAGAGTCGTCCGAGACAACGCGTCTGAGAAGAAGGGGTGTTTGTGTGCAGGGCATATCTGCGTGTGGCCCTTTTGGAAATCTACAGAGCGGATGAAAAACCACCAGAACGCCTTACAGAGTTCCTGCTGTATATCCATGTTCTGTTTAGCTCAACAGTGTTTGTAACCAAAAGGTTTTAACAATAATGAGGAACAGGTGCCTGTCACCTGACCTTTTAGGCCTAATTTACGATCCTCAACCTATCACATGAACAAAAATCATTGAAGATCTCCCCCAGATATTTCTGTTTTCACTAATTTAATGCAGACTTGCTGAACCATCACTCAGCACATCATCTTATTCAATCGCAGGTTCCTATAGCTGGCAACAGACTTCTGTGCAGAAATAAACCAACATTCATTTTGTTGCTGTTCTCGTTTAAGATGCTGTGAGACAAAAGAACTACTTTTGTAGATTATCAACCAAAGAATATATTAATTTATTACAACAACTGAACAAAAGGCATTCCTTTGGAATACTTTTACATACAAAGAACTATTATTTATTACATATTTCAGCTTGTGGGAAAATGAAGAATGCATTGATTCTGGAAATAACTATTCAGACTTTTGGAAGTTCTTTAAGTCTTCTTTCTCTGCTGATCTTTTCCCTGCTTCTCCCCCTTGTCCCCATCTGCCCCCCACCCCCCACACACATTTTAAGGCACTGGTACTTTAGGAGGGAAATCCCTATCTGTTATTTTCTCATTCATCATGTGTATTCATTATTCAGAAAGGAATACAAAATTGAGCAGGGATTTTTATTTCTCTTGTATAATCTTGTTACAATGTAGCCATGCTCAAATTTAACAATGCTTTGTATTTTATAGCTACTGTTTACATATTATGTATTACATATGACTGAACAACTCTACATTTAAAATATTGTTTCCATTAGGAAAAATATAAAGTAATAAGTGTCAAATGGAGATGAAGAATAAACATGCCTGGTATATTTATAAAATGCATAGTCATTTAAAATGTACACAAATAGGATACATATTTCGCTACTGTTACATTTTATATAGTATTCACATCGTCTAAAGTGTATTTAATAATGTGCCTAACCAAGTTAATTAAAGTATTTATGTCTGCTGATTGTGTTAAACACTTGGAGAGGTAGTGAAAGATACAGCCAGTTACTCCTGCTAACTAAAGTTGAAATTATGCACTTATTATAACCTTTTCTAACAATGTGAGAAAAACAGAGTAAATATATTAAATTTGTTTCACAACAGATGCTTAGGTTGTTAATATTTAAGATGCCTATTCATGCTATTCCTGTCTGCACATTTGTCAAAAATGTAAGCCTGAATGCTAATGTTTGCCAGCAGACTGGGGCAGCCAGTATATGAATGTACTCCTGTTCTACTAAAATAATACGCAAAAGAAATAAAGGACTGCTGCTAAATCATAGCAGAGTACCACACAGGATTAAAGGTTTTTAGAGCAAACACCTCAACCTTGGCTGTCTCGTCTTTTTTTTTCTTTTTTTTCCCCAAGCTACGTTTGACTGCAGAATAAATCTTAATTCCTGACATCTCAGAAAAATCCACTTTAGACTGGATGTAAATTTCAATAAAATTTCAGCGGCAAGAATGACTGTCGGCAGCACAAACACTGGATTTCGGGACCTGCTTGGGACAAATCTTGACACCCAGCAGTCGCGTGTTCCTCATTCCTAACCCCTCGTCTGTCCTCTTGGGAAAGTAAGGTCCCCTGGCCTCCCAGGAGGGAACCCCAGCCAGCAGGGGCAGAAAGGTTCTCTCCTGAGACTAGGACTTGCTTGCCTTTCGCTTTTCTCGGTCTCCTTACAACCATGTGGAGTTCAAGACTCCCAGCGTTTGCCTGAAAATCCGGAATGCTGCGGAGAAAGTTCGCCAGGGTCCAAGTTGCCAACCAAGGCGCTCTGAGAGGCGATCCTGAGGTTGACACTTGGAAGCGAAAGGTTCTACGCTCTAGTGGCGATCCGGGCCGAAACGTCTAGCAAGAGCCCCGAGCCCCTCTCCGTGGCTTCTGGGGGCACCCGGGTGTCCAGCCCAGTGGGTCTCCTGGGTCCCGGCACGCGCCTGTCACTGCTCAGAGCAGCCGCCGGCCGGCCCTGCCCTCTCCCCGAGGTTGTGCAAACCCGCGCCCCGCCGGCCCCGGAGCCTGGGCGGCTGAACGCCCCGCGAAGGCCGCGGCGCCCGGGCCGGGGACGCTGGGGGAGACTCGGCGCGGACCGCAGGCCGCCCCGGTGCGGTCCCGGCCCCCGGGGAGGGCGGCGCGCCCTGCGGCCCCGAGCCCGACCCCCCACCCCGCCCGCGTTCGCCCCGGGAGCCGGTCAGGACCCACCTGCCTACCGCCGGCGAGGGCTCGACACGCCGGGCGCCGCCGCTTTCCAACTCCCGGCTCCAAGTTGAGCGCCCCGGCGCCGAGCGGCTCCGGGCTGGAGAAGTTGCCGCAAACTTCCCGCGCCCCCCTCGCCGCCCCCGGCGGGCGCGCGGGCCGGGACGGATGCCGAGCCTGCACGCGGCCGGCCGACGGGACCTTCCCGCCCCCAGCCGAGCGCCGCGCGGCCAAGCCGGCTCCGGGGCGCACACAGCGGGTCCCCGCGAGCTCCTGGCGCGCTTCCCGACTCCCCTTTTCTCTTGCCAAAGGGGGTCCCACGGCGGGCCCGGAGGCGTTCGTTCAGCCGGAGTCTGTCGGGGCAGGTGTGCGCGCGCGTCCACACCCCGAAGGAGGGCGAGTGAGCGCCCCGCGGCCCCGGCCCGGGCGTCCCCTCCCCTCCACGGCTCCAGGCCGCCGTTCCGGGTCCCGCCGCGCGCGGGAGGAGGGCTTCGGGGACCCCCTGTCGCCGGGCGCCCCCCACTAGGCGCCCCGCGCGCGGGTCCCGCGGTGAAGTTTGGATCGCTTCCGAGTAAAGCAGAGACCGAGGGAAAAGAGCACGAATCGGGGCGAAAAAAAGAGAGAGAGAGAGAAAGGCGCGAGGGCGGGGAGGGGAGCGGCACTCACTCAGGCTGGGGCGGCGGGGGGCGAGCCGGCGTCCTGCTCCAGAGGCGGCGGGCTCAGCCTCCGGTGCCGCCGCCGCCCGGGCTGCGGCCGCCGCGGAAGTTAATTGCAACTTGACTGCAAGTTGTCTTCTTTTCCCATCCGGAGTGGGCGTTTAAAGGGGAGAGCGAGGCGCGGAGCGAGCGCGCGAGCGCGCGGGGCCGGGGGAAGGAAGGGGGAGGGGGTGCGGCCGGGGGGGAGGGGGCGGGGGCGGCGGCGCCCGCGGTCTGGAGGCACCGGGGCGCCCCCCGCGGGAGCCCGCAGCCGCCCGGGCGCGCATCCAGCCGCAGCCCCGGGCCGGGCACGCTGCGCCCGGGGCTCGGCGGACCCGCGCGCAGCCGCCGCCGCCGCCGCCGCCCCGGCTCCCGCCCGGTTCTCCCCCTGGCGGCGGAGCCTCAGCGGCCGCCCGCCCGCGGGGCGCGCCGGAGCCCTCGCCGCCGCCGCGCGCCGCTCCTGGCTCCCTCCCCGCGCGCGCCGGCGGGGCCCGGGTCGCAGCGGGCGGCAGGGGCGCGCGCAGAGACGGGCACCGGAGCCGCGACCCCCCGGGCGCGAGGGTAAGTGTGGGCGCCCGGGGGGCACGCGGGGGGCGCGGCGCGGCCCCGGACGCCGCCAGCCCGGCCCCTCGCCTCTCTCGGGCCCCCGGCGCGCGCACCCCGCCTCCTGCCGCCGGCGGCTTCCTCCCGCGGTTCGCTGTTTGGCTGGGCTTTTGGGGGGGGGGGCGCCGGGGGTGTCCGGGGGTGACTGGGGCTGAGTGCCAGCGGAGGAGGAAGTCAGGGGAGAGGCCCCCCCGCGCCGCGCCCCCACCCAGGCCGGCCGGCTGGCGGAGGCTCGCCCCCCTCGCCCGGGGCGCAGGGCCGCTCTCCCCTCCGCGGCGCTCGGCGGAGACGATCCCGCCTAGAGGGCCTCCTTGCCCGCCAGGCGGCTCCGCTCCCCTCCCCGCGCCCCACCCTGGGTCCGCAGCGCCCCATCCGGGAGCGCGGCGCCCCCTCCGCGGAGCACGTGGCGGGCGAGTCGGGGTCCTCCTGCAGAACCCCCCCCCCCCCCCCCGCACCTCCTCGTTCATTTCATATCCTCCCGGGGCAGCGCTCCTGCTGTTCAGCCCATTGGCCAAAGACGCCTAAACTGAGGTCCACTGGCTCCGAAGAGCAGGAAGCGCAAAGGGCCAGTGAGGAGGCTGAAATGACCGGGCACTCGGGGATCGGGGGCGAGGGGATCTTTCCAAGGGGGTCCGAGGCGCCAGACGCCTCGGCGTGCTGGGTGACCGAGGACCCCGGGCTGAGGAGAAATGGGAACTCGGCTTGTCCTCTTTTCCTAAGAGAGCTCACAGGTCTTTTGTGTCGTCTTGTCTTTGGGAAATGCGCGTGGAATATGCCCGCAGAAAATGACTCTTGTTTACTCAAAGTTAAGGAAATTGCGGAAACGAGGTGTTTTTCTGTGTGTGTGTGTCTGTGTGTGTAGTTAAGTTCGTGGCTTGAACTGTCAAACGTCAGTTGGTAACAATACGGACCGCAGAGGCGCCCCGGTGTATTTTTTAGAAGCTGCACTTTCTTGAGTTCCGTTCACTTAGGGCTGGCTGTCTCATGAAGCCCCAGTAAATCACTGTACTTCGAGGGAAGCTCCGGGAGCAGGAGGAATATGGCTCAGATCTCCGTCCCGCCAGCACAGAGCTCTGTTGGCAGTGGAGTTCCTGGAAAGTGGCTGTGGGCTGAGAACTCAGCTTTTCCTCAAAGCGCTGTGAGGTCCTCTTCTGTCAGATGTCTATGAATAAGGCACGCTGGGAAAATCCTGATATCCTTGCCGTCTTGCTTTATCTTTTACACGGTGGTAGAATCTAATTTCAAGTCCTGGTAACAGCACATCGACTGTGCTGTATTTTTGTGTGGTTTTTCTAAATAAAAGGAGGGCAGCGCTTGTCTTCACCCTGGCTTCTGATATGCCCATTCTTTTCTATTAATGGGTATTGAATTCACTGGAATTGATCCGCCTTTTTCAGTTGATTGTCATTTTATGCAGAGCCTGCAATCCCAAAGACAGAAGAATGTTGAAAGTTTATGAATTAGAGTTCTTTTAGAGAATTAGCACCTTGCTTTTTAAGACACAGGTGCCTACCTCAGCTCCTGGTTCTAAAGCAAAGCAAAAAGGTGTAAATGATTCCAGTGGGTAAAACAAAATAAAACACAAGTGTTTCTTCCTGGACCACTTTTCTGCCTCCACAGGATCCAAAAGACACCAAATCCTTCTGCCTTCATTTACCAAAATGCTGAATTGCCTAACTAGTACCAATATCTCCATCTGGGGATGACATCAGGTTTGGAATGGAAAGAATAAATTCTCAGTCTTTAATTACTGCTTATTAGCAATTTCTTATAGCAGGCAGCTGATTCTCCAATTCTGAAAGCCTGAAATGAAGCTTAGCAGAAATGGAAATATTGAAAATAAGGCTGTTTCTTCTCCCTTACATACTTTTAAATTACTCATCTACTACCCCAAGTCATTCATCAAACCCTCAGAATTTAAGGTGTTAAACCAAGGGAATGTTTTGCTCCATTTGTTTTGAATTTGTTTTTCTCCTTGCAAATAGTCTTATACGGAGAACTCATAGGCACTATTATAACATAGAATTATGTAACGATGGGTACAGTGCATGAAATAACATATCTTGTGAACTCTTATGTAAAACTTGCCCCCTGGCACATAGTGGGAATACATTAAATACTTACCCAATTAAGAAGTTAATGAAATATTGTAATTGGCCACAAATTCAATAGTACAGGGCTAAGGGTTTGTTTTTTGTTTTTTTTTTTTTCAGAAGGAAGAATCATTTTGCCTGAAAATTATGAGGGTAATACATTTGTGCTCCTTGTTTTTTGTTTTTTTTTTTTAAACAAGTCCAAACCTAATATAAACGGTTGAAAAACAAGTAAATCTGAAACATATCAATCAGTTAATAATAAAAGCTAGTGTCAAATGCTGACTATTTTCCTAGGAGGACAGACAATAAACTATTGCCTTCTAAATAGTATGAGAAAGATACGAAGGAAGAATAAGAGTATTGGCCTACAAGGGACTTATTTGCTGGGAAAATTACATTAAAATCTGAAAAGACAACTCAGTGGGTCAGTAAATGGTTTGAGGCAAAGGAATACTTTAAATAAATAGATTTTTTTTTTTCTTTTTTAGACCAGAGGAAATAGACATCCTGAAGTTCCAGGTTGAAAGGTATTTTTATAGTTAATTTGTTGAGTCAAAACTTTCGGGGCCATCCAAACAAGCATCTTGAGTGAAGAGAAACTTGCCACTTACCTCCCTAGAGACGAGGATTTGGTCTACAGAATACTTACCCAGAGTAGAGTTTAGTGTACACTGTATGAATGAATAATAACCTAAGTAGTTCATTCCATCTTTGTATACTTTGTACATCTTTTTCTTAAATTGCACAGAATCAGTCTTCCTAAAATTTCCAGCCGTTAGTCTTAGTTCTGCCTCTTGCAGCAGACCAGAGCCATCTGTTGTATTAGTCAGGATAGGCTATGTTATGTTGGAGTAACAAACAGTTCCAAGAATTCATGACCACGGTGGCAAAAACATCTTGGTTATGCGATGTGTCCACTGCAGGCTGACTGGTCTGTTCCATGTCCTAGGCTGACGGAACAGTCGTCACCTTGAGTGTTTCATGTTGCTCTGGGAGAAATGAAGATCACCCTGGGGAGTCTCCTGCTGGTATTTAAGTGCGGTGGCCACAAGGCATACATCCCTGGGGCTCACAACTCATTGTCCAGGACTAGCGATGTGGCTCCATGGAATCCTCTCAAGACCAAATAGAGCAGTCTGTCTGCGCTCGAGCGGAGAGCTGTGGTGAACAGCCCCGAGAACGGCTGTGTTCGTGGTGGCTCGTGTCCACATGACCACTCCAGATAAATGATTTCTTCCTGCCACTCAGGGCCCAGATGTTCCGCTCCTCAGGGCAGACGCTGCCAGAGAGACCAGTAGCTAATAGGAGACTCGCTGTGGTTCCTTTCACCGCCAGCTCTCTGAGTGCTGCATGTTGATTCACCCCTCCACACCAACACGTGGTGTCCTATCAATTTTAAGTCTCTTTTACTTAAAATACACTTACTTTTGTCGTATATATTTCATTTTCTCAAGGCTTATTTTCCCTGAAAGGGTGCGATGAACAAGAACTTTTAAGAGCTGCTATCTGAAGATGTCATGATCATTATCAAACTTTGAAATTTGGTTTCAAGTCACTACTTCCCTTATTTTAAATGTCATAATCTTGTGACACAGATAAAACGTTCTCCTGGAAGTATTCATTCATGCATCCATTCATCCATCTTTTTGTCCACTCAGTAAACATTGTGTACCTACCAGGTGCCAGACACCATGTAAAGAGTCGGGGATATGGAGGTGGACTGTTGTTGTTTAGTCTCTAAGTCGTGTCTGACTGTTTTGCCATCTCATGGGCTGTAGACAGCCAAGCTTCTCTGTCCATGGGATTTCCCAGGCAAGGATACTGGAGTGGGTTGCCATTTCCTTCTCTAGGGGATCTTCCTGACCCAGGGATCGAACCTGCAGCTCCTGCATTGGCAGGTGGACTCTTTACCACTGAGTTACCTGGGAAGCCCTATGGAGTGGATAGAGTCCTCCTTTTCAAGTAACATTTTCCAACTGGACAGATAGAATTTTGAATTTTAATTTCTATTAGAATTGCAATACTAATAGAGTCACATAGTGCTGTGGGAACACTTGGGTAGAAGCAAATAACTCTCTGGTGGGATTGAAGAATGATCCATGGAGGTATTGGACTAAGTCTTGAGGATACATGAGATTCCTTTAGGCAGAAAAGGAAGCTGGAGGGAGAGAGTCCAGCAGGAGTCAGGGCCCCGAGGATGGCAAAGCTTGTCATTTAGTGAACTACAGAGAATTCACTGTGGCTGGAACAGGGGGTCTTTACAAAGGATGAAACCAAAGAGCTTCAAGTTGTGAAGATCCTCGAAGACATACTCTGCATAGACGTTATCCCATCCCTCAAGGGATTGCAAACTCTTACATCTCCCTTGGTCCCAGCATGAATGTAAATGAACAAAGCAGGTGGAGCTGAAGCCATCAGTGACTGTGGCAAGCAGGAGAAGAGGTTCTCTGTCTAAATGGAGTGGTCACTTTGGCCCATGGTGCCGAATGTCAGACCTTCCAACTTTTAAAGAGAAGCTGCTGATTCAGATTTATATGAAAAATTAAAACATTGCATGTTGAGGACTTATCCACATTCTAAAGAACACACGTGGGGGGATAACATGTCTGTGGGTCAAAACCAGCTTAAGGACCCCCAGCTCCATGTCTTTTGCTGCATGAAACCAGGAGTCATTAAAGCGTATAAAGATAGGGTGACGCCATCAGGTCTCTCCAGAAGGATCGCTCTGGAGGCAGAGTGGACAGGAAAATCCTGGAGCCAGGAGAGGCTAGTTGATACTTCATAACAATTTGAGTGATGATGCAAAGCCCTTTGTAAGGACACAACCTTCCCGGTATATAGGGGACATGCGTGCTCAGTTGCTGAGTCACATCAGACTTTTTGTGAGTCTGTGGACTACAGCCGCCAGGCCCCCCGTCCTTGAGATTCTCCAGGCATGAATACCAGAGTGGGTTGCCATTTCCTCCTCCAGGGGATCTTCCCGATCCAGGGATTGAACTGGAGTCTCCTGCATCTCCTGCATTGGCAGGCAGGTTTGTTTTTTTTTTACCACTGCACCACAGGGGAAGCCCATGTATGGGGGATACCCAATAAATGTTTACAGAACTAATGAATGAAAGAGAAGAAATTTTTAGAGGAGGGACACATACTTGAGTATTCCTTGTATTATACCCCTCCTTTCCTAGACTGTTTATTTTTCAAGACCACAATGATCGTTTTTTTTAATGACTTAAAAAAATTTCTCGGCATATCGTTGCTTACAGTGTTGTGTTGGTTTTAGGTGTACGGCATAGTGATTCAGTTATACATACACATATATCCATTCTTTTTCAGATTTATTTCCCATATGGGTTACTACAGAATATTGAGCATAGTTCTCTGTGCTATACAATAGGCCCTTGTTGGTTGTCTATTTTATATATAGTCATGTGGTGTGTTAATCCCAAGCTCCTAGTTTATTCCTCCTTGCTGCATCTTTTTCCCTTTTGATAACCATAAGTTTATTTTCAAAATTTGTGTGTCTGTTCCTGTTTGGAAATGTGTTTGTTTATATCATTTTTTAACATTTCACATATGAGTGATATCATGTTTGTCTTTCTCTGTCTGACTTAATTTTCTTTGACAGATGAATGGATAAAGAAGATGTGGTACATGTAAACAGTGGAATATTACTCAGCCATGAAAAAGAATGGAATAATGCCACTTGCAGTAACATGGATGCACCATGATCTTTTCTTGATCAGATATAATTTTTCTGTATCACTCTCTGATAAATATTAGTTTGTTAAAAAATGCACAATCATTCAGTGCAGGACACAAAGATCAGCAGCTATCAGTTTATCTGTTCTCTAGGACTGAACTTTCTAATCCGTCCACCTTATTAAGGAATGCCAGCTAATCTGATGGATCTTATTCCACGCCCTACAACTGTACTCTTGGGCTCCGTGAAACTGTAGAGACCCATTTATATAGCTTGTGTTTCTAATGAAAACCAAGCTCTTGGTTACTATCATCCATCAGAGTACATTGTAACTCAGTCTGTCCTATTCATGTGCCTAAGACTGTCTCAATGTTGTTAATTTTTCAGGTAAATAAGAATGAGTCCACTAAACACTTCTTTCCCACAGCTTCTTTCCTGCTTTGAAACCATACTTGTCTGCCATTCCACAGTCAGCAGTCTGAAAGAACACCCCACAGTCTCCCATCAACTCCTATAAAATCTTAGAAGCACTGGGTCTTCTTTCATAAAATGTGTGATCAGTTTCTTGTAGGTTCTGTTCCCCTGGACTCATCCAGATTCTTCAAGCCACTCAGTTCACTAGACAATGAAATCTTTAAATTCTCAACAACGCACTCTACAAATTGTCATTTTCTAGCTCAACTTTCCTGAGGTTTAATCTCTATAAGATAAAATGCACCTATTTTATATATTCCATGAGTTTTTAAGACAGTGGAACAGCATGAGCAAATTATAATATTTTCAGCAAACTTCAGAATAAATAGATAGGCAGAATAGAAAGTGAAGAGGAACTAAAGAGCCTCTTGATGAAAGTGAAAGAGGAGAGTGAAAAAGCTGGCTTAAAACTCAACTTTCAAAAACTAAGATCATGGCATCTGGTCCCATCACTTCATGGCAAATAGATGGGGAAACAATGGAGACAGAGACAGACTTTATTTTCTTGGGCTCCAAAATCACTGCAGATGGTGATTGCAGCCATGAAATTAAAAGACATTTGCTCCTTGGAAGAAAAGCTATGACCAACCTAGACAGCATATTAAAAAGCAGAGACATTACTTGGTCTACAAAGGTCTGTCTAGTCAAGGCTATGATTTTTCCAGTGATCATGTGTGGATGTGAGAGTTGGACTATAAAGAAAGCTGAGCACCAAAGAATTGATGCTTTTGAACTGTGGTGTTGGAGAAGACTCTTGAGAGTCCCCTGGACAGCAAGGAGATCCAACCTGTCCATCCTAAAGGAAATCAGTCCTGGGTGTTCATTGGAAGGACTGATGTTGAAACTGGAACTCCAATATTGTGGCCACCTGATGTGAAGAACTGACTCATTGGAAAAGACCCTGATGCTGGGGAAGACTGAAGGCAGGAGGAGAAGGGGATGGCAGAGGATGAGATGGTTGGATGGCATCACAGACTCAATGGACATGAGTTTGAGTAAACTCCAGGAGTTGGTGATGGACAGGGAGGCCTGGCGTGCTGCAGTCCATGGGGTCACAAAGAGTCGGACACGACCGAGTGACTGAACTGAACTGAGCCGTGGATGGGTGTCTGACTACCTAGATTCTAATCCTGGTTCAGCTACCTGTATGACCTTGAGCGAGTCTCCTAGTTTTCTCCCTCAACGTCCTTATCCTCCTGATGGAAATAATCGTTTTACCCGCCTCCTCTCGTAAGTATAGGCCCAGTGTTTCAACACAGCTAGTGCTCAATAAAGGCTCACAATTGCTTCTTTTGTTAATGTTTTCATTATGAATGACTCTAGTGGAAAAGAAATCCTGGGGTTTAAAGAAGAATAAAAATGAATTGACTGGAATGTAAGCGGGGTAGGAGCAAGTCCCTCCTGGGTGCCAGGGTTAAACAAAGCCCTGGAATAATGGTGGCCGCTGCTTTTGGAATATTTATTTTTTTACTTAAATATTTTGTAAGAAATTCTTTTTCTGTTACATACCCCGGGATTGAATACAACATGTTGCATGCATTTTTTAAGGAAAACAAGTGTCTTTGAGGCTTGGACGGGGAGGGGTGGGACCTGCATGGGAACTGCGTTTGTTTCTTTTGCTGCTCTGTATCCTCCATTGCTTCAATGGAAATGTTTGCAAATTTTAGACCATCCACCTAGTAGCATTTACCTCAAGGTGGTTAGAACACCTATTTTTACATGCCGTGAAAGCTGCCCAGATGCAGAATCTTTGCCATTAGTCAGCGTTCACAGTTTAGATGAAAAATCAGGAAGACGTATTAAAGCAGAAGCTTGGGAAGGTCAAGTCACCAGGAGCAGAATTCTAGTTCTGGTTCTGTAACTCATCAGCTAGTTTGTTGACGTCTTCCCAGCTATCATTCCCACATACCTAGAATAAATATGTACTGTTGAAAGATCTTGGGATAGACACCTAATCTTTATTATCTCAGTTTCCTAAACCATAACATTGGAACAGCAGATCTTAAACTTGAGTGTGTTCAGGAATTAACTAGAATGCTTGTTGCAATGCAGGTTCCTGAGCTTTAAGTCTGTACATTCAGATTCAGTAGAAACAAGCTGGGATCCAGCAATCCCCGCGGATTTGAGAAGCGAGGGCTGTAAGGGGAAAAATCCAACTCAAAACTGAAGAACTTATTTCCTTGTTTATTCTCCCTGGCACATATATATTCTCACACCTGCACCCAGACTCTGAAAATACTGTGTGAGGACTGCTTTAGGCATAGTTAGATCTAGCTGCTCAGATAGTGTCACCAACTATCTCTGGGTTCTGTATGCTTCTGTTTTAACTTTATTCTCAGTCTGATTGTCCCTTCACTGGAGTAAACTACCATTCTTCTGACATAGGAACCCCAGCCCAAAGAGCTTCCCTGTTTCTCAAAGTTTCCAGCTAAGGAAATATACCTAGTTGTGACTGGATCAACTTCCATCCTATACCCAGACCTGGACTCATCACCCTGGTCAGGGGCTGTTGGTACTTTGACTCACTAGTCTTGGGTCAAATGCCCACCTTGGTTTTGTGAGTGTAGCCATCCCACCCAAATCAAGTAGTCTGGGATTAGGGAGATATGATTCTCCAAGATAAACGGGATCATGTTTCCAGAAACAGGAAAAATGGATGCAAATTGACCAGAACTGTAGATTTCCAGCCACTACCTTACATTTTTTGGAAGTACTTAGATGAGCATGAGCCGACTGCTCTGGTACAAACAGACAACCAGTGTGCTGATACATTGAGGCCTTGCTTTCCAGGAGATCCAGCAGGGCCTGGGAAAGGCTGAGGTTATTACAGTCCCTGACCCAGTTCCCTCATCCATTTACCCCAGTGTTTTTCAGTTCAGTTCAGTCGCTCAGTCATGTCCGACTCTCTGCAACCCCATGGACTGCAGCACGCCAGGCCTCCCTGTCCATCACCAACTCCCAGAGTTTACTCATACTCATGTCCATCGAGTCGGTGATGCAATCCAGCCATCTCATCCTCTGTCATCCCCTTCTCCCGCCTTCGATCTTTCCCAACATCAGGGTCTTTTCTAGTGAGTCAGTTCTTCCCATCAGGTGGGAAGTGTTAGTTTCAGCTTGAGCATGTGTCCTTCCAATGAATATTCAGGACTGATTTCCTTTAGGATTAACTGTTTGATCTCCAGTGTTTTTGTCCAATATTAAACATTTTTTATGTGTTCCACAAGGATGATTTATATGCAGCTTACCTGTGACTTGCATATTGTGAATCAATGGATTTTGAGAATCATTCATACTTTGGGGTCGTTTCTAACACAGTAAGGTTATTATTTTAAGATCTAAGTAATTATTCTAAGATAACTTGGGAGTTGATTTATCCAACTGAAAGGACAATAAAAGCTCCAATGATGTTGCAAAAAGATGGGACAAGACAAACGAACAAGCAGGGCAAGCATTTAAATCCTACTTTGAGTTGGTTTTCAGTTTGGTTTTATTTAATATTCTTGGGCAAATACAGTCTATTCCACCTAATGGATAGAGTCCTCCTCTTAATCTCAGTTAATGTCTGGAACATTAAGGGATGCACATTATACACACAACATAGAAGGATAAGCTGGCAACAGCATAGGACAGAAGCCTGAGTTAACTACTGGCCATCGGATATGTTTTAGGTAGATTATGTGTAACTTCACGGCAAAAGTGAATTCCAATGAATGGACTATCAGCCCATTCTTTTCTTAAGGGAAGAGATGCCTATGTTTTCTTAAACTCAGTAAGATGAGTAAAATCAATGACGTCTCCCTCTCTGTATCAGTACGGTCATTAATTCAGCTTCAGATGGTCCCTCCATTCCCGCCCTCCCTGGTTTCATCTTCTCCAGGGCTGCCCAGTGTGCCCGAGGAAGTGCTTTCAACACGCAGTACTAGAATGACTGGACATCCACGGGGAAAACAGACTAGAAGCCCTTGATCCCTGCCTCACACCATACACAGCAGCTCATCGGCAATGAATGAGCTGTAAGTGCAGATGCTAAAGCCCTAAACTTTTAGAGCTTTGTGTTTTAAAGCATACATTGACGATAGACAAAGTTTGCTTAGAGAAGCCAGAAAAGTGATCATCATAAAGAAAGAACTAGATAAATTACATATTAAAAAAAAATTCTCCTCATTAAAGAAAAGGGAAAGACTAAAGCCTGAGAAATCTGTATGCAGGTCCGGAAGCAACAGTTAGAACTGAACATGGAACAACAGACTGGTTCCAAATAGGAAAAGGAGTACGTTAAGGCTGCATATTGTCACCCTACTTATTTAACTTATATGCAGAGTACATCATGAGAAATGCTGGGCTGGATGAAGCACAAGCTGGAATCAAGATTGCTGGGAGAAATATCAGTAACCTCAGGTATGCAGATGACACCACCCTTATGGCAGAAAGTGAAGAACTCAAGAGCCTCTTGATGAAAGTGAAAGAGGAGAGTGAAAAAGTTGGCTTAAAGCTCAACATTCAGAAAACAAAAGATGATGGCATCCTGTCCCATCACTGCATGGCAAATAGATGAAGAAACAGTGGAACAGTGGCAGACTATTTTTGGGGGCTCCAAAAAATAGTCACTGCAGATGGTGACTGCAGCCATGAAATTAAAAGACGCTTACTCCTTGGAAGAAAAGTTATGACCAGCCTAGGCAGCATATTAAAAAGCAGAAACATTACTTTGCCAACAAAGGTCTGTCTAGTCAAGGCTATGGTTTTTCCAGTGGTCATGTATGGATGTGAGAGTTGGACCATAAAGAAAGCTGAGTGTAGAAGAATTGATGCTTTTGAACTATGGTGTTGGAGAAGACTCTTGAGAGTCCCTTGGACTGCAAGGAGATCCAACCAGTCCATCCTAAAGGAGATCAGTCCTGGGTGTTCATTGGAAGGACTGATATTGAAGCTAAAACCCCAGTACTGTGGCCACCTGATGTGAAGAACTGACTCATTGGAAAAGACCCTGATGTTGGGAAAGATTGGAGGTGGGAGGAGAAGGGGGCGACAGAGGGTGAGATGGTTGGATGGCATCACCGACTCAGTGGACATGAGTTTGAGTAAACTCCGGGAGTTGGTGATGGACAGGGAGACCTGGTGTGCTGCAGTCCATGGGGTCACAAAGAGTCGGACACGAGTGAGTGACTGAACTACTGAACTGAACTGAAAGTCTGGGAATCCGTGATTAAGCAAGCATTGCCGTCAAGAGGATTTCCTCTCTTGTGCCTTAATTCAAATTGGTTTGACTTGTAAATACTAGAAGGGACTCTGAGCTTAAGCAGAAAAGGGAAAAGCCTGCTGGGTCTTCCCATGAGATCCAGAGTCGGGGTGTGATGGGGCCGCCGGGACAGGAAGGGCTGAAGGGAGCCCCTGAGTCTCCTTTCTCCAAACCTCTCCTTTGTCTTCCTAGGCTCCCGTTGCTCCTCTCCTCCATTATATAACTGAGCGTGGTCGCAGGTTGTTACGGAGCCTTGGGTATTCCAGTGGAGCCCCCAGGGACAGGACTGCCTTTCTGCCTCCCACAGTTCTCAGGAAAGAGTCTGCTCGGTCCGCCTGGGGCCATGACCACCCTTGGTTCAGCGAACTGACCACGGGAAGGACTGTATTTTAGGAAACACAGCAGCTCTTTTCACCTCTGAGGCGGCAGGGTGAAAAGAAACTGCATTTCAGCTGCCGTTCACTTGACATTCCCTCTTTATAGCACAAGAGTCAGAGTAGATGAAAGTTTGTACTTGGTCAGTTTTTAATGACTGCAAGTTTTAATGTGTTGATATACTATCTCTTTGGTTACCTAATGTCAGCGTCTCTGCATTTCTACCAGTTGACTGATACATATTAAAGACCATAAACAAAATTAGTTTATTTTTTAAATTGGCAAATTTATTTTTGAATTATTAGCCAAGATCTATCCAAACACAGACATGCTTTGTTCTAGTCTGGATATGCAATAAAATTAATTTAAATAACTTTAATCAGCTTCAAAAACAGCAAATTTCAAGACAATTAGGTTAACTTTAAGAACTCATATTTATTGAGTTAACAGATGGTAAATTAATAAACAATGAAGTTAATTTTTAAAATCATTCATTGGATTAGAAAAGCAGACATTTAACAAAACTGTTTTTAAGCTGGATTTTGTTTTTTTTTTCATCCCAATATGCATATTTTAAGATTCCAATTTGGGGGACTTCTGTGAAGACACCGAATGAGTTGCAATATATGAATACACTCCTCCAGCAAATTACTTTTTTAAAGGCTTTAAAACCATCTGCAAAAGAATTTTGTGCATCAACAATAAAAATATGAAAAAGAAGTACATTCCAGATATTGGAAGGAGTGAAGAGTCTACTTTGTCACGTTCATACTGTAACATGTTTCTGTCCTTCTGCGTTGCCTACCCTGGCATACTTTGGGAGTTTCCTATGCTGGCAGAGTAAAAGTTACTGCCGGGCAGAATTGCATTTTAATGGTCAAACACAGGCCTTCCCTTTGATGGCTTCTTGGGCCTTGTGTATGAATGGCTTGAAATATATGAGCATCCCCAAATGTTCTCCTTTGTTCTTTATTGTTTTCTCCTTTGTTTTCTTTGTAAGTGCTAAAAGTTGACTCTGTAGGCTTACAGGAAAGGGGGAAAGGCATGGGAGCCTTTCCTCTGTAGGTGGAATTGGAAATAACATCACGAATAAATGAAGATAATCTTTGCATTTTACTGGCCATTGTTAGTTTTAACCGATGGCATACTTAGCATCTGAGTTACACATATGAAAGCAAAATTGTTCCATACAAATAGTTGGACTAGATTTGTTTGAATGGCTCATTGTTCAATTGCTGTTATAGGTCTTTCCTCACCTTGGATAGTCGCAAACTGTAACAATTTATTTCATGGTCCTAGAAACCCCTTGTCTAAAATGTGGTCTTACTTTACATTGTAAATCTAACATTACCTGGTCAATAATGTTGAGAACTGTATTTATTGATTTTGAAAAAAAAATTTATTAATCACAATTTGAGTTAAAAACAGAGATATAAAAGCGTACTTATTGACATTACTGTGGTAAAAATTATCTTATTTTTGTGCATTTGAAACTGTTCAGCCCCTAGTCCCTTTTCTCCTTGAAATAATTGTTTTTATAATAGCCTTTTGATAATACAAGTATTCTTAGGAATGCAATTATAATAGTATAGCAGGACAGACTGTGTTGTTTTTAATTAAACAGGTAAAAATAAGAATAGATTGTGACTAAATAAAAAATTCATTAGATGAAATTTCTGTTTTGCAAAAGTGGAAATAAGGGATACAGAGGAAAAACTTCGTAACTACTCTAAACATCCAAAGGAAAAAAAAATGAATAAAAGTTCAAAGGATAAGAGAAAAACGGGCAAACTATGGAGCTCTCACTTAGAACGTAAGCTTCTTCAGAGCAATAAACATCTTATTGTAAAGCTACCCCGTAACAGAGCAGTTAATACATAGTATATACTATTAGTGTTATATAAATATTTCTTAAATTTGTGACTAAAATAATGGATGTTTCCTTGAAAATAAAGCAAGTGATTCAGAACTAAAAATCAAAGTTATAACTGAAGAAAATTTTCTCTATATAAAAACTATAGTGATATTGTAAGGTTTCTTTTGGGCAGAATTAAGGAATGGAGATAAATGTCTGGTCATAGGCTGGTTAATTTTTAAATTTTAGGACAAACAAAATTCCTGCAAGTATCTAAGAATACATTATATATATGTATATATGTGTACTTGTAGATTACCTTAATATTTCTTATTTAGAGCAAGAACTTTTTTAAGGCCATTGGTCAATTTCTACACAATTTTAGAGAAACAAGTTTGATTCTGCAAGTTTTATGCCTACCCAGGTATTGGCTTATGTGTAAAAACAACAGAAGAACATTTTAAAATCTGTAAAGTATCAGAAAATAGAACAGCTAAGAGTATTTCATATAAAAATTGCAAAGAGATAGCTTCTAGATGACTAAGAAGTGAGACAATATAAAAATTCAAGAAAAGGAAATTTCAGGGACAATGATTAGGGCTAACTAAGCCTTGAAGGTAAAGATAAAGTAATAAATGAATAAAGTATAGTGAACATTGAAGTGACTAAGAATTGATGCTGGTGACTAGATTTTTTTAATGAAGGAAGCCATGTTTTCAATAAAATAATTCTGAAAAGGAGGTTTTAAAATTTTTAAATAAAGAGGCTGTAGCTAATGATCACAGTGTGGAAAGAGAAACTGGACAAAACGAAAAAAAAAAAATCACTAAAAGTTTTGCTTTCTTTTTACATAATCAGGTAAGAATGTATTTAAAGATTGTTGGGAACGATTTATTATAGGTGCTAATTGAATGGGAAACATAGTATCTGTTTTATAAATAATTGTGGAAGATAAAAGTAAATAAGACATAGCCCATGCAACAGGCAAGATGGAAAGAAAGCAATAAATAGTTGAAGAAAATATAACATCCCATCAATTATGGGCAGTTTGTAGCACAGTTCTATTTCTTTTCTTCCGTTTCTCACATTCTCAAACTTAGGATAACCTAAGTTCCTTATATTAAAAAATATACTGTTGTTTAAATATAAGAACTTGCAGCGTTTATTGGGTAAGCATCTGGGCTGTGGAGTCAGGCGGCCTGTGTCAGCGCCCATCAGGTGTGTGACCACGGGCATGTCCTTGAACTTTTGTTTCTAAGTTTATCCTGTAAAATGAGGATAATTATAGTACCTACCTCATTGGGTGATTGAGAGGATTAAATGTGCTTTAAATGTGTTTAGAACACTGTGTGGAACTTAAATATGTGTCATCTAGTATTGTTATTGTTAATTTACAAATAAACCTCACTGTTTCACAGCTCCTTAGAGACCAGACAAAATGACATTTCCCTTTAGCTGGTCCTTACATAGGACATCCGTTAGTAACCAGTTTCATTCTTATATATAAATTGTACTTTGTCTTTACTATGAATTACCCAGTGCAGAGATTTCTAGAAACCTACCTACTATTGGTTGAAGTGGCACTTGTAAATTCTCTCCAAGGAGCTTTGTCAAAAATCAAATTTCTATTTTTTTTTCCCACTTTCAAGAAACTCAGTCTCTCTGCTTGTGTTCTGTCTCTGAGGACCTGGACATGAGCAATTGAAACTGCCCATTGAAGCCAGGATTACATTAATTTCACCAGCCTTGAGTTAGAGAAAATATGTATCTACTGTCCCCAGTTTTCACCTTCATCTAGCTGTGTGACTTTTTCCAGCCCCTTGATCTGACAGTAGACAGCTGTTTAAGAAATGGGACATTTGTTGTGACTTGAGTTTTATGAATTGCACACCCTAGAAAGCTGAAGATGTGCCTTGAAACATTATCCCACTCGGCAGATCCAAAAAATTAGAAGATTTTGGCAGAATTTTTCACGACTTGAAACACCTTCAGTGAAGTAAAAAATCAAAACAAAACTAAACAAAAACCCAGAAAGCCAAACAACTGTTAAGATGCCAGGATTTATTAACTATCTTAATGGGCTGATGAAGCTACGAGACCTTATAATAACCTCTGCCAATTATATTGACTGGTGTTGACAAGGTTAAGTATCGCAGTACCTGCAAGAGGCAAGGTGAAAATTGGTGTTTTGCACATCTGCAAGAGCAGCCCCTCTGACGTGTCTGCTTGGGTTTCAGGGTGCAGCTGCCCTCTGCTCTTCTGAGCCTTCGGCTTGTAAGCACCCAAGGGTGAGCCCTCCGAGGTGAGTGGCGCTCTGCTTAATGCCAGCTTTCTCCTTACCTGTCTCTCCCAGGCCCTATGGCATTCATGAATAATGTCCCTTGGTTAAACTCCCTCATGATGATCAGCTCTATAAAATGGTAAATGCCTAGCAAACTGCCTCAACGTCTGAGTTTCTCATTTTTGTTGGAGTTGTTATCACCTTGATTCATGAAGGCAGGCTTGGGTTGATCCACCTCCACCTCCTTCCAGGATTGACCCCAAGCCTTTCATGCTCTCTTTTCTAACAGTTATGTTCTATTGGCGCACAATACCACTTTTGAAGACATTTGCTAAGTCAGCAGGTAGCGTTTCACAATTAGTGTTGATTGGCCACATAAAGAACAAGAGAATAGTAACAGTGATAGTAACCGTGAAACCCCTGTCCTCTTTTGGGAAAATGGTTCAAAGGATTCATGCAGTTCAATTCAGTTCAGTCGCTCAGTCGTGTCCGACTCTTTGCGACCACATGAACCGCAGCACGCCGGGCCTCCCTGTCCATCACCAACTCCTGGAGTCCACCCAAACCCATGTCCATCGAGTCAGTGATGCCACTGAACCATCTCATCCTCTGTTGCGCCCTTCTCCTCCTGCCCTCAATCTTTCCCAGCATCAGGGTCTTTTCAAATGAGTCAGCTCTTCGCATCAGGTGGCCAAAGGATTGGAGTTTCAGCCTCAGCATCAGTCCTGATCTGCAGGACTGATCTGCTTTAGGATGGACTGGTTGGGTCTCCTGGGTTCACCTAGCAAATGCTAAATCAAGTGAATGACAGAGTGACAGACTATGTTACTAAAAGGTGATCTCAAGATTATTACTATATTTTGAACTGGTTTCTTAAGTAGCCAAATGCTAGACAACTTCTTATTCTTACAGTACTACCGGAGGTGATCTCTTGTGTTTATGCTACCCCATGAGATGAAATCGAATTGAGTTTGGTCCTCTCTTTAACAAACCATCAGTGTCTGAACATGGGGAAAATTTGTAAACAATTCTGGGCCTCAGTATCTCCACTTGAGAATAGGAACAATGGTATCTATCTATTAGGTTATGAGAGCAACATGTCATAACATAAAACACCTGGTACCCGGCAGTCACTTGATAAATGCTAGTCCTCCCCATCCCTGTTTATGTAGATAACACACAACTCAGATGTCATCTTCAAATATGTTCTATGTTGATTATCTTATGAATGGAGCTGTTGATTCTGAAAATAGGTGAAATTTTCATCTCTCCAGCCTTCATGCCTTTACTCATGTCTCAGTGCTTTAATGAGCATCTCCTGTAAGAACTGACTACTTTGGAAGACACCAAAGGAGACTGGAGTGTTCATCCTGTTATCAAGGAAATTGGGGTCTAGAAAGGGAGGTTACATATTTTTAAATGCCAGTAGAGAAACAATAAAGTAGTATCTTTATAAGAAGGAGAAATTATTATTTTTTAAATTGAAATTAGTTGATGTACAATGTTATGTGTGTTTCGAGTGTATGGCCCAGTGATTCAGTTATACATATACATGTATATTCTTTTTCACATTCTTTTCTGTTATAGGTTATTACAGGGTACTGAACACAGTTCCCTGTGCAATACAGCGGGGCCGTGTTTATCTGTCTTAGATATATTAGTGTGCGTGTGTTAATCCCACACTCCTAACTTATCCCAGCCCTCCCCTTTCTCCATTGGTTGCCAGAAGTTCTCATCTATGTCTGTGATTCTATTTCTCTTTTGTAAATAAGTTCCTCTGTATCATTTTAGTTTTAGATTCCACATATAAGCAACATCACATGATATTGGTCTTTGTCTGACCTCCTTCACTTTCTTCCCTGGTGGCTAAGATGGTAAAGAATCTGCCTGTAGTGTGGAAGATCTGGGTTTGATGCCTGGGTTGAGAAGATCCCCGGGAGGAGGGCATGGCAACCCACTCCAATACTCTTGCCTGGAGAATCCCATGGACAGAGGAGCCTGGCGGGCTATAGTCCATGGGGTCGCCAAGAGTCAGACACGACTGAGTGACTAAGCACAGACCTGCTTCACTCAGTGTGATAATCTCTGGATCCTTCCATGTGGCTGCAAATACCATTATTTCTTCCTTCTTAATGACTGAGTAATATCCCACCATATATATGTGTCCAGTCTTTATCTTTTCATCTGTCAATGGACATTGAGGTTACTTCCATGCCTTGGCTGCTGTAGTCCACTAGAACACTGGTGGCATTTATCTTTTCAAATTAGAGTTTCTCTAGAAGGAGAAAGTTTATTAACTAGGGTTATCAGGGAATGTTCATGGAGGAGGTAGTGTTGTATTGGGCTTTAAAGAAGAGGTACAGTTCAGACAACAGGTGGGGATACAGTGAGCCAAGACAAACTTTGTGGAATTGAGTAGAAGAAACGCTGACCTGGGACTGGCAAGACCTAGGTGGGGATTGCCTTGGCTGGACCACTTCCCCTTCAGTTCCTTCATCTGTCCAGTGTGTGAAATGATCTGTCCCATTGGTCTTTCAAGGCTCTGGAGAAGATCTAATGGGAGCTTGAGTGTGGAAACTCTTTGGAAACCATGAAGCACTCAGTGAAGGAAGAGGGTACATTTTTTCTTCTCTTAGACCATAAACTTCATGAGAGCACTGGACAGGATGGGCTGTGTCAGCCTTTCAAAAATGGTTCATGAAGTTTATCAAAAATTATACTGTAAACCTTCAGTTCAGTTGCTCAGTCATGTCTGACTCTTTGCAACCCCATGGACTGCAGCACGCCAGGCCTTCCTGTCTGTCACCAAATCCTGGAGTTTACTCAAACTCATGTCCATTGAGTCAGTGATGCCATCCAACCATCTCATCCTCTGTCGTCCCCTTCTCCTCCTGCCTTCAATCTTTCCTAGCATCAGGGCCTTTTCCAATGAGTCAGTTCTTCCCATCATGTGGCCAAAGTATTGGAGTTTCAGCTTCAATATCAGTCCTTCCAATGAATATTCAGGACTGATTTCCTTTGGGACGGACTGGTTGGATCTCTTTGCAGTCCAAGGGACTCTCAAGAGTCTTCTCCAACACCACAGTTCAAAAGAAGCAATTCTTTGGTTCTTAACTTTCTTTATAGTCCAACATTCACATCCATACATGACTACTGGAAAAACCATGACTTTGACTATATGGACCTTTGTTGGCAAAGTAATGTCTCTGCTTTTTAATATGCTGTCTAGGTTGGTCATAATTTTTCTTCCAAGGAGCAAGCGTCTTTTAATTTCATGGCTGCAGTCACCATCTGCAGTGATTTTGGAGCCGAAGAAAATTAAGTCTGTCACTGTTTCCATTGTTTATCCATCTATTTGCCATGAAGTGATGGGACCAGATGCCATGATCTTAGTTTTCTGAATGTTGACATTTAAGTCAACTTTTTCACTCTTCTCTTTGACTTTCATCAGGAGGCTCTTTAGTTCTTCTTTGCTTTCTGACATAAGAGTGGTGTCAACTGTATATCTGAGGTTATCAATATTTCTCCTGACAATCTTGATTCCACTTTGTGCTTCATCCAGCCCAGCCTTTCTCATGATGTATTCTGCATATAAGTTAAATAAACAGAGTGACAATATACATCCTTGATGTACTCCTTCCCCAATTTTGAACCAGTCTGTTGTTCCATGTCGAGTTCTAACTGTTGCTTCTTGACCTGCGTACAGGTTTCTCAGGAGGCAGGTCAGGTGGTCTGATATTGCCATGTCTTATAGAATTTTCCACAGTTTGTTGTGATCCACACAATCAAAGGCTTTGGCGTAGTCAATAAAGCAGAAATAGATGTTTTTCTGGAACTCTCTTGCTTTTTCGATGATCCAGTGGATGTTGGCAATTTGATCTCTGGTTCCTCTGCCTTTTCTAAATTCAGCTTGAACATCTGGAAGTTCTCAGTTCACATACTGTTGCAGCCTGGCTTGGAGAATTTTGAGCACTACTTTACTAGTGTGTAAGATGAGTGCAATTGTGCAGTAGTTTGAACACTCTTTGGCATTGCCTTTCTTTGGGATTGGAATGAAAACTGACCTTTTCCAGTTCTATGGGCACTGCTGAGTTTTCCAAATGTGCTGGCATATTAAGTGCAGCACTTTCACAGCATCATCTCTTAGGATTTGAAATAGCTCAACTAGAATTCCATCACCTCCACTAGCTTTGTTCATTGTGATGCTTCCTAAGGCCCACTTAACTTCAGATTCCAGGATGTCTGGCTCTAGGTGAGTGACCACACCATCATGATTATCTGGGTCATGAAGATCGTTTTTGTACAGTTCTTCTGTGTATTCTTGCCACCTCTTGTTAATATCTTCTGCTTCTGTTAGGTCCATACCATTTCTGTCCTTTATTGAGCCCATCTTTGCATGAAATGTTCCCTTGGTATCTCTAATTTTCTTGAAGAGATCTCTAGCCTTTCCCATTTGTTTGTTTTCCTCTACTTCTTTGCATTGATCTCTGAGGAAGGCTTTCTTATCTCTCCTTGTCATTCTTTGGAACTCTGCCTTCAGGTGAGTATATCTTTCCTTTCCTCCTGTTCCTTTAGCCTTTAAATATTTAGTTTAAATATTGTAAGTCTTAAATATTTACAGCTTTTTTCAATTGTACCTCAATAAAACTGAGGGTAAAAAAGTTTGATGAAATAAAGAACCATTGATTGAATGAATGACTCCATGAATGCTCTGGGCTGAATGTCTGCGTCCCCCACGTCATATGTTGAAATCCCCAATTTGGTGGTATTAGGAGGTGGGGCCTTTGGGAGGTAATTAGGTTTAGATGAGGTCATGAAGGTGGAGCCTGTTAGAAAAAGAGGAAAAGACACAGGATACAGTGCAGAAGGTGTGGTCTACCAGCCAGAAGTGTGTCTTCACCAAGAACCAAACCTGCTGGCACCTTGATCATGGACTTCCCGCCTCCAGAGCCATGAGAAATGAATGTCTGTTGCTTAAACCACCCAGTCTGTGGTATTCTGTGATAGCATCCTGAGCAGATTAAGACAATGAATGAGTGAATCCATGAATGAAACGAAATGATAGCACAGAGTAGGAAAGGAATACAGCATGAACTGGGAATCAAGGGCTGTCCTTGAAGACATGTCCTGTAGCTGGGTGTTAGGAGAGCAATCTGTGATGGGATAGAATGGGTCCACTAGGCTGGTGGTTCTGGGACTGTGGTCTGTGAATCAGCAGCTTCTGAATCACCTGGGAACTAGTTAGAAACGCAAGTTTCTGGGCCCCCACCCAGGCCAGCTGAATCTGAAACTCAAGGGTGGGACCAGCAGTCTGTGTTTTAGCAATCAGTCCCTCTAAGTCATTATGATGCATAGTAGATTTTTTTTTTTTTTCTTGCATAGTAGAGTTTTGAGAACCATTGCTTTATACTACTGTGGGGATTTTAGAAGTGATTCTCCTGAAAATTCAGTCTTAATGAAGGTGGTTGGCTATTGATGGACATAATCAGAGCTGTATTTCTGATATGATAAGGCATGAAGTTGTGCCTAGAAGAATTTATGGTCTCAATTTACAAAGGACTAGTAGCAATACTGAAAAACACGTTATCTGCCAATCCTCAGAGTTGAATGTTTTGTTTTTTTTCTAATTGCAGGTTATGTCCACATTGTCACCTAAGCAGCAAAACAGAATGGGCATTTCTCCCAGGCACTGGGCAAGCCTGCTGGGTCTGCAGAGACAGAAGGATGCTTGTGTGAAAGCATAGGAATTAACTGTCCAAATGAGGCCCAGCCAATCTCAGAGAGGCCTCCTAGTTCTGAGGAACTCTGGGGAAATGTTACGTGGGACCTTCCAAACCAAGTTAAATGGGCAGCTCTTCCTGAGACTGAGCTAACTAAATACACAGTGTGCAAATTCAGTTGTGTCTTCTGGGCTGGTGGAGACAGGTCTGCCAAAGGACAGGACATCTCATGGAAGAGAAATGAAGAGCCTCTAGAGAAAACATTTATCTTAAGAGTCAAGAAGCAAAAATCCATGGGTTGAATGGGGAGGAAGTTGGGGAGAAGCAGAATGAGAGCTATTCAGAGTGGCTCTGGGGCTCTTGGGATGACCAATCTGCCCAGGACTGTGGGGTATCCCAGGACACACGGTGTTCAGGACCAGCCCTGTCAAGCCAGGACAACTGGTCACCCCGTGGCTACACTCCCTAACCTATATTCAAGGCCTGGGGAGACGAGGTGGTAAAAGCTGAATAAGTACTGCTCTAAAGCTGTTTCTCAGAGTAACTGTCTGCAGATGCAAAGATGGCATCACCTGGGAGCTTATTAGAGGTGCAGCTTCAGAGCTTCCCTGGTGATTCAGCTGGTAAAGCATCTCCCTGCAGTGCGGGAGACCTGGGTTCAGTCCCTGGGTTGGGAAGATCCCCTGGAGAAGGGAACGGCTACCCACTCCAGTATTCTTTTCTTGAGTATTCCATGGACAGTCCGTGGAGTCGCAAAGAATCAGACATGACTAAGCAACTTTCACTCACTTCTCGACCTGCAGGACTAGACCTGTGCTAGAACAAGAGCCCTGCTGATTTGCAAAACATCAGTTTGAAAAAGATAGTCTTAGGAGATCCTGTGAGCCCCAGGTGGCTTCCCCCATAAGAAGATGTAGCACTGATGGAAAGTAGAGGGGATTTCTTGGCTGTGATATGGTTTATGTCCAGGTCAGCCAGATTCTAAGCCAAAACCATATCAATCGTCCAGAGAAGGAACAGAAGCATCAGGGAATATGAGATGCTGGAGTATCCAGAACAGACAGCAGAGAGGGAAGAGATGGATGAACCAAAGCAGCCAAGAGGGGCCTCCTGAGCGATTAATGGTGGTAATTGTAGGGAAAGTGAGGAAAGCCAGAAATCCAGCAATTGTGTGGTGAGAGCCAAGCCGAAGCAAACACTCTTCTGTTCCTGCTACTGTGACCCTTTTTGGTTAAAAACAAGCCTCAGGCGACTGGGAAATGAGTGATACTTGGAAATATGGAACCACAGCCCTATTGCTAAGCTCATAGAGAAAAATGAAAAATCATCATCTGCTAAAAGTATTCAGCTTTACTACTTGCATATCACTCTGATATGCAAAGAAAGTTGTTTTCTCCTTTGCCTGACCTGATCTTTTTCACGGGCTCCAGCTCTCCATTCTAGCAGACATAATTTGCACTTAATTAATCATGTTTCATTTTCTTCCAGCTTGAACATAATTCTTTCACTTAAAACATTCTAACGGGTGGCTCTTAAATGCAGGCTTGCATCCGAATCACCTAGCGGGCTTGTTAAAACACAGATTGCTGGGCCCAACTCCAGGGTTTCTGATTCAGTGCATTGGGTAGAGACTTAAGCTTTGTGTTTCCAAGAAGTTCGAGGATGACATGGATATTGTTGGTCCAAGGCACACACGCTGACAACCTCTCATTCAAATGACTCGGCATCATCTTCCCATCGAAAGGTGATGGTTTCAAAACTATCCCCTCTGAGAAGAATGCTTCTCAAATTCATTGATCTTTCCAATGGATCATGAATTCAATGCATGGTCTTCCAGTGAAGGATGAGGATGCAGCTTGTGCCAAGAGCGCCTGGACACACCAGTTCAACGCACCTGAACTGGTCTATGTCTTATTCAACAAACCCCATCCACTGATCACATGCTAGGATGTCAAGGCAATGTCAGTTCATGATACAAATTCCTGAACATGACTCCCCTGTATGTATCTCACCTCAGGTAGCTAACACACTGGCCCTGCTGATAGACTTGCACTTTGAGTAACTTTATGTGATTTGAGATAACTCTCAGATTCTCTTCCTCCCTCGTCTGTCTCTTTCCCAAGATGGCATCTGGGTATATGAAGGGGGTATTTTTGTATACTTGTGGCATCCTTGGATTATGCATTGTTTCCTGGAGGCTCCAAATCTCTTCTATAGAAAGTGAAGCTGCTCAGTCATGTCCAACTCTTTGCAATTCCATGAACTGTAGCCTGCCAGACTCCTCTGTCTACGGGATTTTCCAGGCAAGGGTACTGGAGTGGGTTGCCCCTTCATTCTCCAGCAAATCTTCCTAACCCATGATCGAACCCAGGTCTTCCTCATTGCAGGCAGATGCTTGGCCATCTGAGCCATGAGGGAAGCCCTTCTATAGAACCTTTTCTATAGAAGGGCTGAATTCATCTTCTGCCTGAAATTGAGGTCATTGAAATGTGACTAGATTCCACTGATGTGTGTGCGATGATGTGTGCTGGCTGCTTCTGTTGCTATAACCTTGGACTTTTCCCCGACTGCCCACACAGATCCACACCTGCCCCAACCCCAACCCATGGTCTCTTTCTCAGATATTAGATCTCTGCTAGTCCACCAATGGTCTCAATGGGGAAGTGAGAAACTCCAGAGACCTCTGCTTCCCACACAAAGGCCTCAAGGAGACAGGATCACTTTCTAAGTTCTGTATACCTTCTACAGCTGTTTCTGCATCCTTGCTTCTGGTCCACATGGGATGTGGTGCTGGGTCAAATGCTCAG
Organism: Cervus elaphus; assembly: GCF_910594005.1. Classification (NCBI taxonomy): domain Eukaryota; kingdom Metazoa; phylum Chordata; class Mammalia; order Artiodactyla; family Cervidae; genus Cervus; species Cervus elaphus. The sequence goes on along the minus strand of NC_057833.1, from coordinate 63,030,526 downwards.
AATCCCCTAGAAGTAGGGACATGCTGGAGGGAGCTTGCAACTCAATTTTTTGGGGAATCTTGCACTCCAACTGTTTCTGTTTGTGTTTGTTCATTTGTTCAGTCATGTCTGACTCTTTACAACCCCATGGACTGCACCACACCAGGCTTCCCTGTCCTTCACTATCTCCTGGAGCTTGCTTAAACTCATGTCCATTGAATTGGTGATGCCATCCAACCATCTCATCCCCTATCATCCCCGTCTCCTCCCACCTTCAATCTTTCCCAGCATCAGGGTCTTTTCCAATGAGTCTGCTCTTCACGTCAGGTGGCCAAATTATTGAAGCTTCAGCTTTAGCATCAGTCCTTCCAGTGAATATTCAGGGTTGATTTCCTTTAGGATTGAATGATTAGATCTTCTTGCTGTTAAAGGGACTCTCAAGGGTCTTATCCAGCATCACAGTTTGAAAGCATCAATTCTTTGGTATTTAGCCTTCTTTATGGTCCAACTCACATCCATACATGACTGCTGGAAAAACCATAGGGTTCCCTATATGGACATTTGTCTGCAAAGTGATGTCTCTGCTTTTTAATATACTAAGTTTGTCATAGCTTTTCTTACAAGGAGCAAGCATCTTTTAATTTCATGGCTTTAGTCATCATCTGCAGTGATTTTGGAGCCCAAGGAAATAAAGTCTGTCACTGTTTCCATTGTTTCCCCATCGATTTGCCATGGAGTGATGGGACCAGATACCATGATCTTAGTTTTTTGAACGTTGAATTTTAAGCCAACTTTTTCATTCTTTTCTTTCATTTTCATCAAGAGGCTCTTTAGTTCTTCATTTTCTGCTATTAGGATGTGTCATCTGCATATTTGATGCTGTTGATATTCCTCCCAGCAATATGGATTCCAGTTTGACCTTCATTCAGCCCAGCATTTCACACAATGCACTCTGCATATAAGTTAAATAAGCAAGGTGACAATATACCACCATGTTCTACTCCTTTCCCAATTTGGAACCAGTCCATTGTTCCATGTCTGGTTTTGACTGTTGCTTCTTGACCCACATACAGGTTTGTCAGGAGGCAGGTAAGATGGTCTAGTCTTCCCATCTCTTGAAGAATTTTCCACAGTTTGTTATGATCCACACAGTCAAAGACTTTAACATATTCAATGAAGCAGAAGTAGACATTTTTCTGGAACTCTCTTGCTTTTCCTGTGATCCAAGAGATGTTGGCAATTTGATCTCTGTTTCCTCCGCCTTCGCTAAATCCAGCCTGAACACCTGGAAGTTCTTGGTTCACATATTGTTGAAGCCTCACTTGAAGGATTTGGGGCATTACCTTCCTAACATGCGAAATGACTGCAACTGTGTGGTAGTTTGAACCTTCTTTGGCATTGCCCTTCTTTGGGATTTGAATGAAAACTGGTCTTGTCCAGTCCTGTGGCCACTGCTGAATTTTCCAAATTTGCTGGCATATTGAGTGCAACACATTCACAGCATCATCTTTTAAGATTTGAAATAGCTCAACTGGAATTCTATCACCTCCACTAGCTTTGTTCATGGTGATGCTTCCTCAGGCCCACTTGACTTTGATGTCTGGCTCTAAGTGAAACAGAGCCATTGCTCCAAATTAAATGATATGTCTTTAAATGAATTATATTAAAAGCCAAGTTGATTGATACTCAGAATCATCACTTTCTATTGTTTTACAGCATTTTACAATTATATATATTTGTTATGGCTTCCCAGGTGGCTCAGTGGTAAAGAATCTGCCTGTGAATTCAGGAGATGCAGATTTGACCCCTGGACTGGGAAGATCCCCTGGAGAAAGAGATGGCAACTCACTCCAGTATGCTTGTCTGGGGAATCTCATGGACAGAGGAGCCTGGTGGGCTGCAGTCCGTGGGGTTGCAAAGGGTTGGACACGACTTAGCAACTAAACAGCAACACGCTTGTTATAGATGTGTGATGGAAATACTATGTAAGAGTGAACTAAAACACAGGTCTTCTCACTTCTGTTCAGTAACATTATGTTGATAGTTTCATACTGGCCGAGGCTAGGGTGCTTACACCTAGCAATGAGCTAGCAATGGAAATGAGCAAACATTATAATCAGGGCTCCACCCTCCCACACCTCCACCCCCGAACCCTGTCCCCAAGGACAGTTATTCAATGTTGACCAGCACATCACTGCCTAGAGCCTAAATCTGGGAAAGCGACCCCCTAACCCAATGGTCTCTCTCATGCTACACTTACCTAGATGTTACAAAGCAGCCCTTACCCTCCAGATTAGCCCCCAAAAGTTGTGCATGGAGGAGATACTGAAAAGTCGGCCCCCTATTATCTTCTTATCTACTTGTTCTACTTCGTCTCCCTCTCTCCCTACCAACTTTTGGGACCAGAAGGAGCAAACATCTGGCTTTTTCTTTCCTACACATCTTGTCTTTGTTCATTAAGAATACCACTCCTGGCTTAACATCACCTTTCTGGTATTCTTCCCCAAAACCTATACATTTAGCCTTATTGTGAGAAAATATTGGATAAACTCAGATTGAGGGACCTACTCTACCGTATTTGCTTTAAAACTATAGAGATCATGGGTCTTCCCTGGCAGCCTAGTGGTTAAGGCTCAGCGCTACCAATGCAGGGCTTGGGAGTTTGCTCCCTGGTTGAGGAACTAAGATCCCACATGGCACATGGCTTGGCCCAAAACAAACAGCAAAGAAAACTGTAGGGATCATGAAAGACAAGGAAAGACTAAGATATAAATAATCATAGCCTAGAGGAGACTCATGCACTAGATTTAGGGTGACATCATGAATTGGAAGAAAGAGAAAATTAGTAGAAAACCAGGAAGTCCAAATCAAGTCTGAGTATGATGCCAATGTCCATTTCTTAGTTTTAGTCATTATGCATGGCTGGGGGAAGGGCACAGGAGAACTCTTCATACCATGTTTGTAGCTCTCCTGTAAATATGTAGTCACTTCCAAAAAATAAATAAATACATAAACAATGAAGGGAAAACTTCACAGTCTAAGTAACTGGTGGAATACAGATCATTTCTTCTCTGGGGAAGAATCTTATGCTCTGCATTCACCTGTTTCTTGATAAGATGAAACGGGGAAAGAAGGGGCTGGTAGGAAATCTTCGCTTAACAAAGCCTGGCTTTCAAGTCTTATCTTTTGCAGGATAAAACATTTTATTGTGGATGTTGTATGCTGAACACTGGCTCAGTAGTAAAGAATCCACCTGCCAATGCCAAAGATGCAGGTTCAGTCCCTGGGTCTGGAAGATCCCCTAGAGAAGGAAATGACAACCCACTCTAGTTTTCTTGCCTGGGAAATCCCATGGACAGTGGAGCCTGGTGGGCTGCTGTCCATGTGGTCCCGAAAGAGTCAGACACAATTTTGTGACTAAATGACAACAGTCTGAACATTAACTATTTCCTATTGTCTTTACAATCTTGCTATAACAACAGGAAAAAAATCACCGTCACCTGAAAGTGGGCTTCCTCGGACAGTGAAGAAGGTCATGAACATAGAAGGTACATTAATGTAAACACCCCAACGATGCTTTGCTGCTGGTGTCTGAGTAGAAAGAGTTAGGGCTCTTTCTGGGGTATCTCTGCTTCCCTTAGCACAGGAAGCATCGGGAAAGTGCTTATTGATCAGAGCCTTGAAGACATAGGAAATGCACAGTATCTCCGCAAGACCAGAAATAAAACAAACAACTTAAAGAAGAAGCACACGCATCAAAATATGACATTATTACACACACTGAGATAGAACGAAAGGTGGACCATCCAGGCATTCACTATTAGTGAAGCAGTTTTTCAGGTTTAATTTAAAGCCCCAAATAAGAGTCATTGTATCTAGTTATACCCTTTCACTAGAAAGAGAAAATTTACCATTTTCTATTAAGGAGGAAGGAAAGCTCTCAAAAGTACTGCGTTGTCACGTGCCGATTTACACAAATCTCTTCCCTCCTCCAAAAGTTTCTGATGATTATGGTTTCTGGAAAACAATGGATCATTTTTTTCAGTACACACTCCATCTATGAAAAAGCTCTTCCTAAAATTCAAGCTAGAAAAACAGGTAATTTGCCAGTATCGTAGAGATAACTCACGCCAGTTAAAAAACACATTTTTAGAATTTGGAACATTACAAGGAGAGTAAATGGTTTTGCATGCGTCTGTGCATGTTTTTACCCCCTCACCAGTGAGATCTTCCAAGGTGTAACGTGCATTTAGAGTCACTCTCCTAGCATTGAAACTGTGAGGCGTTTTTCTAAAAGATTCACTCGGTCATCCAGTAGGCACGCTGGCAATCACATATGTGATTTATAAACATTGTGATGTACTTTTCAGAACTAAACCTGAGTCTGCTAATCACTTATCACGTCTTTCACCGACTACTTCGTGTAAGAGGCAATGTTGCTTATCTTACCTATACACAGTATCCAACTTGCAGAAAATATAAATAATGTGGAAAACAGCAAAAGGAGATCCTGTGTGCTGATTCCTACATCCTGGGCGGCACAGATCTATTTAGGCCCGATAGCTCTTTCCTGTGCTGTGGCCCGTGCCGAATAGACTGCTTATGTCATTCTTGGCTTTCTTTCTGTCTCTTTGGGAATCAGTAGAGTTTCTTTTTTCCTACACACCAACTTCGTCTCCTTTATACTTGGAGAATTCAGTATTAGTTTAAAGGACTTTTCAGTTTAAAGCAAACTTGTAGAGATTTTCTCACCCACGATTGATGGACGAACAGGAAAAAAAGTAGGTTGATTTCGTCCCCAGCCTTTCAGATCTTGAAGGAGAAAGAAAGTAGATTGTACCTGAAAACTGTTCAAATTTTTGAAAGTAAGGAAAGCTACATTGCTCTTCAAGCTTTTAGCTATAGAAATGAGGAAGTGTATATATCAGCTACTTTTTTCTTTAAGGGCTTGTGTTCATTTGTCTCTTGGCATAAAAATTTATCATTGAAAATTATTGAATTGTCATCTTAATGTTGCACATTAAGTAAATCTAATATGTATATTAGCAACAAAGACTTATGTCCCAAACAGGAAAGGATAATTCGTGAAACCAAATTTGAAGTTCAAGCAGAACTGTGATATTCATGAATTTGTATTTTCCTTTCTCTTGGCCTTATTGGTATTTGTACAGTGTATAAATAATGACAAATAAAGAACCAGTGATCACATTTCTACTGGGAAATATTTTTTAAATGGGACAACTATCCCTCAATTATTTGTGTACATAAAGCTGCTGGCAGACCCTGATTCCTTTTTTATAAGAAAAACTGGTGGATCTGAAATAAAAGTGCAGGATATTATCTGTCATGAAAACATATTGATAATACCAAAGAAAGCAAGACAACTTAAAAAATAATTGTTCTTGACAAGAGATTTACACGTAGGAGCCTAATTTATAAATTTCATGTTTTGCTCTTCCTGCTTTTGCCTTGTTCCCTTGAACTTTTTTTACTCCAGATGACCTTGTACTTTCTTTGTGACTCATACTCAATAACGTGTGTCATTGTGCATTTTTTATAGCAAGAAGCAAAGTATTAAAAAATTAATCAAAGTTTCAGGGAAAATGGCACTCCCATAATAGGAAAAAGAAAATGGAGCTTTATTTTAGCATCTTTTTGGAGACTCTCAAGAGAGGCGCAAAGTTCCTTTAAAAATATGAGATGATATATTATTTGTTAGTTGCTCTAACTACTGCTGATTGAGATAGTAAATTGGAACAACAGGTGGTGATGGAATTCAAAACGAAAACAAAAAAACCCACAAATTGTGTATAGCCATTCACACATCACTTTTAGAAAATTGTGCAAAGGAAATATGGATGTGTTCACAGTTATATATAGGAATGTTCAGTGCAGCATATATGGTGGAAATATTGGAAATACCTGGTGTCAAAGCACAGAAACTAGCGTAATATGATAAATTCAATCTATAAAATTCCATTCACTATTACAAAAGAAATAGTGTAGAAAGTATTTAATGATGTGAAAAATGGGAAACATTAATGAAAAAAATACAAAAGTAATTTTTACAGACTATGTGTGTGTGTGTGTGTGTGTGTTATAAAGTGCTTCCCAGGCGATGCAGTGGAAAAGAATCTGCCTGCCAATGCAGAAGACTTAAGAGACATGGGTTTGGTCTCTGGGAAGATCCCCTGGAGTAGGAAATGGCACCCCACTCTAGTACTCTTGTCTGGGAGTCCCATGGATGGAGGAGCCGGGTGCGCTGCAGTCCATGGGGTCACAGAGTCAGACACGACTGAGTGAGCACACACATGCACACAATGTTATAAAATGTTAATGAGCCAATTATATTTCAGTAAAACTAGAAAAAATGTTAATAGTATCTGTTTATGGCTGTTGGTATTATGATTATTTTATTTTTGCTTATCTACAGTTTGAGTGAAAAAGTTGACTTAAAGCTCAACATTCAGAAAACTAAGACCATGGCATCCAGTCCCATCACTTCATGGCAAGTAGATGGGGAAACAGTGGAAACAGTGGCTGACTTTATTTTGGGGGGCTCCAGAATCACTGCAGATGGTGACTTCAGCCATGAAATTAAAAGACGCTTACTCCTTAGAAGGAAAATTATGACCCACCTAGGCAGCATATTAAAAGGCAGAGTCATTACTTTGCCAACAAAGGTCTTTCTAGTCAAAGCTATGGTTTTTCCCATAGTCATGGATGTATGTGAGAGTTGGACTGTAAAGAAAGCTGAGCACAGAAGAACTGATGCTTTTGAACTGTGGTGTTGGAGAAGACTCTTGAAGGTCCCTTGGACTGCAAGGAGACCCAACCAGTCCATCTTAAAGGAAATCAGTCCTGGGTGTTCATTGGAAGGACTGATGTTGAAGATGAAACTCCAATACTTTGGCCACGTGATGTGAAGAACTGACTCATTTGAAAAGACCCTGATGCTGGGAAAGATTGAAGGCAGGAGGAGAAGGGGACAACAGAGGATGAGATGGTTGGATGGCATCACCAACTCAATGGACATGGGTTTGGGTAAACTCCGGGAGTTGGTGATGGACAGGGAGGCCTGGCATGCTGTGGTTCATGGGGTTGCAAGGAGTCAGACACGACTGAGTGACTGAACTGAGCTGAGCATGCTATTTTAATATGAAAAGCAATGGTATTTATCTTTTTTAAAAAAACAATTAATTTTATTAATATGCCCCTATTTGTCCTTTGAAAATTTGATAACTTTGTATACTAGTAATTCTCTAACAGGTACTTGATTTTTAAAAATGGAAATAGATAAGATAGTTTTTATTAAATAAAAGCAAGAAGTGGCCATATAAAATACTTGCTTAATTAATAAGTAGGCCATAAATATCCTAATGAGTTATTTCCTGGTGAGAAATAAGAATTGCCCTGGCTCGGGATTATATTTTCTTGGAATATCATCAAAGCCAAAAGTAATGACTATTCTAACTTTGTATCTTAAGGAGTAGTTTTTAACATTCCTGAATAGATAAGATAGCTCCTGGAATCTTCCCAGTGCCCAACTATTTCTTTGATGACTCAATATACCATTTGATTTATTAATATGAATGTTAAATGACACATTTATTAAATGCTTATTTGGTATTTAGATATTGTTGACTACTGAGCATACCAGAGGGTGTGAGGTCTGGCCCCTGACCCAAAGGAACTACAATATTTTGGGGGAACAAGTAACATGAAACAAATGGGAAAAAAAATTGTATGAATATAATCCAAACATCAATTGACTGAAGAGATAAAAGCCAAGGTATTTGTATAAAGCAAATGATAAATATGGGCTGAAAAGGTGCAGCTTGTCCTGCTTTGGAAAGATGAGTGGGAATCAGCCTGAGAAAGTATGGGAAAACATTTCAGTTGGAGAGATGAAGGGCTAAAGTCCATTGGCTGAATTTATTAGTTGTGGTTGTGTTTACCACCGTTCCTCAGAGTCTGGGGCACCCAGGGCAATAAAACTATCTGGCCCTCTGGCTGGAAGGGGCAATACTGAGATAGGTGATGAGGTAGGATGCCCCACGGAGTGGTCTTCATGGCTTCGCTGACGTCCACATCCAGGTTAACTCTCACTTCTCTGAGAACCTTCTCTACTCAAGCCCTGAATGCTGGGCTTCCCCAAATTCCTTCCAGCTTCTTTTCTGACCCAATTTCCAATTTTCATCCCCTGGATGAAAGTAGAGGGTTCTAAACTATCCACTCCTATGGTTTAAAGCATCTACCCAGGTCCTTGGAGAAGTGATTGATTCCAGCGCTAGGGCAGGGATGATGCAAGGTGAGTCTTGGGAATCCTATAGTTACCAAAATGTAAGGAAATACTAAGGGTGCCAGCAGGTGGAAAGGACATGGGGCCAACTTGAAACTGCTCTCAGTGACCAAAGCAAGAACCATTTCAGTAACAAAATACTGGATTATGAAACAATGAAATGGATACTCAGAAGTCCATACTGACATAGATATATGATTGAATAAGTAAATGATAGAGAAAGGATAACTCCTTCTTACAGAAGAATTCCATTAATAAATGAAAAAGGAACGAAGGAAATAGCAAGTCATCAGCAGACCACTAGAACATTAGTAAAAATGTTAGTAATTAGTAAAAATTAGGCAAAATTCATAAAAATTAGGCAGGACTCATCTATATTTGCTAAAATGAGTGGGCAAAAGTTTAAAGAGAAAATAGATATTTGCATAGTCTCAAAATATTGTTCCTCAGATATTTATTATTTACAAAGGGAAAAAGAATAACTTTATAGAAGCTACAAACACAGTAGATACCAGCTTAACCAAGCGATCAAGTTTAATATCACTTGGATATGATATGGAGGCTGAGTGGTAAAGAATCCACCTGCAATGCAAGAGATATGAGTTCCGTCCCTGGGTCAGACAGATCCCCTGGGGAAGAAAATGGCAACCCACTCCAGGACTCTTGCCTGGGAAAGCCTGTGGACAGAGGAGCCTGGCAGGCTACAGTCCACGGGGTCACAAAAGAGTGGGACACGACCGAGCAACTAAACAACAGTAGGATGTGCGACCCTGACATGCTGCACTCGGAGGGGCCCCAGCTCTGTGATATCATCCCTATCAGTGCACAACCTTCATCTGATCATGAGAAACCACCAAACGAGTGTGGGTGGAGGAGCATTTTACAAAATAATTGACTAGTACTCATCAAGAGTGTCGAGGTCATGAAACACAGGGATAAACTGAGGGAATGTCCCAGACTGGAGGTGGAGAAGGAGACACAACATCTAATACATCTAATAATGAATTGGACTTTGGAACAAAACAGGAGCATTGGTGGAAACCTGGTAAAATCTGAATAAAGTCTGTAATGTAGTGACTGGTATTGTAACTGTTAATTTCCTACCTGTGACCATTGCACCATCATTATGCAAGATGCTAACATTAGGGGAAGCTGGGTGAAGAGTATAAGGCACCTCTGTACTATCTCTGCAGATCTTCTGTAAATATAAAATTGTTTGAAAATTAACAGTTTAAAATAAATAAAACGTGTTTATCCCAAAGACGTCTCAGTCCTCTGTGTCTCTGGAGGGATCTTACTTTCCTTCTTTAAATCCTTCACACACTCTTTGTCCACATTTAAAATTTTCATCCTCTTGGTTCTCACATATTTTCATGTCCTCATCCTAAACACAAAAACCACTGGGTCTTTTGGAGCATTTGTCAGATGAAAGTGCATGATAAGGCTCCCTCTCCCCTCCAAGGATAGAAATGCTAGACGAAATATAATGAAGTGTGTGAAATACACAGGTAAACTCAAATGGAGGGGCAGTCCACAGTGATGGAACAGAAAGCAATGATCCATGGATATATGAGACCCACGGATTTACAGCAGGGCCTGAAGTCGTAATGCATGGGACAGGAAATGAAAGTTTAGGCTAATGCTCGATAAGGAGCTTGAGGGACTAGAAAACTCTAACCAGTAGCTTTAGAGAGGTGTCGGGAAAACATGTCTTATGCTTGGGCCATGAATGGGAAAATAATTACTTCATAAGATATCAAACTCAAGCCTGTAATCTTTGTGGTTGTGGGATTTAAATTTATATTACTCACATAGTATAGAGGGTAAGGAATTAATGTAGAAACTGTTATGGAATGGGCAAAACCTCTATGGACTTTGCAAGTATAAAAGCAAAACCACTTTGGAAGGACACTGCCATAAAGGTCTCTCAGGCAACAACACCACTGAATAGGCACTTTCCTATCAGAAATTATACCCTGCCCAAAGAAACAAAGCATCATGAGGAACAAACAATAAAATCTACACCCTAAAACCTAGAGAAAATAAAACAGCTCAAACTGTACTATAAAGTAAGTATATTTAGTTGGCTTAAAGAGAAAACTGAGTTATAATACTGCTCTCAAAACAAGGTCATTATAAAACTAGGAAATGACATTTTAAGAAAATAAAATTCTTAAAATAACCTAGAGGCCAAATATCAATATATTATAATCTCGGTGGAAATGTTCCAGAGCAGATTAGACACTATTGAGAATAAGCACTAGATAATAGAAAACAGATGTGAGGAAAGTATCCAGAATAAAGATAGAAGAAGTATGGAGAAGAAAATAATTGCGGGAGTTTACAAGGTGCAGAGGCTAGAACAAGTTTCAGTGTCTTTCTAAAAGCCATTCTACAAGGAGAGGATAGAGAGAAGAAGCAACACTTCATTTTATCTTCTCAGCTTTATGGCCAAGTGTACATAATCAATGATGCCCAACAATTGGTGACTCATAAGGACCTTTGGGGGCTTCCCTGGTAGCTCAACTGCTAAAGAATTCACCTGCAATGCAGGAGACCCTGGTTTGATTCCGGGGTCATGAATATCCCCTGGAGAAAGGATAGACTACCCACTCCAGTATTCTTGGGTTTCCCTAGTGGCTCAGATGTTAAAGAATCCACCTGCAGTGTGGGAGATCTGGGTTTGATCCCTGGGTTGGGAAGATCCCCTGGAGGAGGAAATGGCAACCCACTCTGGTATTCTTGCCTGGAGAATCACATGGACAGAGGAGCCTGGTGGGCTACTGTCCATGGGATCTCAAAGAGTCAGACATGACTGAGTGACTAAGCACAGCACAGCCCAGCAAGGACCTTTTTAGCATTACCTCCTTAATCATTGACATCCCACCGTCAACTCATCTCTCCTGGATTACGCTGTCACTGACTGAATAGACTCTTCCCTCCTTTCATCATCCAACTTATTTTACTACCTTCTAGATTTAGCTTGCATTTTGACTTTCTGATAAAGGGATCTCAGTGATTTCCCTCTCTTCCTTAAACTTGTGTACCATTGGATCTGAGCCACCCAACTAAGTTCTCAATTATATTCTTGAGTTGGGAAACTATGGCAGCTAAACACACCTGCTCACTGCCTGTTCTTGTATAGTCTGCAAGCTAAGAATCGTGTTCTCATTTTTATTTTATGTTTTTAATATTTGGAAAAAGCAAAAAAGAGCAATAGTATCTCATGATGTGGAAAAATCGTGAAATTCAAAATTAATGTCCCTTTCAATGTCCAATAGTTTTATTAGAACATAGCCATGCCCATTTGTGGTCTGTAGCTGCGTTTATGCTATGACAGAGTTGAGGAGTTGCAAAAAAAAAAAAAAAAAAGCACATCCCACAATGACTGAAATACTTTACTTCCTGGCCCTTTATAGATGAAGTTTGCCAATCTCCGTTGTTCTCTAACTCGGTCATGCTTATGAATCTCCCTTCTAATTTGCTTGAAACTACTTGAAGCTCAGAGAATTGTCGTCTCCTTTTGTCTCCTAGCACCTGACTCCATGTAGGACAGTCATGGATTTTCTTTAGCAAATTTTGGCATCTCGAATATAGGACCTCAAGAAATGAGTCAGACTCCATAATGCAGAATGGGTCAGAAAGAAAGAGAAGTAATAATAGTTTACACATGGTCATTGATGTTTGAAGGCAGATGCTTTCCTGCTCTGTGATACTTGTGACTTCATCGAGTGCGGTGGTGTTGGACGTGGTGATGGAGGCAGGAAACTGAAACACGGTGCTTCCGGTTAGAGGGCCCAGGCCCGGAAGGAGGGGCTGGGAGGAGATGCACATGGCAGTGCTTCCGGTTAGACGGCGCAGGCCAGGAAGGAGGGGCTGGGAGGAGATGCGGTCTGGCAGGCAGAACATGGGGACAACAGGGCTTGGCGCTGCACAGCTCAGAAAGTACTGCGGAATAACGGGGGGAGAGGACAGAACCACAAGGCCTCCAGAGACACTTTGGGCAAGCACTGTAGGACACAGCCAGGGGAATTGAGTAGGTGGACTGTATTCTGCTTGAAGTTAGGAAATAGAGCCATTAGCCAAGCTGGGCCTTGGAAAAAGAGACCAGACCAGAGAATCAAGCAATCAAACTATGGTACAAATTTGAATGGGTCTCATGGATACAAGGGTCTCATGGTTAAGCTCTAAACTAAGAATGGAGAGAGATTTAAATACCACGTCCTGGAGTATTAAGTTAGATGTTGAATTCTTTCTACCTAAAATCAGATTTTAGAAAACTAAGATCTTGGCATCTGGTCCCATCACTTCATGGCAAATAGATGGGGAAACAGTGGAAACAGTGACAGACTTTATTTTTTGGGCTCCAGAATCACTGCAGATGGTGACTGCAGCCATGAAATTAAAAGATGCTTCCTCCTTGGAAGAAAAGTTATAACCAACCTCAGTTCAGTTCAGTTCAGTTGCTCAGTCGTGTCCGACTCTTTGCAACCCCGTGAGTTGCAGCATGCCAGGCCTCCCTGTCCATCACCAACTCCCGGAGTTTTCTCAAACCCGTGTCCATCGAGTCGGTGATGCCATCCAACCACCTCATCTTCTGTCGTCCCCTTCTCCTCCTGCCCTGAGTCCGTCCCAGCATCAGGGTCTTTTTCAATGAGTCAACTCTTCTCAAGAGGTGGCCAAAGTACTGACCAACCTAGACAGCATATTAAAAAGCAGAGACATTACCTTGCCAACAAAGATCCGTCTAGTCAAGACTATGGCTTTTCCAGTAGTCATGTATGGATGTGAGAGTTGGACTATAAAGTTGAGTGCTGAAGAATGGATGCTTTTGAACTGTGGTGTTGGAGAAGACTCTTGAGAGTCCCTTGGACTGCAAGGAGATCCAACCAGTCCATCCTAAAGGAAATCAGTCCTGAATATCCATTGGAAGGACTGATGTTGAAGCTGAAACTCCAATACTTTGGCTACCTGATGCGAAGAGCTGACTTGTTGGAAAAGACCCTGATGCTGTGAAAGATTGAAGGCAGGAGGAGAAGGGGCCAACAAAGGATGAGATGGTTGGATGGCATCATCAGCTCGATGGACATGGGTTTGGGTGGACTCCGGGAGATGGTGATGGACAGGAAGGCCTGGCATGCTGTAGTCCATGGGGTTGCAAAGAGTCAGACACGACTGAGCGACTGAACTGAACTGAACTGAAAATCAGACTTGGTTTTAGAAACTAAGCTGGATATGGCAACATAAGAAATCCCATAGGCCCCCAAATATGGCAGCACCCACCTTCATGCCTGAGTAATTGCAAATAAGCTGTAAGGAAGTTGCTGTGAGTGTGAGTGTTTCACACCATGCTGGTGAAGGCGAATCCTCAGACACACAGTCCACCACCAGTGGCGGTGAAAGGAAAGAACTGACTGTGGGAGATAATTGAAAAGATTTATCACTTCCTTCCAAGAGATCACAGACTTGATAAACATGGCAACACATGGCAAGTTGGAGGCCCTACGACATCAGAAGATGCACTCTGCGCTCTGCCTACGTTCCCGTGGCATTCATCTCTACGTGTGGAAGGCTTCTTACTGTGAGCACCTGGAACGCTCTGTGAGAAGCATCTTCTGTTGGCTAACTCGCTTGTGTGGCCAGTTGTCAGTGGCCCCAGAAACCATTAGCCAACCAAGGCCCATGAAGCGGATAAGAGCCCCATGCTCCTTGTCCATCAGATGGAATAACTCTGAGGCATGCCATCCAGGCAGCGGCCACTAGAGACAGGTGGGCTCCTGAGCATTCAGAATGTTGCTAGTGTGACGGAAAACATGAATTTTCAATTTTCATTTTCATTCTTTTAAAGTCAAAAAATTATACTCTTCAGTTACTGGAAGACCTTTATATTTGGAAGAACTTGGCTACATAAACCTACTTTTCAACTGTAAATTTTACAGACTCTAAGTACACATAGGATGAAATTTTAGTGTCCAAATCCAGTATAAAATTGATTTCAAAGACATAGTAAAAAAATTAATATCTCAATAGTGTTTACATGTTGAAATGTAATTTTGGATTTAATAGGTAGAATAAATGATTAAAATTAGTTTTATGTTTTTTAACTTTTTAAATGTTGTTACTAGAAAGTTTGAAACTACCAGTTTGGCATGCTTCATGCATCTCCTGGTGAGTGTTGGTCTACCCTCCACCTTGTTTCAGGGGGATTGACCCCCTGGTGCCCACAGTGGTAACTAGATTGATGACCCACTTTTTGTTGTTGTTTAGTCACTAAGCCACATCCGACTCTTTCCAACCCCATGGACTGTAGCCCGCCAGGTTCCCCTCTGTCCACGGGATTGCCCAGACAACAATGCTGGAGCAGGTTGCCATTTCCTTCTCCAGGGGATCTTCCTGCTCCAGGAATCAAACCCATGTCTCCTGCACGGGCAGGTGGATTCTTTGCCCCCAAGTCACTGGAGAAGCCGAACACACTTTTTACAGCTTCCTTTCCTTCTCACTTTCCGGCTTCTCTGCTAAGTTTCCTGGGATTACCCCCTCAGTTTGCACTAGAATCCTGGTGTGGGAGTCTGTTTCTGGAGACTCCCAACCATGACAAACAGTGTCAAAAACAGAAAACAGAAACTTTCCTGATGGTCCAGTGGCTAAGACTCTGGGCTCCCCTTGCAGGGGCCTGAGTGTGATCCCTGGTTAGGGAACTAGATCCCATATGCAACTAAAGATTCCACATGCAGCATTGAAGACCTCGTGCAGACAAGTAAATAAAAATATTTTAAAAACCAGGAAAGAGTATAGTTCCCTTTGCTATACAGTAGGTCCTTGCTGCTTATCTATTTTATATACAGTGTGTGTATATGCTAATTACCACCTCCTCATTTATCCCTCCTCAATATTTTGTAATAACCTATAGGGGAAAAGAATCTGAGAAGGTATATAGATAGATAAAGATAGATCTGAATCACTTTGCTGTATAGCCGAAACTAACATGACATTGTAAATCAACATAATTCAATATAAAAAGCAGGAAAGAATTTTAGAGATTAACTATTCTAACCTCTTATGTTTATAGATGAAGAAAATGAGGTTTAGAGAGGTTAAATGATGTCACCAAGGCCACTCAGCTATTTGACTGTGAATTCAGTTTGACTTCAGATCTCAGAATTACAGATCCATTTATTTTCTGATGGTGTTATATTGCCTTTGGTAATGATAACCCTATATGCAAAACAGAAAAAGAGACACAGAAGTACAGAACAGACTTTTGAACTCTGTGGGAGAAGGTGAGGGTGGGATGTTTCGAAAGAACAGCATGTATATTATCTATAGTGAAACAGATCACCAGCCCAGGTGGGATGCATGAGACAAGTGCTCGGGCCTGGTGCACTGGGAAGACCCAGAGGAATCGGGTGGAGAGGGAGGTGGGAGGGGGGATCGGGATGGGGAATACATGGAACTCCATGGCTGATTCATGTCAATGTATGACAAAACCCACTGAAATGTTGTGAAGTAATTAGCCTCCAACTAATAAAAAAAATAAAAAAAGATTATTGACCATTTTGGAGAAGTGGTTTCTAAGAGCAGAAGAACATTTGGGGCTCACAGGGAGAAATTACAGTAAACCAGCTGTGTTTGTTTTGCTCAAGCCCTCTAAGCCTTCTTGGGTGAGTGGTAGCCTTTCCTTGCTCCTGGGTGGAAACCTGGAGAGGCTCCTTGACTCTTCTGGTCCCTCTCATAGAACCAGGAGTCCTCTGGCCAGCCGTAGCCATGATCTCATCTCAGTAAGTACAGCATCCAGTCCTGATATGAATCCTACTGAGTTGAAAGTTAACTCCTTTTTTCCCCCTCTTCTTCCAGATGGCTACGTAGTTGTTGAGCCACCAGTATTGGGGCAGAGAGACAGAAGGAGAAGCAAGAAGCGCACTTATCTGGTATAATTTCGAGATGACAGGACCCTCTCTGGGCCTGAGAGACATTCACCACTGACCCTCGTGCTGTCAGACACTTGGCAAGGTCTTTCGAGTTCCGCTTGCTGGGCCTTTCTGACTGCAACCCCCCTGACACGGTAGGTCTCCTTTGGCAGCATCCCACCCCTCACCCCCACTCCACCCCCGGTTCTATCCATCTGCTCCTCATCCTCTGCCTGGTTGTCTTGGGAAGAAGCTAGAATGACTCCAGTCTGATCACCTGCTCTGGGGTTTGTGCGCCTTTAACCCGTGGTCCAGAATCACAGTGGATGGTGACTGCCGCCGTGGAATTAAAAGACAATTGCTCCTTGGAAGAAAAACTATGACCACCCTAGACAGAATATTAAAAAGCATAGACATTACTTTGCCAACAAAGTTCCGTCTAGTCAAGACTATGGCTTTTCCAGTAGTCATGTATGGATGTGAGAATTGGACTATAAAGAAAGCTGAGTGCTGAAGAATGGATGCTTCTGAACTGTGGTGCTGGAGAAGACTCTTGAGAGTCCCTTGGACTGCAAGGAGATCCAACCAGTCCATCATAAAGCAGATCAGTCCTGGGTGTTCATTAGAAGGACTGATGCTGAAGCTGAAACTCCAATACTTTGGCCACCTGATGCAAAGAACTGACTCATTGGAAAAGACCCTGATGCTGGGAAAGATTGAAGGCAGGAGGAGAGGGGGACGACAGAAGATGAGAGGGTTGGATGGCATCACCGACTCAATGGACATGAGTTTGAGTCAACTCCGGGAGTTGATGATGGACAGGGAGGCCTGGCGTGCTGCAGTCCATGGGGTCGCAAAGAGTTGACACAGCTGAGCGACTGAACTGAGCTGAGCCCGTTGTCCACAGGAAGTGCAGTTTATCTCCCAGATTAGCAATGGACTCCCTGTTGGCCATTTGCAGATCCTTTGGCTTTCCCCTGTAGGAGTCCAGCCAAGGACCTCTGAGTTTCCCAGCTGCAAAGAACACACATCAAGAAACAGCCTGAACAGTCTAATTGGTCTCATGGAAGCCCCTCTCCTTAGGTTTGGGGTAGTGGGTAGTGGTGGGGTCTCTCTCTCTCTCCCCTTTGTGAGCTAGACTCTTGAGTTCTCTTCCAAGTTACTCCCCTCAAAATTCCTCTTTCACCTCCCACCCCTGGCCCCTTTACAAACTTGCAGAAGGCAGGCGTTCCCAGAAACATGTGACCAAGTGTCAGCATCTCTCTTTTGTAAATTTCCTATGGTCTGGCACCTCCTTTGTCACGTGACCTCGTTCTCATTTGAAACTACAGACTTAATGTTTTCATTGAGCTGATATTGTGCAAAAAGTTGAGCTGGGAATAAATAAAACTGAGATGGTTAATATGGACCTTTTATCATTACTGCTGCTGCTGCTAAGTCAATTCAGTCGTGTCCGACTCTGTCTGACCGCATAGACGGCAGCCTACCAGGCTCCCCTGTCCCTGGGATTCTCCAGGCAAGAATACTGGAGTGGGTTGCCATTTCCTTCTCCAATACATGAAAGTGAAAAATGAAAGTGAAGTCACTCAGTCGTGTCCGACTCTTAGCAACCCCATGGACTGCAGCCCACCAGGCTGCTCCATCCATGGGAGTTTCCAGGCTAGAGTACTGGAGTGGGATGCCATTGCCTTCTCCGCCTTTTATCACTAGAGCCTGGCAGTGAAAGAAATAGGTCCGTGTCCAGGTAAGTAGCATATAAAGCAAAGGTTTAGGTTTTAGGGTTTATAATTATTTTCTAAATAAGATATGCAGGCCTTCAAATATTTGAAAGGATCCTGGGTAAAGCTACAGGAAAAAAAATCATGTTTTATTGTGCTATCTTGGTTTTTTTCTTTTTCTCTTTTGACTTCAACTGTATGGGTTTTAATGAAATAAATAAGTATTAGATGTCTTCAGAGTGTGTGATTTCCTTTGATAACTGCTAAGACAACAGAGGTTTCGATTGTTTTTGATCTGCTTTGATCTCCCTCAACTACTCTTTTTTTCAGCATTGTAGCTTTTTTTTTTTTGCAATTTTTATATGAGAATGAACAATAAAAGTTAACACTGTTGTTATAATTAATTGAAGAATATGGCTGCACTGACACATAAAATCACTTGCAACCATCATCTTCAACTTTTTTTCAGTAGATTGTTTTATTTGCATGTCTACAGCACAACTGGAGCCAGAGCAAGCGAATTTCTTCTTTTTCTTTCCAAAAGAGATAATTTTAAAATGTTAGACCATTTCACAGTCTCAAAGTTTAGTGTCAAAGCATTTCCAACATCATTTCTGTTTGAAAACTCATCACTGTCTCTTACAGGAACATGAAAATGTTTAGTAACCAAACTCCAAATATACCAAACTCTAAATTGCTTGTTTGAAAATAAAAACATAAAACGCCCAAGTTGGCAATCTTTAATGAGTCCTTTCCAGGATTGTTTAGAAAATGAAACAGCTAGGCTTTGTTTAGATGGATAATTCGTCAAGGATTTGCCCTAACGATTTTGTACAGTGATTTCAGTGAAAGCAGGCTCAGTTTTGATGCCATATCAACATAGCATAAGTCATGACGGTTTCCTGCAGTTTTAGCTTTCAGTCAGTATCAGCCTTGTTTTAAAATGAACAAAGAGGAAAAGAAAGGAGAAAGATGTAATGTTAATAGACTTCCTTCTGTGATCTCTCAGGGAGAGGTCTTTTTAAATAAGGGGCTTGAACTTGACCTTCTTCAGTGGCACAAAGGTCCAATGCATGGTTTTTAAAGTTATATTTAAATTTTAATAATTTTACTCATTGGAGGCAGTTAAAAGCAAACTCTCAAAAATCTAATCTTCAATCTTTTAGTAAAACTGATAGACAAAGAAGGGACGCTTAGGAAAAAAAGTCTGTAAGAGGTACATAAATGTTCTAATTTCTATATCACAGTCAAGCTGCTTTCAGGCCATTATCACTATGATATTTGAGTTTGAAAATACAATTTAGTATAGAGTTAGAGTAGAAAAAAATCTTAATTTTATGATAAATCTAGTTTTACGGACCTCAGATTAAAAACAGATGAAAAATATCATATTCTCAGTGCTGGCAAAATGGCATGAGAAGAGACACTGTCATATGCTGTTGGTGAGAGTGTAAATTTTTAAAATCTTTCTGGAAGGCAGTTTGGCCATAGCTATTGAATGCCTCAGAATTTTGCATTAAAACCTTTAAACCAGCATTTTTACTTTAGGGGATTCATACTAAGAAAATCGTCATCGATGTTTGCAAAATTAGAGCTACAAGATTTTTATGGAAGTGATTTTGATAGAAACAAGAACTGAATGAAGCATAAATATTTAACAACAAGTCTTTATTTAGCCCTTAAGAATGATACTATAGAAATATTTAATGCTATGAAAAGGTGGGAAAAGCTGATTATAAACAGTACACAAATATGATTCACTTTCACAGAAAAAGATGTTTGCATCAAAAAATACTGGATAAAAACATACAGAAATATGAACAGTGGTGTCTCTACATAATGGACTTACACAAACCATTTTCCAACTTGGAAATAGCTTTTAAAAATATTTTTAAAATTAAAATGTGTACTAGGTGTAAAAATATCAAATCATTGAAAAGTAAAATAAAACTAAATAAAAATTTGCAAGCCCTTTTGCTTGCAATGGCATCATTTGGTAGAACACACACACACACACACACACACACACACACGTCTTGATTTTATTCAGAGTATTCAACACTACATCTTGGGGAGTTTTACTTTTTAGTGGGTATATATCTACTTTATTCTTTTAAATTGCTGACTTGTATCCCACAATAGAAATATGTAATAATCTTTCCCATCAACTCTTTGCAAATGGACCTTTGCATTCCAACAGCAGAATTTATAGGTTATTGACCATTTACTCTTCTCTTCACTTCTTGTTTCCAGTTTAAATAACTACTATTATCATTAGACTTTCTCTTTTTTCTCCTATCTGAAAAATCGCAATTCTCAATGCCTAAGAATTTTATACATATTTATAAGTAATATTGCTTTAATGGTTTTCATTTGTATGAAATACATATCCTTTTCTTAGTCTTAATATCAAGGTTGTTTAACTTGATTTGTACAACGAACTAGGGTATTTTATTTTGTTTTTTCCTTTTGATAAGAATTCTTATCATAAAATCCTGCAATCTCACTCCTGGGCGTATTTCCAGAGAAAAACGTAATTCAAAAAGATACATGTACCCAATGTTCATTGCAGCACTATTTACAATAGCCAAAAATTGGAAGCAACCTACAGAGCAATGGATAAAGAAGAAGTGATACATATATAGAATGGAATATTGTTCAATCATCAAAAAGAATGAACTAATGCCATTTACATGGATGGACCTGGAGATTATCATACTAAGTGAAGTAAGTCAGAGCAAGAAAGACAAATATGACAGGATATCACTTATATGTGGAATCTAATAAAATCATACAAATGAACTTATTTATAAAGCAGAAATAGACTCACAGACATAGAAAATAAACTTATGGTTACCAAAGGGAACAGTGGGGCAGGGGAGGGAGAAATCTGGAGTTTAGGAGTAACAGATATACACACTATTACATATGAAGTAGATGAGCAAGGCCCTACTGACTAGTACAGGGAGCTCTACTCAATGTATTGTAATTACCCAAAATGGGAAAGAATCTGAAACATATATCTGAATACATATGAATCTGAATATATATAGATCTTCTTTTTAGGAGAGTATATAGGGAGAGAAATGATCCTTTCTTTGCACATTTGGTAGCAGCATTTTGACACGTCTTTGATAGTCATGAGGGTGGTAACTGTGATGAGAGGTGGGTATGTAAATCTTTGCTTACCCCTCAGGTTTTCCTATAATTATTGGTCTAGCCCATCTCCTATGTTTCTTGATTTTTATGTTAATACAAAACATCAACTTGATCTAGATCAGGGAGCCTTTGCCTTTTTCTTTTTTTAAATGCCTCAAACCCCTTTGGCAGTTGTTGATGCAATATATGGACCACTTCTTAACATCATTTTAAAAACTATTCTTCCTGGAATTTCACTGCTATTGTGAGTGGAGTCACACGACTTTCTGTGCCTTCCTGCAAATACTGTGTGTGGGCTTTTTTCCTGATTATGTTTAGGATGTTCTCACAGTGTTATTCTCAACATGTGCAGTATTTTAATGGAATAAAAATGCACAAAACCTGCTTGTATAATATATTAAGAGGCTAGCTTATAATTTAGTAAGAGCCTAGCTTCCTAACACAGTACCAAATGGGGACTGAAGAGGAATCCAAATAAAGAAAAGAACCTTTGCTTCTCAGAACTTGTAACATGCATGGCCCGTATCGCTGCACAATCTGTGACTACTAATAAGTTGCTTTAAATAATACTTCAGTAGTTATCTCAGTCGTATGATGTGTTTGAACTTGCAAGGCTTACACTGGTGGCTCACCAGTTATCTGTATTATAGAACACCATCCTGCCTTATGGAGAATTAAACTGTCCAGCTGTCCAGTTTTACAAAACTTTACCAAGTGAGGGGAAAAGCTCACCTCCTTTCAACTATTGAACAGAGGGAGATAAGAATATCAGAGAGTAAATCAGGTGACAGTCACCGAAGGGGTAACTGCACGCTTGCCGGGGCTGGGGGAGCGGGCGGGGGTCAGCCCATTTGCAGGATCGTCTGCAGATGGGAACTTGGGGATTATGTGTAATCTACAGCTGATCCAATGCCTCTTATCAATGATGCTTTCATGTACCTGCACCAGCAGAAAAGTGATATAGACGTTTCTATGATTTGTACAGATGACAGTCACAGGTGTGGCTAATACCACTATGTTTGTTGCCAAAGTTCATGACTGAAGGTCATGCTAAATTTCAGTTAGAGGCAAGTGGAGATAAAGATATAACTTCTTTTATAATCCAAGATGATTGGCCCTGTGGAATCCAGAATCTATGGTTTTAGAATCTAGATTTCTAAATTTACCAAAATATTGATATAAAGGAATATATAATATTCTCTGATTTTTTTTTCCATTTGCTCTTTTCAAATTTTTGCTTTTTTACTTAGGAATTTCTAGAGCACAGGAATTATAGAATTTTCTTCAATGTCTTAGTCAACCATAATCATAGCTATTTAAATGAAATAAGGAGTTTAACTGCTGTCTTTTTTACTTTTTTCCTTTTACCTGTGCTTTTCGCTTTATTATATACATTACTGATTGGCTTGCCTCGGTAGTGCTCTGAGTAACTTTTAGAGAAAGAATTTGTGGATTTTAAGCTGTCTGAGTCTTCCTTGGCCCCTAAATATTTTTCCTTTGCTCTTATACTTGGTTCATAATTTTCCTGGATATGGAATTCTAGGTTCAAAATAATTATATCTCAGGACCCAAGAGGAATTTTTTTCCATTCTAGCATCCAGATTTGCATACGACACATCTGCATTTTCATTCTAACTCTACTCCTTTGAAGCTGAAGGAAATTCTTTTCATATTTTTGTGATTTCAGCGTTATGATTTTTCTCTTTACCTTTGAAGCTGAATTTTCACTAAGTTGAGAACTCTCCAGCTTGGCAATATCCACCTTTTCAAATCATCTTTTTTTTTTTTTTTTGCAGTTCAGAGAAATTTTCTTCTATTACGTTTTAATTACTCCAACCCTGCATCTTCTTCTTCCCCTGGAATTGCAATCCCTATTAAATGGGAATTGGAACTTCTGAATCTATTCTTTATTTCTCCTAGTAGAATTACACACCCACACCTTCCATGGTGGTGGTGGTTTAGGTGTTAAGTCATGTCCGACTCTTGCGACTCCATTGACTGTAGCCTGCCAGGCTCCTCTGTCTATGGGATTCTCCAGGCAAGAATACTGGAGTGGGTTGCCATTTCCTTCTTCAATAGCTCTATCTTTTCAGCGCTTTGTGAGAGAATTATTCTGCTTGGTCTTCTAGGTCACTGATTTGTTCACCACTTGTGTCCATCCTAAAAATAGATTTTCCTTAATAACTGGAAATCATGAAAATTTATAAGAGCCTTTTAAAAACGTAAAAGGGTCGCAGATTCCTCAGCCATATTGGGTGTTGCTGGCCAGTGTTGACCTCCTCCTCCGGTTCCTGCCTGAGCTTGTTCGCTGTTGGTACTCTTCTCACGTTTCCACTGCTGCCATGGAAAAGTTTTATCTTCATTTTTCCCTCTGTAATTTGGAGTAGAAAGGAAGTTAAAAGTTTTCATCAACCATCTTGCATCTGGACTCTGTTTTTTAATGTCTGATATGTGTCAGAAGAAATATCAATAACCTCAGATACACAGATGATACCACCCTTATGACAGAAAGCAAAGAAGAACTAAAGAGCCTCTTGATGAAAGTGAAAGAGGAGAGTGAAAAAATTGGCTTAAAACTCAGCATTCAGAAAACAGATCATGGCATCTGGTCCCATCACTTCATGGCAAATAGATGGGGAAACAATGGAAACAGTGACAGACTTACTCTCGTGGGGCTCCAAAATCACTGCAGATGATGGTAGCAGCCATGAAATTAAAAGACGCTTGCTCCTTGGAAGAAAAGCTATGACCAACCTAGACAGCATATTAAAAAGCAGAGACATTACCTTGCCAACTAAAGTCTGTCTAGTTAAAGCTATGGTTTTTCCAGTAGTCATGTATAGATGTGAGATTTGGACTATAAAGAAAGCTGAGCTCCAAAGAATTGCTCCTTTTGAACTGTGGTGTTGGAGAAGACTCTTGAGAGTCTCTTGGACTACATGGAGGTCCAAACAGTCCATCCTAAAGGAAATCAGTTCTGAATATTCATTGGAAGGACTGATGCTGAAGCTGAAGCTCCAATACTTTGGCCATCTGATGCAAAGAACCAACTCACTGGAAAAGACCCTGATGCTGGGAAAGATTGAAGGTGGGAGGAGAAGAGGATGACAGAGGATGAGATGGTTGGATGTCATCACTGACTCAATGGACATAAGTTTGAGTAAACTCTGGGAGCTGGTGATGGTCAGGGAGGCCTGGCGTCCTGCAGTCCATGGGATCGCACAGAGTCAGGCTGAGCGACTGAACTGAACTGATGTGTCAGTTCCATGTTAGTCCCTGGATGGACAAAGCAGATCCATGGAGCTCCTAGCCAAGTGGAATACCAAGACCATGTCCTGCACTAGGCATCTCCCTCAGGTACAGAGGAGACAGTGGAGAGAGGCGTGGTCTGAGCAAGTTAGTGTTGTGTTATTAACACTTTTTTCTGTATACTTTCCAAAGGAGTTAGGACTTTATATGCAGTAGGGAGCTCGCAAGGGATTAAAGGTTTTTAGGAAGATATTTTTGTCAACATTATTTATGGAGGATATAACGAAATAGACAGGCTGGGAAAGGGAAAGTCATTTAGGAGATGACTGATTATTATCACCTGAACTTCCTCACTGATGTCAGACAGGAGGAGGGGCATGATGTACCTGGCCCAATACTTTCCCTGTATGCACGTTTATTAAAAATGGCCTGAGATCTCACGTAAAGAGCTACCCCATTGGCCAACAACCACAGTGGTCACTTTTTGGTATTGCTTTGTTGCCTTTTTCTTACCGACACTGTGTGCCAGTAAATTTCTGTAACTTTTAATATGTTGTATGGAGTCAGATCACCTGTTTCTTGTGTAACAGATGACTCACAGGGCTCCTAGAAGACAAAGCTATATTAGGTTTGTGTGGTTCCTTGAATACTGGTGGTGTGGAATCATGGTCCATTCCAAATTGTGAACTCAAGTAGCCAGGTGTGATATTGAAAGGGTGAGACATTTCAACCCTACATTCCAAGGTGAACTTTTAAGTTGTTTCTGAAATTTGTGCTGGGTAGTCGAATACCATGTTCCTGGGAAGAACTTGACCTAAAGGCGAAGGATGTCCCCATTACTATAGTACTAGAACTTATAGACAAGGTCACATTTCTCTGACTAGAAAGATCAAATTGGGAAAGTTTATAAAAGTGTAATAATAAAAGATACTGGGAAAATTTATAGATATGTAATAATAAAAGTAATAAAAACACTTGCTGTGCTCAAGAGTCCTATGTATGGTGAAGTACTGAGATCATCCTGGCAAGAGATGTGGAGCAGGTATTGAAATTTGAATGGATGAGTTAGCAGTATGGATGCAATAGATCAGTGGTTGGTGGGTGGGCCCATTAAGGAAATGGGAACGTGACAGTGAATCATGAAAATGTGTCTTTCAGTTGTTTCTTTCAAAGCAATGTATGAAATACTGTGTGAAAACACTAACTCACAAAGATGTCTGAACCCCCATGTTTCTTGCAGCATTATTTACAATAACCAAGATATGGGGGAAAAAACCTGTGTTCATTGACAGAAGAATGGATAAAGAAGTTGTGGAATATATTGTTGTTCAGTCGCCAAGTCATGTCTGACTCTTTGTGACCCCATGGACTGCAGCACACCAGGCCTCCCTGTCCTTCCCCAACTCCCAGAATTTACTCAAACTCATGTCCATCGAGTTGGTGATGCCATCCAGCCACCTCATCCTCTGTCGTCCCTTCTCCTTCTGCCCCCAATCCCTCCCAGCATCAGGGTCTTTTCCAGTGAGTCAGCTCTTCACATCAGGTGGCCAAAGTATTGGAGTTTCAGCTTCAACATCAGTTCTCCCAATGAATATTTAGGGCTGTTGTCCTTTAGGATCGACTGGTTGGATCTCCTTGCAGTCCGAAGGACTCTCAAGAGTCTTCTCCAACACCACAGTTTGAAAGCATTGATTCTTCAGTGTTCATTCTTTGTAGGTCAGCTCTCACATCCCTATGTGACCACTGGAAAAACATAGCTTTGACCTGATGGACCTTTGTTGGCAAAGTAACGTCTCTGCTTTTTAATATGCTGTCTTGTCTAGGTTAGTCATAGCTTTTCTTCCAAGGAGCATGCATCTTTTAATTTCACGGTTGCAGTCACTGTTCTCAGTGATTTTGGGGCCCATGATTTTGGAGTGTCAAAAAAGAAAATTCTGACATTTGCAATGGTGTGGATGGAACCTGAGGGCATTATGTTGAGTGAAGTGAGTCAGAGATGGAGAAACACTGTATCATCACACGTATACATGGAGTCTAAACAAACAAACCCATAGAAAAGAGATCAGACTGGTGATTACCAGGAGTGGGAGCTGGTGATATAATGTACAACACGATGACATGCTTAGCACTGGTGTACGGTATATTTGAAGTGGTGAAGAGAGTAAATCCTAACAGCTCTCATCACAAGAAAAAGTGTTTTTCTTTCTTTTTTTTCGTATGATTAGGAGATGATGGATAATTGAATTCATTTTATAAAATATAAGTTGGTAATCATTTCATAATAAAGTTATCATTTCATAATATATATAAGTCGAATCATTATACTATATTCCTTAAACTTACACAATGCTATATAGCAATTATACCTTAATAAAACTGGGAAAAAAAAGAAAATTTCTTAGTGTGAAATTTATGGCAGAGATTTCAGATTTAAAATTTCTATTGTAAAGTAAACACAGTTTCATCAGTCATGTATTTTGTTAAGATGTTCTTGTAAAAATTAGTTTCTCCATATGCATATCTTTAGGTCTATAAGCTATGAGGCAAAAAATAGTTTCTATAGTACAATGTACAGAAATCTCAGGAATATTTGTAATTATAAAAATAAATGTTTGATATAAGGTTGAAAATTAAGATAGAGATTAAGAATTAAGAACTAAGATTAAGAATAAAGTGATATAGGGGCTTGGGGGTAGGGCTCAAAATATTTAATGTCTTTTTATATTTTTAATTCAGTAAACAGTTTTTCATTTGAAATATGTACATATTTCTTTTCCCACATGTGTTCATCTTCCTACCTGAACAATATTTGTTTGCTAGGATATAAATACCTCAGCAATGATAGCTTTATAGTCAGACAGCAGGTTCAGTCTGATTGCACTGAATAAGGTGATTTACAGTCATTCATGAGATATTAATTTTGGAAGTTATTGGAATAAACCCTATGCATTATATAGGATTGTCATGTTATTTAAAGTTATCTGTTTTCATTATTTTCTGACTATTGTCTCACTGTCTATATATTAAACTACTTTTTTATTTAGTCATTCTTTTAAGTAGCTATGAACTTTGACAACTTTTAAGTTTAATAGATTAAAGCAAAACTCATTTTCTTAATCATAGTGTGGCCTTGCACAGCTCAGCTCATGGTAGGAGAAAAGAAGACAAAACACATAAGTAATCTGCAATTTAAAAAAGTTTTGAACAGTAAAATCAAATGCAAAATTGTTCCCAAATAGCACTAATTAAGTGATAAAGTTGTGTTTTTTTTTTTATTTTTTTTTTTATTTTTTTAAAGTTGTGTTTTAAATAAGTAAATCAAAGGAAGGAAACATTCTATGCCGTTTCTTTGAAAAGCAAGTACTTACTTGTTTTCTTATTTTTGGATCGGAGAATCTGTCCTTACTTCAAAGAATAGCACTAAACTGCTCCTGGTACGATGAGCAAAGGAAGTAGGAACATGGATGTTTGCTCAGCTCTGTGCTGACGCTAGACAGACCAAACAGAAGGGTCAGAGAATTGCATCGCCTGTGTGTGTGTGCGTGTGTGTATTTTGCAGTGTAATAGGGAAAACAAATTCTGATCACACTTTGTAGCAGTTCAACACAGCAGGCCATAGGTCATACTACTTATGAAGTGTCCTTGTCCCTGTTTCCTGCTGTGATGTGCAACATGTTATTATGTTCAATTCTTTTGATGTAGATACACATCTTGCAATGGATGACCTGGTTTTTTGTATACCTGCAACCAACACTCAGGCACTAATGTTACGTTTCCTTGTTGCTGTTGCTCAGTCGCTCAGTTCTGTCTGACTCTTTGAGACCCCGTTGGACCACAGCACGCCAGGCTTCCCCGTCCTTCACTCTCTTCCAAGGTTTGTTCAAACTCATGTCCATTGAGTCAGCGATGCCATTAGGATTCATTAGAATTTGCCAAATGTTAAGAAATTCTGTTTTTAAGATCCACTTACTATGATGCATATTTTTAACCCTACAACTTGCTTAGAAATGGCTTTTGATCTCATTGAACTCGCAGGTGGACGCAAACGCATTTCAGAGGCCAGAGTGACAGGGCAATGAGGAGGAAGAACGTACTGACCATGCGGAGGATGGGGGCATTTCCAGGAAAGTGGAGGGAGGTGAGGCTGAGCTGATGCTCTGGCAAAAGTAGGACTTGGTGACATGAAGAAGGAACAGGAAAGGCATCTCAGACAGAGAGAGCAAAGTCTACCCAGCCAGGATACAAGAGGGAACATTCGAAACTCTCATCCTCGTTGAATACAATGACATTTCCAACTGTGGAAAAAATAGAAAAAATGGAGGCGCCACGTGTGAGTGACTGATCTCCCATTCCATATCTGAATTATTGCAAAATCCCTAAATGCAAAATGTGAACTCCTTTACCATTCTTAAAAGCTGTAGTTTTCAACATTTTCCCCTTTTGCCAACAGTCATAGTGAACATCATAGTGAACTCAAGTTGTCCATGATTTTCCTAAATACACTTTATTTGAAAGAAAATACAGATTTTCCTTGATCAACACATTCACACAGGTAATTTTATACATTTCTGTGGAATTAGGAATACTCTAATGGGAGAAAAATTCTACTTTGTCCTGGGGCCATCCTCTTGGGTCTGCTAGCAAATTTGAGATGCTTGTGCCTTTGCATCTGAGACAGAGCTGCCAACAGCCTCAGAGTACCAGTGCAGGACGTTCACACACACACACACACAAATAATAAGCTTCATGCATCTTACTTTGAAACAAAGCAGGTGGTATGTTCTCTTCAACAAAGTGTTGTACCTGACATAATGTGGTACTTTTATACTTTAAAAATAACATTTTATTATTTAATATGCCAACAAATTTGGAAAACTCAGCAGTGGCCACAGGACTGGAAAAGGTCAGTTTTCATTCAAATCCCAAAGAAAGGCAATGCCAAAGAATGCTCAAACTACCACACAATTGCATTCATCTCACAAGCTAGTAAAGTAATGCTTAAAATTCTCCAAGCCAGGCTTCATCAATACATGAACCATGAACTTCCAGATGTTCAAGCTGGGTTTAGAAAAGGCAGAGAAACCAGAGATCAAATTGCCAACATCCACTGGATCATTGAAAAAGCAAGAGAGTTCCAGAAAAACATCTATTTCTGCTTTGTTGACTGTGTCAAAGCCTTTGACTGTGTGGATCACAATCAACTGCGGAAAATTCTGAAAGAGATGGGAATACCAGACCACCTGACCTGCCTCTTGAGAAAAAGGTCAGAAAACAACAGTTAGAACTGGACATGGAACAACAGACTGGTTCCAAATAGGAAAAGGAGTACATCAAGGCTGTATATTGTCACCCTGCTTATCTAACTTCTATGCAGAGTACATCATGAGAAACGCTGGGCTGGAAGAAGCACAAGCTGGAATCAAGATTCCCAGGAGAAATATCAATAACCTCAGACATGCAGACGACACCACCCTTATGGCAGAAAGTGAAAAAGAACTAAAGAGCCTCTTGATGAAAGTGAAAGAGGAGAGTGAAGAAGTTGGCTTAAAGCTCAACATTCAGAAAACAAAGATCATGGCATCCAGTCCCATCACTTCATGGCAAATAGATGGGGAAACAGTGGGAACAGTGCCTGACTTTATTTTTGGGCTCCAAAATCACTGCTGATGGTGATTGCAGCCATGAAATTAAAAGACGCTTACTCCTTGGAAGGAAAGTTATGACCAACCTAGACAGCATATTAAAAAGCAGAGACATTACTTTGTCAACAAAGGTCCATCTAGTCAAGGCTGTGGCTTTTCCCATGGTCATGTATGCGTATGAGAGTTGGATTATAAAGAAAGCTGAGTGTAGAAGAATTGATGCTTTTGAACTGTGGTGTTGGAGAAGACTCTTGAGAGTCCCTTGGTCTGCAAGGAGATCCAACCAGTCCATCCTAAAGCAGATCAGTCCTGGATGTTCTTTGGAAGGACTGATGTTGAAGCTGAAACTCCAGTACTTTGGCCACCTGATGCAAAGAGCTGACTCATTTGAAAAGACCCTGATGCTAGGAAAAATTGAAGGCAGGAGGAGAAGGGGACAACAGAGGATGAGATGGCTGGATGGCATCACTGACTGAATGGACATGAGTTTGAGTAAACTCTGGGAGTTGGTGATGAACAGGGAGGCCTGGCATGCTGCGATTCATGGGGTCACAAAGAGTCGGACACGACTGAGCGACTGAACTGAACTGAATAACATTTATGGAATGTAGAAAAATTGTACTGATGAACCTATTTGCAGAGCAGGAAGAGAGACACAAACATAAAGAAAGGACATGTGGACACAGGAGGGGAAGGGGCGTGTGGTAGCAATTGGGAGAGTAGCATTGATGTAGATACACTGGCATGGAGTGTGGTCTGGACGGGTGGGATGGGGTGGGTGGGAGGGAGGCTCTAGAGGGGGCTTACATGTACACTTATGAGTGATTCCTGCTGTTGTGCAGCAGAAACCAACCCAGCATCAAAAGACAACGGTACTCCCAGTTGGAGTATAAAATAACTTTTTTAAAAATTTAGATATTTTCACTTGGTATACTCAGCACAGAGTCTGGGAACTCATTCTATTGGGTCCAGATAACTGTTTTTCAAGGTATGACCTTGGACTTTCTAGGTCAGAATCATCTGGAGCATTTCAGGACGTAACCATTTCCAGATTCCACGTGGGATCAAATGAGTCAGGGTCTTTGGGTGTGGTCCCAGGGCACAGTGTTCAGCACTCCTCCAGGTGACACCTGATGCCTCCTAGAGTCTCTGTTTCGTCCATTCAGTCTGGTCCACAGTTAACCATTCAGAGCCAAGCACAAATGAAGACAGGAAGCACATGCTTGACTTCATCCACTGATCTTAAAAAACTACAGTTCGGAATTCTAGTCTTGCAACCTCACTTTTTTTCAATCTTTATAATTTCAAAGTTCCTTACAACCATTGTAGAATATACCATGAACATTATAACTTTTTTGCTTATTCAATACTTTCTGAAGTCCAACACTCAGTTTTACTAAATGTGGAACCTGTAGCATTTATTTCTCCCTGACACATTTCCGTCTGTCTTAGAAAAATTTTTTATTCTTTACCGATTGATACCTCTCAAGGTTACATTTGCCTACAGGTTTTTCTTTTGGTATTCTGGTATTTATGGCAGGCACTGAAACCTATTTATTTCTGAGCTACATCTCCCTTCAAATGCCTTAAACATCATCTCATCTCACTAAATACTCAGTGTTACTTTTTCTCTACTTTTGATTTAAGAAGTGCTCTGATTATTGTCCCTTAATACAGTTTTATCCCATGAGATCTTTCTCTCTCTAGACAATTTATTAATCCCCTTAGCTACCTCTTGCATCCTCCTGGATTTATAACTGTAACAACTAAGAAACAGGAGTGATTTTTTTTTTTTTTTTTGGCCTTTTTGCTTGGCATGTGGGATCTTCCTTCCCTGAACAGGGATCGGAACCCGGCCGTCTGCAGTGGGAGCATGGAGTCTTAACCGCTGGACCACCAGAAAAGTCCTCAGCAGGAGGGATTTTAATGTTTTCTTCCATCCACTGCTTCTCCATGACTAAGTGAAGAAGGAGGGGTCTGTGTGTACAGGATAACACAGGGATATTTTCCAGCATCACAGATGCAAGGAAATCAAACCAACTGGGATCCTCAAAATTATCTGTGATCACATAGAAAATGCCAGAGAAAAATCTATTCTAAGCATTTCCTCTTTCTGAACTGTTTGCGCTATCCTGTCTTCCAGGATTCCACTGGGAAGTCAAATCCCCTATGAGTATCATAGTGATGATAAAGAATATGAATAAAGAATCTATCATTAGGAAGACGTTGCACAAATGGGGAGAAGTTGGAGAGACATCCAAAAGGAAGAGTTGAAGGATCAGATAGGTCCTTCCACCAACCAGCCCTTCTGATGTACACAAGGAAGAGGGATAACTGACTGGAAAATCTAGAAGCTTAGAACGTCCAGATGCCAAATTTACGTTACTAAGAAGAACCAGAGAGTCCAGCCTGGGGTAGCTGTCGGTCAGCAGGACCAGCCGTTGGGAAGAAAAGTTGGATGCAGGGTGCTGGATGAAGCCGGGACATGGCAGACTCCGTCGGCATCCCTGCATCTGTCTCTTGCTGCATCTAACTACGAAGACCTGCTGGGCATGATGGCTATAGCTTCCTCTATACCTTTCAAAAACCTCACGCAAACTTTTGGTCAACTTCCATCTAGCACTATAAGTGGACGGATATTCTGGGAAAATCCTTCCCGCCTAGCCAAACTGACAAGTGATCCATAAAACCCTCCCACCATCAGTGGTAAGAATCAAAACTATCCTCATCTCCCAGGGGACATTTGGCACTGTCTGGAGACGTTTTTGATTCTCACCACTGATGGTGGGATTGCTGTTAGAATCTAGTGGGTAGAGGCCAGAAATGTTGTTAGACATCCCATCATTCCCAGGACAGCCCTGGACAGCAAAGAAGCATTGGGTCCAAAATATCAGTCGTGCTGAGGTTGATTAACTCTGCCTTATATGGAATATAATTCTATCAAGTTTGCAGAGTAGGACTTTAGGTCAAGAATAATACCTAAAGGTATTCTTTTTACACAGCCTGAAAAGATTTAGATTTTTGAAGGGATCATAAATTTCCTTTTGGATGTAAAGGGGCTTTCAGCATTCTGCCTTTCTAGCATTCATTATTTATGAACAAGCCATTTTAGATAGACTATGAACCACTCAAACCCTTCTTTAAGATTCAAGCTGAAAACAATACTTAGACTTTCAAAACTTCACCTATTATTTTTAATTTTTAACTCTCCTTCTAGCTTCTAACCCAAACATAAGGGATGTGCATGCTTGTGTGCCCTGCCAAACACATGCACACACACACACACACACAATGTTTTAGCTGTTTCTGTCAGAAATCTCTTAAGGACGTTCCCACATTGTTTCAAAGGCTGAGAAGTCTGTGTTAATTGGTCAAAGCCCTGGTCTCATTAACTGAGGAATAATACCTCACACAAGTTTCAGACTGTGTCTCTAGATGGAGGCTGATAAGAATTACATAACCCCCTGAGGATTCTCATGGCACTGTCCTTGGGAAGGCTGAAACTGTCAAGGTTTCCCCTCCAGAGCAAAAGGGAGCAGAATTTAACAGAAAGGGGGATAAATCGGTAATGACACAAAGCAGGCTAGAACTGTATGCAACAGTGAGACTTCCTTAGGGCAGAGGGGAAAAGGGCTGAAAGAGCACTGTGGACAGGCTTCTCTGCTTGTTGTTTTCATCAGGATTTACAAGTCAAAAAGGGATAGAAGCCAGCTATGCACCCTAGATCTGCTCCATGGTTCAGTTCCAGCTCTTGAGCTAGTCTTGACTTGGATGGTGCCCATGTTGGCTCAGTCATCTTTCTCACCCAAATACGCCCCATCTGCTCTGTCCTGAAGGTGTGTGATCACAGGTATCTCACCTGACCAAGAGGATGTATTGACATCCCTCTCAAGTGTCAAAGGCTATCTGTAATGGTGCTGGCCCCAGAGCTCAGCAGTTGGGGTAGACAGATGAATGCAATGACAGACATTTACTGCATCAACTCAGGCCTGAGGGCACATTTATTTCATTTTTATTTTTTAATTTCAATGACACACAATAATGTCTTACAAAAGAAACAATTTCTTTTATGATGTCAAGGAGCATATGAATACACATCAAATTCCAGGCTTCCCTGGTGGCCTGGGGTTAAAGAATCTGCCTGCCAACGCAGGAGACGGGGGTTTGATTCCTGGTCTGGGAAGACCCCACACACCTGTGAGCCACAACTATCGCGCTTGTGCTTTAGAGCCCAGGACCCACAGCTGCTGGGCCCAAGGGCCGCACCCACTGCAGCCTGTGTGCCAGCCCGTGCTAGAAGCAAGAGAAGCCCCCCCAGGGAAGAGCCTGCACTCTGCATGGAAGAGTAGCCCCCACTCTCCGCAGCTAGAGAGAACCCACACAAACCAATGTGGACCCAGTGCAGCCAAAAACAAATACATGAAATTATTTCTAAAAAAGTGTATAATTCAACAAATTTAAAAAAAAAATCAAATTAAATGACATGTACTTTTTACACATTTTTCATCCTTATTTTGCTTTCTTTGATGTTTTGTCTCAAGTTTTTAAACATTTCATTAAGCAAAATTTTCAAAGACCATTCTTCCACTCCTTTTAATCATTTATGTTACAGCATTTTTGCTGTTTGTGACAACCCAAAGTACTAATAGCTCTATGATCTTTAGAACAACTGGGTGGATGACTTCAGAATTTGCTCTGTGTTATGGATTGTTTTCATCCTACATTTTTTCTCACAAATTAAATATAATGTCACACCATGGCAAGTTCCTTTTGATTTGCAAGCCTGGGGGTGACGTTGTGACAGTAAAGGACTCTCACTGAGATAGAGAGAGAGAGAGAAAAAACAGATCCTTGCAAATTCGGGAACCCACTGGAATCTACAAAGTAGTTTCTCCAATCTATGGATGAGACCAACTACAATTAAGATCTACCAATTCACAACTACAGTTAAGATCCCTTTAGTTGCCTCAGCAGTAGATTAATTTCTCTTTTCAGCTAAAGGATTGATGTCATGCATAGAAAACAAACTTATGGTTACAAGTGGAAAGAGAGGAAGAAGCATAAATTAGAAGCTTGGAATTAGCAGATACACGTTACTATACACAAAATAAATGGACAACAAGGACCTATTGTATGGCACAGGGAACTATATTCAATATCTTGTAATAACCCATAATGGATAACAATCCGAAAAAGAACATATATAAAACTGAATCACTTTGCTGTATACCAGAGACTAACACAATATTGTAAATCAACTACACTTCAATAAAGAAATTAAAAAAAAAAAGGATTGATGTCGTGAAAGCAACATTTTACTGGAGAGATGTTGCTGAAAACTGTTTGCTTAATAAAGCAACTATTGATAACTTCCAATTGCTTATTGCCACCCAAATTATCAATTTATTCACAAAAGCAGTCTCCTGTCTCAACAGTGATATGTATTCCTATTTTATGGAATGCCGACATATAATATTTCTTCCATAGAGATGTATTAGGAAACCATAACAGTTAAACTATGAAATGTCACATCCACACAAGCTGGAGAAGTGTTGAGGAAAGACTAAACACATTGTTTGAGGTTAGTGCTTCCGGAGTCTTGACCTTTGACCTTCAATCGGTATCTCACTTCAAAAAACAGATGAAAACAGATGTCTTTTACTTGCATTGCTCCAGAAACAAAATCTTAGAGACTTTAACATATAGGTACCTTCCAAGAAGTAGATAACTAAACTTGTTTTGAAGTGCTCTTGGAACGCAAACAGTTTCTTTGCCTCCGCAGCAGGAAAACGTAGGAATCTTAGACCACCGTCAGCCTGGAAGTGGTTGTTCTGTTATTTTCTTGTGGAGGCTTTTCCTTCTCCACACTCAGGAGTGGGTAACAGCAGCTTCTGATGACATGGGCCTATATCTTGAGTTCTTGAAATGGTAAAACACTAGTTTTGAAGTATTCCTGTACCTGATTCCAAAAGGTCTAACTAACACTCACTCAAATGACTCACAGGATGGCTATCCCATTCAAACCACTTTAAGGCATTTCTTCCTCTTGAGAGCAGCAATAAGAATAGTCTGAGATTAAGACTCTTCTCCAACAACCGTAATCGTACCACCTGACACTTACAGAGTGTGACATGTTTTCAAAGTATACCTAAATGTATTACAGAGAGTGACGGTATAGTGTACCAGTCAAAAACATCGGCTTTGGAGTCAAGGCAATATACTTCTTAGTAATTTATATATATTTAAAATATAAATAATAGGACCTAAGTTGTGGCATTATTATAAAGATTAGGAATATGTAAATAGCTGAGTTTGTGGCTGCAGCCTAGCTAGCATCACATAGCTGGTAGCTATTATTGGTACTATCTTAATGCAGGTGTCTTTTTCACCACTTATGTCTCACAGATTTAGATCTTAAAATAGTCATTATAGATTTCTTGCCATAGCACACAATTTTTTAAAAACCACATCAGGACTGAAGTCCCTAAAATTTGTGCTCCAATCTCTACAAGGGCGCATAAAGAAGCAAGACAGGCATTCAGAATCTTCCACGACAAAATAAACCACATGGATCGTGGATTCCAACTGACACCTCCTAAATCATAACTTCAAACAGTGTCAACGCTGGCTAAAAACATCTAGGTTATCCATTTCAACCCAGAGTCTGAAACATGGTTGGTGCTGACGGAGCCCCAGAGCAGACGGATGAGGCTTCCTGCCTCCCTCTCCCTGCCACCAGGAAAACCTTCTTTACATCTTTTTTCTGAGATGCTAATTCACCAAACAAAGAGCACGCCTTACCCCAGGCACCACATCCTTCAGGAGGCTCCCAGGTTGCCCATATTCTTTGGGAAAGTTTGGGGACAACAGAAAGCCCAACAACTGTTTCAGAGCCTGCCGCCTGGGGTGCCAAAGAATTATGCACAAAGAAAATCCTGCCGGGAAAATGTTAGATGCTAAACTAAGCATCTTGAAGAAGAAATGCAAAGCAATATAAATGCTTTAAACCACCCAGCAAAATTCAGCTTAGAAATGGATA
Organism: Cervus elaphus; assembly: GCF_910594005.1. NCBI lineage: Eukaryota > Metazoa > Chordata > Mammalia > Artiodactyla > Cervidae > Cervus > Cervus elaphus. Next base: position 62,993,531 of record NC_057833.1, on the reverse strand, counting down.
GGTAGTCACAGAAGGGATGCAAATTAAAATACAAAAATGACCCGCTGGAGCCTGACAGTAGGGTGTAACAGACCCATTCCGTGATTCTGAGATGGACTGCCATTCTGACAAGCTGCATTTTAGCAGAGTCTTAAAGTCAGAATTGGAACTTGGATCTTTAGTGTCAAACACTAGGGGGATCCTTTACATAATAGGATCTCCATGAACATTTAAAATATATGACGGAGCTAAGAAAATGTATACAAATGTCTTTAACAGGAATGCATCAACTTTGCTGAGAAATCTAATCCAATGTTGCTCTAAGAAAGGAGAGACCCGAGGAGCTTGGAGCAGGCATCCTCTGTCTGTTTATCACTTGGAAGGACACAGAATGGTATAATGGGAATGAATGTGCCTTTACCTTGACGTCATTGTAGAGTTCTGAACCATTTTTTGTGTTGTTTTTGTTCTCTCCCAATCCTGGCCGCCAGTACTTTCTTTTCTTTTAAGCTTTTCATTAAGAAAACTTGGGAAAGAATTGCGGTATCAAGAGTGGCTTGAAGGTTGTTAAGTATGTCCCCCCAATGTGTTTAAGACGATTCTGCCATTTTGCTATTTCATCACCTTCCTCCTCTCCTACTTATAACTGATGCTTATTACTACGGCATTGAGTCTGCTGTTAAAGGGTGTGTGTGTGTGTGTGTGTTTTAGATGGCTGTATTCAATTGGAGAGTTATGTTTCTGAGGTGGTATCTAGGGTGAGGTCACATTATTTAAGTTCTACTAAGTTATCTGGGTGTGTTTTGCTTGACTAGAGAAATACATTTGCTCCAAGGTTTTTCCTGACAAAACTATATTTTTCACTTATGGTTTTCTTTTCTCTGACTCTCATACATCTTTTTTCTCTACATCCATAAGCACACACACAGAAATTTATATTTCTGGAATGTTATTTTTTAGGGTCTTCTGAATCCTTTAACTCTTCCCTCTTTTTAGAAAAAAAAGCTTCTGTTTTTTCCTTCTTTTCCCAGGACCTGCATGAACCCCACCCAGAGTGTCCCTCTAATCCTCTTCTTTACTGCTCTAGCCATGAAATGTAATTTAATTTATTCAGTAAGTTTCCTTTTTTTTTCTTTTCTCCTGAGAATCTCAAAAAGAAAGAGTCATGAAAATTGCTCCTATTGGTCAGAATTTCCCCACGTGTCAAAGTAATGATTGGGAAAGGGAGAAAAACAAACAAACAAACAAACAAAAATCAATACATGGGAACTGAAATATCTATACAAATTAGTCTGAAATCTAGGACTGAAATAAGATTGTTGGAATATATTCAGGGATTTTTTTTTCCTGAAAAGAACTGATTCTTGACGTCATCATCTGGAACAGAGGGTACATTCTTATTTTAAAATAATTATGAATGTGATTCGAGTAACTCTATTTCTAGAACATTCCTGTCAGAGTTACTGTAAATACTGAACAAAAGTTCATGAAGTCTGGGCATGAGCAAGTTTCACACAAGTCAGTTACAAGGGTGCCAGTGAACAAATTTGATTTCAGGGAGGACATACCCTAGAGGGGTTATGCCTGCTGGGAATTCCAAGGTGTCACCAGGATCTGAAAACACTGCTGCAATGCAGTGCGATGCCGTGGGCATTTTCTGGGTCTATTTTTCGACAAGGAATCTGCATTTTCGGGCAAGCAGGACGCACGTCAGAGTCCACAGGAGGCATGTCTTGGAGACTTCCGCCTGACAGCACATGCACAGCTTCCTGTTTTGATCTGATAGCTTCCCCTGGGTGTTCATAGATGCAGAATTACCCACGCGGAGATGGGTTGCCCAGGCAAAAGAGTAGGTGTCTTATTTTTGGAAAGACTTGTTTCACACTATCTGTGTCGTTTCATTCTACTAACGCTGTTTCCTCTTGTATTTTACACTAACCCCTGAAATGTCATTTCAGTTGCCTGTGGGAAATCCTGTATTCCCCCTCTTCGGCTTAGTCTTCTCGTGGTCTATTTCTTCTCTCTTGGCACAGCACTAATATGACTGCTTCATTTGCTTACAATATTAATAGCCAGCTAAAATGACTTAAGACAGAGTTTGTTAAATCATTTGGTCAACCATTCAAGAATGTTTATGAACCTATTCTGTCTCCACATGTATATATATATACCTCGGGGTACAAAGACACCTTAAATATTCATCTTACTTTCAAGTGGTTTACAGTTTGGGTTGTGAGTTGTACTTATGCAAACTGTAGTACAAGATACAAAATGATTGGCTCCCCAAAAAGTAAAGATGAAGTGTTATTAGAAATTTTCTCATGTGCTTTTTAGCTATTGCATATCTTCCTTTGTGAAGGCCCTGGAAGTCTTTTGCCCATAATTTCTTATTGGATTTTTTTAAAAAAAGAAAATGAGTTGAAAGAGTTGTTTATATAGTCTAAGTCCTTTGTATGTATTTATTTATTCCAGAGTATGGCTTGTTTATCCATTTTTTTAAGGTTTTAATTTTGATGAAGTCATATATATATGTGTGTGTATATATATATTTTTCTTTTACAGTTAGTATTTTCTGGGTTCTGTCAAAGGAATTTTTGCCTACTTTAAAGTCACAAAGATATATTCCTGATAATCCTGTGTTTTCTTTGATCTCCAGGTCTACATTGTAAGTTATTAAGGAAATGTCACCAGGGAAATGCAAATTAAAGCCAATGAGTAATGACCACACTCACTGGATAGCTAAAGTTAAAAAGACTGACAATACTAAGTGTTGACAATTATGTGGAACAACTGGAATCGTCATCTACTGCTAGTCAGAATATAAAATGATGGAATCACTTTGGAAATCAGTCTGACAACTCCTCGTGTAGGTAAAAATGCACCTAACCTATGGATTAACTCTCATAATTTTAGGTTTTACCCCAAAGGGAATGAACACATATGTCCACAAAAAGATTTGTGTAACAATGTTCATAGCATCCTTAAACATAATAACCAATTATTTAGATGTTCATCAATAAAAGATGATTAAAAAACATCAGTTTATCCATATCATGGCTCTGTCACTGTTAGTTGCTTGGTTGTGTCTGACTCTCTGTGACCCCGTGGACTGTAGCCCACCAGGCTCTTCCATCCATGGGATTTTCCAGGCAAGAATACTGGAGTGGATTGCCGTTTCCTCCTCCAGGGGATATCATGGCACATCACCTATGGTAACACAAAGATACTGATATCCATGAATAACATGGATTAATTCTCAAACTGCTGAGCTAAAGATGCCTTCCACAAAAGAGTACATACTGTATGATTTCATTTATATGAAGTTCTAAAACAGATAAAACGTATTTCTGATGAAATAAATCAAAGCAGTGTTTACTACCTATGGGAAGTAACTGAAATAGGGAAGGAAGAACACTTCTGGGGTGATAGAAATCTTCTGTGTTTTGATACAGTGTGAGTTGACACAGGTGTCTATGTATTTGTCAACACAGTGACGGCATATTAAGATCTGTGCATTTCCTTCTGTGTAAATAACACTTCCAGGACTTCTTTGATGATCCAGTGGTTGAGAGTTCGCCTGCCAATGCAGAGGACACTGGTTTGATCCCTGGTCTGGGAGGACCAGGGAGGATTTCATGTGCTGCAGGACAACTAAGCCTGTCACCTCAATGAGAAGCCTGTGCGCTTCAACTAGAGAGTAGCCCCCAGCTTCTGCAACTAGAGAAAGCTTGTGCACAGAAGGCTCAACACGGTCAAAAATAAATAATAAAGTAAGAAAATGAATCTTTTTTAAAAAATTGAAAGAGAAACTTCCATAAAAACGATGAAAAAAAAGTCGTCAAGGGCTGAATTTAGCAATTGATTGGTGAGAAATATGGCACATGTGTTTGGAGTGGATTTTGTTCTTAGAGGGCCCTGCATTCGAATCTCAGTTCTGAAACTTACTAGCTGTGAAATTTTTGGTGAATAATGTAACTTCCTTGAACCTCAGGCTTCCCTTTGCAGAACTGTAATATTAGCTTCTTTGAAGAGATGTTGTGAGAAGATTTGTAAAGAGTTTATCACAAAGCTCACATATATGTTAACAAATTAATGCCACTCAAATAATTCTCCCTTTTCCCCTTCTTGTTATTATTGAGCAGAGGGTCCAATACGATTGTAAGGTTTTGAATTTTGACATTAAGATGATAACTTCTTTTTTTTCCCCAATTATTTTTATTAGTTGGAGGCTAATTTACAGTATTGTAGTGGTTTTTGCCATACATTGGCATGAATCAGCCATGGATTTACAGGTGTTCCCCATGCTGAACACCCCTCTCACCTCCCTCCCCATCCCATCCATGATAACGTCTTAACAGAAGTAAGGTCATACCTGGGAGACAATATGATGTGTTCTCTTTCAAACCTAACGAATCTGAGTAGCGATGCTCTGAATGTGGTTGGCAACAATGGGTCTGGGATTTGGGAGAGAAATCAGGAAAGAAGGTTTGGGTTTGAGCTATGATGAAGTGGTAAATCAGATTTTCCAGGGGGGTTTGGGGGAAAAGCTGTGATATGTAGCATTTGCTGATTTCCACACTGCAAATACTCTCAACATGGTCAGTTTCAGGTTACCAAACCGGTTTGCAAAATTCCTGATTACTTACTGCTTAGCTTTTCCTCCAGCTGGTGCCTGCCGGCTTCCCTGCGTTACTCGCTCTGAGTCACCGGCTGAGCCAGAGCAGGAGACAGAGAGATCCTGTCTCACCTTACATGGGGTCCTCTTGCCTAGGATACAGTGAGTTTCCTTTTGCTGCGAATCCCCACTTCTGAGTGCCTCTCCGCGCTTCTTAGCTTTCTCTGCTGTAAAATGGAAAACCTAACCGCCTTATGTCTACTTCCTTAAAGATGGCCCCGGGGCACTGTGGTTTACCCATCCTCCTGTTGCCCTGACATGGCTTCTTTATCCTTTGGTGGATTTTGCAGAGGTTGCTCCGTCCAGAGAGGGCGTCCTCGACCTCGGAGGAGCTCAAGCAGACTCCACCCCCACTTCAGTGCGTCTTCTAGCACCGGGCTCCCGCCCGGCTTAGATTACAATTCTCTCCTTGTTGGATTGGAAGGAACACTTCAGACAGCTAATCGTCTCTTCCTTCCCATCCCATCCCCTGCCCAGTGCATACATCTGTGTTTGCATCAAATGCAGGTATAGACGGTTCATAATCCTTTTCCCACAAGTTCCTGGGATGCTGACAAACCATAGGATGAGGTTCGTTTCACACTTAATATCACTGAGCTGTTCTACAGCTATAGGACTTCCCGGCAGCGCTAGTGGTAAAGACCCTGACTGCCAGTGCAGGGAACATAAGAGACGTGGGTTCCATCCCTGGGTTGGGAAGATCCCCTGGAGGAGGGCATGGCAACCCACTCCAGTATCCTTGCCTGGAGAATCCCATGGACAGAGGAGCCTGGCGGGCCACAGTCCATGGGGTCACAAAGAGTCGGACACGACTGAAGTGACTTAGCACACACAGCAATAGGACACTTTGTCACAAATCTATGGGGGTTATTCTTAACCCATAGGCCAACTAACATGGCTGGTTAAATGTACATTTCCAGAAATTTCTCTGCCCTAAAAACAATTAATATGTAAAGAACTTTTTACTAGATGTTTTTTCAACATTATTATAGCAAAATAAAATAACATATATACCCACATTTCCATAGTATAATACAATGTGTGCTTAATAAATAAGTATATAAACATATCTATTTAAAATTACATTATGTAGTTTTAAAAATTATTTATGAATTTTTTATTTACATGAAATATATTTACATTATACTAGGATATCATATTTGCCATTCTGACTCTGTTAACATGTGGAAAGAAAAATCATTAGAAATAAGTTTCTCAAACTATTAACAGTGATTTTCTTTTGGTGGGAGGATAGGGCTGTGGGTGGCTTCTTTCTTTTCACTGTGCACTTATGAGCTTTTCCAACTTTTCTGCACAAAAGCAAAAAATGTCTTTAACAAATTCTCAAGTATCCAGAGGCCATATTTATATTCCAATATTCTTGGTCTATTTCTGAAGCGCAAAAGTCGTATATCTTGTGTCATGAAACTGGGGACCTTCAGTCCTCCTCTGTAGTTAGTGGTGTTACTTCTCTGGTTATTTCCTTCTATACCACACTTCAAGAAAGGGGGGTACTTAATAAAATAAGAACCTACGTTTGCCTCACTGCAGGATACTCTGCCTTTAATTTGTATGTTATTCAAATACTCCAAATTCTTTTAAATATATGCATGCATTGATATATTCTTGAGTTGTATTTCCCCAATATTTTATTAGGAAAAATTTCAAAGATCTAGAAAGGTTGAAAGAACATTAAACACTCATAGATCTATAGTTAGATGTTATAAATAACATGTTAATATACTTGCCATATTAAATAATGGAAGGATAGATATGTCACATTATCTATTTATCAATCCATTGGTCCATCTTATTTTTTGATACATTTTAAAGTAGGTAGCAAACAAGACCTTTCACTTCTGAATATTATAACATACAGATCTTTAACTAGAACTCAGTATGTTTTAGACTTTTTTTTACGTCTTTCAGGGTAAAATTTATAGGCAATGGAATATATCAATCTTCAGTGACACTAATTAGTTTTGACAGCTGCATGTATCTGTGCCACCCAAGCTCCAATCAGAATCAGACCATCACTGTCACCCAGGAAGTTCCCTCTGCACTGACCTCCCAGGGCCAACCTTTTTCTGAGTTGAACACCTAATAGTTGCTTTTCCCAGTCTAGAACTTCATATGAATGGAACCAGAGAGCCTGTAGTCTTGTGTCTGGCTACTTTTACAAAGCTTAATGTTTTCAAGATACAACTATGTTATTGTGCTTCTTGTACAAGCCTTTTTGTGGACATCATTATTTCTTTGGGGTAAATACCTAGGGATAGAATTGCTGAGTTATAGAGTAGGTATATGTTGAGTTTTATAGGAAATGGTTCCACCTTTTTCCAAAGAGGTGTAACATTTTCCACCCTCACACCTTCAATCTATGAGAGTCTCATCTGCCTCTCATTCTTGGCAACACCGGGTATTGCCGGTACTGACAGGTCTTCTTTTTTTTAAGAGAAAAATTTCACTCCTTCTCATGGATATGTTTTAGCTAAATTATATACTTTAAGTGTGCAAACACTTGGTCAGTTTCCTTACCATCCAAGTGGGAAGAAAGGCAAGAGTCGAGTTTTGCTCCCAGAGATCTGGCCTCGCTAAATCAACAGCACATTGAAACTGGCAAAACCCAGCCCTTTGTAAGAACTGATTGTTCTCCCACAAGGAACTCTCTTTTCTCAACACTGAGATGGTATTTACTGTGAGCTTCCTCTCATGATCCCCGGCGTGACGGTCGGTCCTTCCTCCTAAATCTCCCTCTCATTGCTTCTGCTGCACCCCTCCCGCTCTCGCTGGATGACTTGTAGGAATCACAGAGGTGCGTGCTATATTCCTGGAGTCTATTAGACTGTCACACATTTCTTTAGGATGTAGGCATTTGTGTTCATGTCTCATCTCTCTTCTTAATTGTGAAGAAAAAATTTCTTCCTTTTGAAGAAAGGACATTATTTACTTTATTAATACCTTAACACAGTCCCTTTCCCCTCCGAGGTGCTAACTGAACAGTTATTGAATGTGTAGTTGAGTAAGAGGTGGATGGTATCGTTGCCAGCACAGATCTGGGGCTAGACTCTAGTACCTATGGGCCTGTGATGTCAAGATGGTTACTTAGCCTCTCTGAGCCTCGGTTCCTACCTGAAAAATGATGATAATAAGAACACCTACTTTACTGCACATGAAGTGGGGATTCATAATTTAATTTTTTAAAAATTGCATAGTGCTGTGCTGTGCTTGGCTTCCCTATAGGAGACCTGGGTTTGATCCCTGGGTTGGGAAGATCCCCTGGAGGAGGGCATGGCAACCGACTCCAGTATTCTTGCCTCGAGAATCCCCATGGACAGAGGAGCCTGGCGGGCTGTAGTTCACGGGGTCGCAAAGAGTCTGACGTGACTTCCCAACCCAGGGGTCAAACTCAGGTCTCCCACGTTGCTAGCAGATTCTTCACCATCTGGGCCACCAGGGAAGCCCAAGATTCCTTCTCCAGGGGATCTTCCTGACCCAGGAATTGAACCGGGGTCTCCTGCATTGCAGGCAGATTCTTTACCAGCCGAGCTACCAAGGAAACCCCAAAATTGTAGGAAAGTGTCTAAAACAAAATAAATACAAATAAAATGAACCCAAATCCTCTTTGGATCTTAAACACAACGTTAGAGAAAATACTGCTTACAAGATGGCAGAGGAGTAGGACGGGGAGACCACTTTCTCTCCTACAAATTCATCAAAAGAATAACTGAACGCAGAGCAAACTTCGCAAAACAACTTCTGATCGCTAGCTGAGGTCATCAGGCGCCCAGAAAAGCAGCCCATTGTCTTCGAAAGGAGGTAGGACAAAATATAAAAGATAAAAAGTGAGACGAAAGAGCTGAGGATGGAGGTCCGTCCCGGGAAGGGAGTCTTAGGCGGCATTGCTTGGGGTAGGGTCCGGGCCTGAGTGCCCTGAGGACAATCGGAGGGAGCTTCTGTGAGTTGCCAACTTGAACTGTGGGAGACCAAAAGAGAGAGAGTAAATTAACGGGCTCGAACACACTGCCGGCCGTTCGCAGAACAAAGAGACCGAGAAAATCCAGAGAAGAGCTCGCAGGCTGCGGACCGGCCCAGCCCCGCCGGAGGCAGGAGGCAGGGGGGAGGGGAAGGTCGCGGCGAGACACAGGGCACAGGCACCCGACCGGCACGGGTGGGGACTGGGGCTGGGGACGTGGAGGGCAGAAGGCGCACGCACCCGACTGGCGCCAGAGGAAACTGAAACTGGGTCAGTGGAAGGGAGAGGGTGCGCCACACCTGGGGAGAGTGCGCCCACCAAGCCCCTGGTTGCCTGGACCCCTCTGACGGGGAAGGCACAGAGAGGAGGCGCAGCTTTTCGTTCCACGCTTTTGTCGAACACCCGAGGGCTGGAACCTCGCGCAGCGCGGGGCGCGCTCCATATAGAACAGCCGGAAGCCTGAGCAGCGCAGACGGAGAAGGCAGCGTCAGCCCCTGCTGGCAGCGCCAGCTCGTCTCCGCGGCGCAAGCCCGTCCCCACGGCGTCAGCCCCTCCCCGCGGCGCCAGCCCCTCCCCGCAGAGCGACGGAACTAGCTACCTGAATAAGAGTCCACTTCCGCCCGCCTGTGTCAGGGCGGAAATGAGGCTCTGAAGAGACCGGCAAAGAGAAGCCAAATAAACAAAGGGAACCGCTTCAGAAGGGACTGGTGCAACAGATTAAAATCCCTGTAGAAAACACCGACTACACCGGAAGGGGCCTGTAGATATCGAGAAGTGTAAGCTGGAACGAGGAGCTATCTGAAACTGAGCCGAACCCACACTGACCGCAACAGCTCCAGAGAAACTCCTAGATAGAATTTTACTTTTTTCTCTTTTCTTTTCTTTTTTTATTCTTTCTTTTTTATTTTTTCTCTTTTATTTTCCTTTAAAATCCCCTATTACTCCCCCATTACTCCTTAACTTTCATTTCCATAGATTTTTACGATTTTTTTAATTAGGGGAAAGAAAAAATTTTTTTTTCTTTCTTTTTTTTTTTTCTTTTTTCTTCTTTCCTTTTTCTCTTCTATTTTCTATTTTTCTTTTTCTCTTATTTCTTTTAAAGTCCTCTAGTACTCCTCTACTACTCCTTAATTTTCATTTTCAATACACTATAACCTTACAAAAAAAAAAAAAAAAAGAGAGAAGCCCTATTTTTAAACCGAAGATTATTCTCTCCCAATCTTGACTCTCTGTTTTCTACCTCAGAACACCTCTATTTCCTCCTTTCCCCTTCTCTTCCTAATCCAATTCTGTGACTCTTTGTAGGTGACTGGGCTACGGAGAACACTCTGCGAACAGACAGCTGCGTAGATCTGTCTCTCTCCTCTTGAGTCCCCCTTTTTTCTCCTCCTGCTCATCTCTATCTCCCTCCTCCCTCTCCTCTTCTTCATGTAACTCTGTGAACCTCTCTGGGTGTCCCTAACGGGGGAGAATCTTTAACCTAGAAGTTTTCTTATCAGTGCTGTATAGTTGGAGAAGTCCTGAGACTACAGGAAGAATAAAACTGAAATCCAGAGGCAGGAGACTTAAGCCCAAAACCTGAGAACACCAGAAAACTCCTGACTACATGGAACTTTAAGTAATAAGTGACTGTCCAAAAGCCTCCATACCTACACTGAAACCAACCACCACCCAAGAGCCAATAAGTTTTAGAGCAAGACATACCACACAAATTCTCCAGCAACGCAGGAACATAGCCCTGAACGTCAACATACAGGCTGCCCAAGGTCACACCTAACACATAGACCCACTCAAAACTCATTACTGGGCACTCCATTGCTCTCCAAAGAGAAGAAATCAAGTTCCACGCACCAGAACACTGACGCAAGCTTCCCTAACCAGGAAACCTTGAGAAGCCAATCGTCTAACCCCACCCACTGGGTAAATCCTCCACAATAAAAAGGAACCACAGACCTCCAGAACACAGAAAGCCCACTCCAGACACAGCAATCTAAACAAGATGAAAAGGCAAAGAAATACCCAACAGGTAAAGGAACATGAAAAATGCCCACCAAGTCAAACAAAAGAGGAGGAGATAGGGAATCTACCTGAAAAAGAATTTAGAATAATGATAATAAAAATGATCCAAAATCTTGAAAACAAAATGGAGTTACAGATAAATAGCCTGGAAACAAAGATTGAAAAGATACAAGAAATGTTTAATAAAGACCTAGAAGAAATAAAAAAGAGTCAATTAAAAATGAATAATGCAATGAATGAGATCAAAAACACTTTGGAGGGAACCAAGAGTAGAATAACGGAGGCAGAAGATAGGATAAGTGAGATAGAAGATAAAATGGTGGAAATAAATGAAGCAGAGAGGAAAAAAAAAAAAGGATCAAAAGAAATGAGGACAACCTCAGGGACCTCTGGGACAATGTGAAACGCCCCAACATTCGAATCATAGGAGTTCCAGAAGAAGAAGACAAAAAGAAAGGCCATGAGAAAATACTCGAGGAGATAATAGCTGAAAACTTCCCTAAAATGGGGAAGGAAATAGCCACCCAAGTCCAAGAAACCCAGAGAGTCCCAAACAGGATAAACCCAAGGCGAAACACCCCAAGACACATATTAATCAAATTAACAAAGATCAAACACAAAGAACAAATATTAAAAGCAGCAAGGGAAAAACAAATAACACACAAAGGGTTTCCCATAAGGATAACAGCTGATCTATCAATAGAAACCCTCCAGGCCAGAAGGGAATGGCAGGACGTACTGAAAGTAATGAAAGAGAATAACCTACAACCTAGATTACTGTACCCAGCAAGGATCTCATTCAGATATGAAGGAGAATTCAAAAGCTTTACAGATAAGCAAAAGCTGAGAGAATTCAGCACCACCAAACCAGCTCTTCAACAAATGCTAAAGGATCTTCTCTAGACAGGAAATGCAGAAAGGTTGTATAAACGTGAACCCAAAACAACAAAGTAAATGGCAACGGGACCACACCTATCAATAATTACCCTAAATTTAAATGGGTTGAATGCCCCAACCAAAAGACAAAGATTGGCTGAATGGATACAAAAACAAGACCCCTATATATGCTGTCTACAAGAGACCCACCTCAAAACAAGAGACACATACAGACTAAAAGTGAAAGGCTGGAAAAAAATATTTCATGCAAACGGAGACCAAAAGAAAGCAGGAGTCGCAATACTCATATCAGATAAAAGAGACTTTCAAATAAAGGATGTGAAAAGAGACAAAGAAGGACACTACATAATGATCAAAGGATCAATCCAAGAAGAAGATATAACAATTATAAATATATATGCACCCAACATAGGAGCACTGCAATATGTACGGCAAACACTAACGAGTATGAAAGAGGAAATTAATAGTAACACATTAATAGTGGGAGACTTTAATACCCCACTCACAACTATGGATAGATCAACTAAACAGAAAATTAACAAGGAAACACAGACCTTAAATGACACAATGGACCAGCTAGACCTAATTGATATCTATAGGACATTTCACCCCAAAACAATCAACTTCACCTTTTTCTCAAGTGCACACGGAACCTTCTCCAGAATAGATCACATCCTGGGCCATAAATCTGGTCTAGGAAAATTCAAAAAAATTGAAATCATTCCAGTCATCTTTTCTGACCACAGTGCAGTAAGATTAGATCTCAATGACAGGAAAAAAATTGTTAAAAATTCAAACATATGGAGGCTAAATAACATGCTTCTGAATAACCAACAAATCATAGAAGAAATCAAAAAAGAAATCAAAATATGTATAGAAATGAATGAAAATGAAAACACAACAACCCAAAACCTATGGGACACTGTAAAAGCAGTGCTAAGGGGAAGGTTCATAGCATTACAGGCTTACATCAAGAAACAAGAAAAAAACCAAATAAATAACTTAACTCTACACCTAAAGCAATTAGAGAAGGAAGAAATGAAGAACCCCAGGGTTAGCAGAAGGAAAGAAATCTTAAAAATCAGGGCAGAAATAAATGCAAAAGAAACTAAAGAGACCATAGCAAAAATCAACAAAGCTAAAAGCTGGTTTTTTGAAAAACTAAACAAAATTGACAAACCATTAGCAAGACTCATTAAGAAACAAAGAGAGAAGAACCAAATTAACAAAATTAGAAATGAAAATGGAGAGATCACAACAGACAACACTGAAATACAAAGGATCATAAGAGACTACTACCAGCAGCTCTATGCCAATAAAATGGACAACTTGGATGAAATGGACAAATTCTTAGAAAAGTATAACTTTCCAAAACTGAACCAGGAAGAAATAGAAGATCTTAACAGACCCATCACAAGCAAGGAAATCGAAACTGTCATCAAAAAATCTTCCAGCAAACAAAAGCCCAGGACCAGATGGCTTCACAGCTGAATTCTACCAAAAATTTAGAGAAGAGCTAACACCTATCTTACTCAAACTCTTCCAGAAAATTGCAGATGAAGGTAAGCTTCCAAACTCATTTTATGAGGCAACCATCACTCTAATTCCAAAACCAGACAAAGATGCCACAAAAAAAGAAAACTACAGGCCAATATCACTGATGAACATAGATGCAAAAATCCTTAACAAAATTCTAGCAAACAGATTCCAACAACATATTAAAAAAATCATACACCATGACCAAGTGGGCTTTATCCCAGGAATGCAAGGATTCTTTAATATCCGCAAATCAATCAATGTAATACACCATATTAACAAATTCAAAGATAAAAACCATATGATTATCTCAATAGATGCAGAGAAAGCCTTTGACAAAATTCAACACTCATTTATGATTAAAACTCTCCAGAAAGCAGGAATAGAAGGAACATACCTCAACATAATAAAAGCTATATATGACAAACCCACAGCAAGCATCACCCTCAATGGTGAAAAATTGAAAGCATTTCCCCTGAAATCAGGAACAAGACAAGGGTGCCCACTCTCACCACTACTATTCAACATAGTGTTGGAAGTTTTGGCCACAGCAATCAGAGCAGAAAAAGAAGTAAAAGGAATCCAGATAGGAAAAGAAGAAGTGAAACTCTCACTGTTTGCAGATGACATGATCCTCTACATAGAAAACCCTAAAGACTCTACCAGAAAATTACTAGAGCTAATCAATGAATATAGTAAAGGTGCAGGATATAAAATTAACACACAGAAATCCCTTGCATTCCTATATACTAACAATGAAAAAACAGAAAGAGAAATTAAGGAAACAATACCATTCACCACTGCAACAAAAAGAATAAAATACTTAGGAGTATGTCTACCTAAAAAACAAAAGACCTATACATAGAAAACTATAAAACACTGATGAAAGAAATCAAAGAGGACACAAATAGATGGAGAAACATACCGTGTTCATGGATTGGAAGAATCAATGTTGTCAAAATGGCTATTCTACCCAAAGCAATCTATAGATTCAATGCAATCCCTATCAAGCTACCAACGGTATTTTTCACAGAACTAGAACAAATAATTTCACAATTTGTATGGAAATACAAAAAACCTCGAATAGCCAAAGTAATCTTGAGAAAGAAGAATGGAACTGGAGGAATCAACCTGCCTGACTTCAGACTCTACTACAAAGCCACAGTCATCAAGACAGTATGGTACTGGCACAAACACAGAAATATAGATCAATGGAACAGAATAGAAAGCCCAGAGATAAATCCATGAACCTATGGACACCTTATCTTTGACAAAGGAGGCAAGGATATACAATGGAAAAAAGACAACCTCTTTAACAAGTGGTGCTGGGAAAACTGGTCAACCACTTGTAAAAGAACGAAACTAGAACACTTTCTAACACCATACACAAAAATAAACTCAAAATGGATTAAAGATCTAAATGTAAGACCAGAAACTATAAAACTCCTAGAGGAGCGCATAGGCAAAACACTCTCCGACATAAATCACAGCAAGATCCTCTATGACCCACCTCCCAGAATATTGGAAATAAAAGCAAAACTAAACAAATGGGACCTAATGAAACTTAAAAGCTTTTGCACTACAAAGGAAACTATAAGTAAGGTGAAAAGACAGCCCTCAGATTGGGAGAAAATAATAGCAAATGAAGCAACAGACAAAGGATTAATCTCAAAAATATACAAGCAACTCTTGCAGCTCAATTCCAGAAAAATAAATGACCCAATCAAAAAATGGGCCAAAGAACTAAACAGACATTTCTCCAAAGAAGACATACAGATGGCTAACAAACACATGAAAAGATGCTCAACATCACTCATTATCAGAGAAATGCAAATCAAAACCACAATGAGGTACCATTACACGCCAGTCAGGATGGCTGCTATCCAAAAGTCTACAAGCAATAAATGCTGGAGAGGGTGTGGAGAAAAGGGAACCCTCTTACACTGTTGGTGGGAATGCAAACTAGTACAGCCGCTATGGAAAACAGTGTGGAGATGTCTTAAAAAACTGGAAATAGAACTGCCATATGACCCGGCAATCTCACTTCTGGGCATACACACTGAGGAAACTAGATCTGAAAGAGACACGTGTACCCTAATATTCATTGCAGCACTGTTTATAATAGCCAGGACATGGAAGCAACCTAGATGCCCATCAGCAGATGAATGGATAAGGAAGCTGTGGTACATATACACCATGGAATATTACTCAGCCGTTAAAAAGAATTCATTTGAACCAGTCCTAATGAGATGGATGAAACTGGAGCCCCTTATACAGAGTGAAGTAAGCCAGAAAGATAAAGAACATTACAGCATACTAACACATATATATGGAATTTAGAAAGATGGTAATGATAACCCTATATGCAAAACAGAAAAAGAGACACAGAAATACAGAACAGACTTTTGAACTTTGTGGGAGAATGTGAGGGTGGGATATTTCAAAAGAACAGCATGTATACTATCTATGGTGAAACAGATCACCAGCCCAGGTGGGATGCATGAGACAAGTTCTCTGGCCTGGTGCACTGGGAAGACCCAGAGGAATCGGGTGGAGAGGGAGGTGGGAGGGGGGATCGGGATGGGGAATACATGTAAATCTATGGCTGATTCATATCAATGTATGACAAAACCCACTGAAATGTTGTGAAGTAATTAGCCGCCAACTAAAAAAAAAAAAAAAAGATAAAAAAAAAAAAAAAGAAAATACTGCTTACTAAATCTATATTCACCCTGTGATATGGAAAAAATCCCAAGACCCATCACCAACAATTGTGATCATTCAGCCCCAAACTGCTTCTGTCAAGTACTTTAGTCCTGTTATTTCAGAATACAGTAAACAAGTATACTTATCTGTGGAGATTTCGTAACCTTTGATCACATGACTTTCAGCCTCCAGGTATTTAGACTGAGCAAATTAGGAGAATTTTTTTTCCTTTATCTTGGGCTTATATTGTCTTCTTGAAGTGCCCGTATCAGATCTGCAATATTTGATATATAAACTCTATTCCTCCATCTTTTGAGTAGAAAGAGAAGGTCTTCGATATTATTAAACTTATCTTGCATCCACTTGCTTTATATGAGAAAGGCATGCATCTTTAACAACGAGGAAAGCAGAAAACACTGACATGACTTACTGATTGCCATTGATAGAACCTACACCCTCTGAAGGGTCCTGTTATACATTCTTCAAAGAAAATTTTGGCATTTTCTACTCAAAAGGTTTGAAAAGGAGGGCACTGAAGGGTCCTGAGAGCATCTCCCAGAAGAGGGAAAGGCCGATTTACACGCCTGCATCTTTAGTATCAGGAAAAAGGACTGCTTTCATTTCCCTTCACTGGACTGGATTCCATAAGGAAGCACCTTATTTTCTGGAGTCAGGGTGCGTCTGTTTGTCTCCATACAACATGGGAGAAATATGTTCATGAAATGAAAGGAGGTTGTTGGCCACTGTGACCTGCAAACATGGTTCTCTGCTTCTCTTTGGATGAGAGATTGCATATCTCATGATTAACGTGGTGACAGATACTGACTTGGAAAACACGAATACTCCATGTCGATGCATCCACCATCAGAACCAGAGAGAAGGGCTTCCCTGGTGATCCAGGGGTTAAAAGTCCGCCTGCCAACACAGGGGATGTGAGTTTGATCCCAGGTCCAGGAAGATCCTGCGTGCGGGGGAGCATTGAAGCCCGGGTGCCGCAACTGAGCCCGCGCACCCTGGAGCTTCTGCTCCCAACGAGAGAAGCTGCCCCAGTGAGAAGCCGGTAAACCGCAACGCGTCCATAAACCCCGCTCCCCGCAGCTGGAGGAAAACCCCGCGCAGCAAGGAAGACCCAGTGCCGCCAAAAATAAACCAACACAGCGAAGATCATGATGGTCTCCTTGGCGGCTTCCTTGTGACTTCCAGATGCCTTGCATTTGAAGTGGAATCTGGATTGGGGTGGTCTGGAGCAGGGAGGGGGATTCCACAGGGTGCGGAATAAAGTAAAGGCTAGAGGTGTCCTCTTGGTATTAAAACAAAATGCTTTTGTAAGCAAAAGAAGAGCCCGCGTTGGATGGAAACGAGCGTGCTTCCCCCTGCCTGCATCTGCGTGCTTCCACGGAGGCCGCGGTGTCCTCCTTACCCGGCGGGGGCCTCTCCACGCCCCAACGGGGCGCTGCGTGAAGAAGGGCCTCTTTCTGTCGGAGGGAAATTTGCTTTGCCGGCTCTCTGCTGCTCCTCTGGCCTCCCTTTGTTCTAATCACGCACGTGAGGAGAACAGCCAGTGATACGCGCAACCGTTTTCTTCTCCAGCCACTTTTTTTGGAGCTAATAATTCAAACGGCTCTTTTACAAACTTTCATTTTATTCTTAGAAATGGCCTTCTTGCTAGCAGCCTGCTCTCCAGTTGTACTTTATGGAGCAGCAGATCTGTTGTAAAATGTGATGACTGGATTTCATCTGCTTTGCCACCCCCGAAGAATTCATTGCCCACAGTGCTTCCACTGCTGTTAGAAGAGACGGTTTAATTTTTGTGGTACATTGATGGATATCTGGACTCCCTGGTAACATGGTCTTCCTTGAATAGGACTGCTGTTTTCTAGGTCTCAGATCCCCTGAAGATGCTACATAACTCCCTGTATGAAACAAATCTTCCACACCCTAATAGTAATATCCCCAACCCCCAAATGAACAGCTAATGCACACGAGTGCCTGTAGGTAACTTCAAGCCTGCAGGTGAGACAATATGGGAAGGGAAGCCCCCCTCGTCTTAGGTACAATGGAGTCAGAGACACAGAAAGACAAACAAACAAACAAAACCGGAAGACTTACCACAATTCAGAAAAGTTGTCTAAATGGGTCTCTGCTGAGTAATAAAATTGCAGGTACTTTTTCACTCCTTGACTAATTTTCTGTTGCTTTCAGGTGAGCTGTGCAGAATCCCTGCTAGGTACCTTCAGATTTAAAAAATAATAATAAGAGCAAAAGGAAAACAGACATTTTGCAAAGAGGAGAATGGAAATCATCAGGAAAACAAAGGCAGTGGAATCAGACAGAGGGTATGAATGGCCATGCTGGGGGAGCTACTGTGTCATCAATTTGAGAAAACTCCATTTTTGAATAAAACTCCACATACTTCTCTTATATCAAGGTCAAGAAGCTTTATGTTTACATCACCACAAAGAGGGGCACAGTGATGTAGTCCTATAAAAGTGACACGAAAGGATAGTACATTTGCTACCCTCACCCAGTGGAGAAAAGCTAAGGGCTTGGTAAGACTGCAGCAAGTCATCTAATACAATGTAAGTGTTCAGCAGCCCAACATATTGGAAGAATTGGGTGCAATCCACTTATTCCCAAGCAGGTGCACCCAGTGACTAACGCATATGGCAGCGTGTTAAAGCTGGAAGGTCATAAGTTTTAGTTTGACACCTTGTATTGCTTTAGTCTTCCGTGGCTCAGACGGTAAAGTGTCTGCCTACAATGAGGGAGACCTGGGTTTGATCCCTGGGTGGGGAAGATCCTCTGGAGAAGGAAATGGCAACCCACCCCAGTACTCTTGCCTGGAAAATCCCATGGGAGAAGCCTGGTAGGCTACAATCCATGGGGTCGCAAAGAGTCGGACACGACTGAGCGACTTCACTTTACTTCACTTCTTCAATGATCGGGTGTGGTCTCTTGTGACTATTCTTGTATCCATTCCCAGAGCATCTTCTTTTGATTTGGATATTTGAGATGGGTTAGATAAAACTATCTCTGCATTTACTAAGCATTACTCATTCATTGTTTACCAATTCAGCTATCAGGGAAGCCTCAATGAAAGTGAAAGTCGCTCGGTCCTGTCTGACTTTTTGTGAACTAACCCCATGGACTAGTTCTCAAGGCCAGATTACTGGAGAGGGTAGCTTTTTCACTTCTCCAGCGGATCTTCCCAACCCAGGAATCGAACTGGGGTCTCCTGTATTGCAGGTGGATTTTGTACCAACTGAGCTATCAGGGAAGCCAGCTGGCTTAAAAACTCAGCATTCAGAAAACTAAGATCATGGCATCTGGTCCCATCACTTCATGGCAAATAGATGGGGAAACAATGGAAACAGTGAGAGACTTTATTTTCTTGGGCTCAAAAAATCACTGCAGATGGTGACACAGCCTTGAAATTAAAAGATGCTTGCTCCTTGGAAGAAAAGTTATGACCTACCTACCTAGCTGCTGCTGCTGAGTCGCTTCAGATGACATATTAAAAAGCAGAGACATTACTTTGCCAACAAAGGTCCGTCTAGTCAAGGCTATGGTTTTTCCAGTGATCATGTATGGATGTGAGAGTTGCACCATAAAGAAAGCTGAGCGCCGAAGAATTGATGCTTTTCAACTGTGGTGTTGGAGAAGACTCTTGAGAGTCCCTTGAACTGCAAGGAGATCCAGCCAGTCAATCCTACAGGAAATCAGTCCTGAATATTCATGGGAAGGACTGATACTGAAGCTGAAACTCCAATACTTTGGCCACCTGATGTGAAGAACTGACTCATTGGAAAGGACACTGATGCTGGGAAAGATTGAAGGTAGGAGGAGAAGGGGATGACAGAGGATGATATGGTTGGATGGTATCACCGACTCAATGAACATGAGTTTGAGTAAACTCTGGGAGTTGGTGATGGACAGGGAGGTCTGGTGTTCTGCAGACCATGACGTTGCGAAGAGTTGGACACGACTTAGCGACTGAACTGAACTGAACTGACTCATTCATTCAACCAATATTCATTAAGTATCTACTTACCTCCAGCACTGGAAGCTGGGAATTCAGTAAAGAACAAAACAGATATTGAGCTACATGAGCTGTTTGAATACTTTGGAGATTAATCCCTTGTTTCATTTGCAACTGTTTTCTCCTATGCTGGAGGTTGCCTGTTCATCTTGTTTAAGGTTTCCTTTGCTGTGCAAAAGCTTTTGAGTTTAATCAGGTCCTATTTGTTTATTTTTGTTTTTATTTTCAGTACTCTAGGAAGTGGGTCACAAAAGAAATTGCTGGGATGTATGTCACAGAGTATGTTTTCCTCTAAAAGTTTTACAATGTGCAGCCTTACATTTAGGTCTTTAATCCATTTTGACTTTATTTTTATGTATGGTGTTATGTTCTAATTTTATTCTTTTACATGTAGCTGCCCTGTTTTCCTAGAGCCACTTATTGAAGAGACTGTCTTTTCTCTATTCCATATTCCTACCTCTTTTCTCATAGATTAGGTGACCATAGGTTCTTGGATTTATCTCTGGCCTTTCTATTCTGTTCTGTTGATCTGTATTTCTGTTTTTGTGCTGGTACCATACTGTCTTGATGACTGTAGCTTCGTAGTATGGTCTGAAGCCAGGGAACATGATTCTTCCAGCTGCATTAGCTCTGCTTTGCTTTCTCAAGAACAGCAAGTGCAAAGGCCGTGGGGCTGGGGTAAGCCTGACATTTTTGTGGGGAAAAGCAGAGGCTGGGACTACTAGAATGGAGCAAAAGAGGGGGAGAGTTAAATAAGGTGACAGCACAGGGATGATGAAGACCAGGCCATAGGACCTCGTGGAACACAGAAAGGACCTTGGCTTTTGCTCTTAGCCCCATGGGCAGTCACTGGAGGGCTTTGTGCCAAAGTCTGAGATGGTCACAGTTACCTTTTAACAGGATGGCTCTGAATGAGAACTGAGAACAGATGGGTGGAGTGCCAGGACAGAGGGATGTCAGTGAGGATGATACTGGGTGGCACTGGCCGAGCGTGGTGGTTATGGGGGCAGTAAGCAGTCTGGTTCCGGATATATTTTGAAGGTAGAGACAATAGGATTTGATGATGGCTCTTAGGGTACGGGTAGAGCTATTGATTCCCTCAAAATATTGATGTAAACAGGTATTGAATTAACAAGTTGAGTGGAGTTTCAGTTAAGATGGGGAAGATTGGAGAAGGAGGGTGTGTGTGTTTGTGCATGTAAAGATCCTCATTTGAATATGTTAAAAGTGATGTATCTATTAGATATCCAAGTGAAGTTACCAAGTAAGCACTTGAATAGATGAGTCTGGAGATGAGAGAGAGAGATTCAAGTTAGGGGTAGAAATTTAAGGATCAGCAGCAGATAGGTGATTTAAGTCATGAGATGGGATGAGATCACTTTGGCCACTTCTTAGAGAAGTGGTCTATGGATTAAAACTTAGGACTCAGAGGGATAAGGAGGTATCAGCCTATGAAGCTGAGAAGGAGGGGTCAGAAAGAATGTTATTTTCTGGAAAACAAGTGAAGAATATGTTTTAAGGCAGAAACAGTGATTAGTTATTTCAAATGTTGCTGAAAAGCCTAGTAAGATGAGACTCATTTAATGGGATTTAGTCGTTACATTTGATAATACAGAGTTCATCAGTAACTTAAAACATTTTTTAAAAAATTAAAGTATAGTTAATTTATAGGCTTCCCAGGTGGCACTACTGATAAAGAACCTGCCTGTCTCTATAGGAGAGAGAAGAGACGCAGGTCCCATCTCTGAGTCAGGAAGATCCCCTGGAGGTGGGCATGGCAACCCACTCCAGTACTCTTGCCTGGAGAATCCCATGGACAGAGGAGCCTGGCGGGCTGCAGTCCATGGGGTCGCAAAGAGTCGGAGATGACTGAAGCGACTTAGCACACGCAGAGTTAGCTTACGATGGTGTGTCAGTTTCCCGTGTGTAACAAACTGATTCAGTTTTACATATTTACATATGCCTTTACATATTAAATATACATTTATATATACCTATTCTCTTTCAGGTTCTTTTTCACTATAGGTTATGACAAGATATTGAATACAGTTCCTTGTGCTAAACAGTAGGTCCTTGCTGTTTATCACTTATATATATATAGTTGTATGTATCTGCAAATCTCAAACTCATTTTCTCATTTGTAACTTTGAGAAGAACTTATTTCTGTTGGGCTCAAGGTCTAAATAATGCAAGACATGTCATCAATCTTTATGAATTAAGTAAGGAAATGGATTTGGATGTAAACCACTTCTTCAAAAGCAGACTAGGGTGAGGGGACAAGGTACTGAGGAAGAGAATTTTAAATCCCTTCCCAGTACTAGTCTATGATATAAAGTATGGAGATGATGTGATACTTAAACAAATAAGCAACCAAACAAAAATGAGAACATCATCCAAATAGGATCACCATAGGTACTAGACTTCAGTGGGAACCACGGCAACGGGAAGAGAGGCCTTGCAGAAACTTTGTGAGTGTGTGTATGTGCATGCACATGCTTCGCTTTCTCAGTATATTTACCATGCTGTGGCCTTGTCAAGAGCAAAAGCTAGGGAAAGATAAATAATAATTTCTTACCTTTGGGAAAAAAAACAAACTGGACTGATGTAGCTGGTTACATATCATCTCTATGTTATCAATTTAGATGTAAAAATTCAGTTTCAAAAAATGAATAAGGTTGCAGTCACGTGGGTGGATTTGGTAGGAAGTCTAATTACGTTGCATGGCTGGAAGGTAATCTTGACCAAAATGAAAACATATCCCTTTGATTTTTAGAAAGCCTCTAACTCAACCTAAGTAAAATGGAAATTGGTGAAAGGGGCAGAGAGATGGGCAGGATTGATCAGATCAGCTTAATTTAATTGTATTTATTTTTTGCAAGTATATGACTTAACATTAATGTGTTAATATTAATTGGTGAGACTTTATGATTGTTACATAATTATATTGTGGCCATATATATATCTATGTGTGTGTGTGTGTGTATATATATATATATATATATATATATATATATATGCCTGTATATATACAGACTGTTTACTTATTTGCTTATATATATATATCTATGGTAAAGCATAAAGTATTTTATTCCATGAACACACCATATAGTCACATTCTTAGATTCAAGGTGAGTGGACCAAATATGAACTTGTTAAAACAGAAAGTCACAAGTTTTTTTTTAAATTAATTTTTATTGGAGTGTAGTTGATTTTAGATTAATTTTAAAATTAAAAAAATGTTGACCTTTGCCCGATAAGACTCAGGAAAGCTAAAAGCACATGAAAAATAATGATCACACTGCTTTGCATATTTGGGGTTGCATTCTTTGCAGCCTCAGCTAACTGAAATACAGTCTTAAAACTGGCACAAAGCTCATGGTATAGGACAGGCATGGCCCTGCCCTAGAGGGCGGAGGTGAACCCTAAACATACTGCTTCCTATGGGTTACTGATTTCCACTTAAGTTACGGGCAGAGACTGATTGACTAACTGCTGACCAATCCTGGAGTGGTGTGCAATGGCAAAGGTGAAAACAAAGATCAGAGATGCTCCACGGAAGGAGTAAATAAATTTAAGTCTCTCTCTTTTTTAAAAAATATAAATTTATTTCTTTTAATTGGAGGCTAATTACTTTACAATATTGTAGTGGTTTTTGCCATACATTGACATGAATCCACCATGCGTGCACATGTGTCCCCCATCCCGAACCCCCCTCCCACCTCCCTCCCCACTCTGTCCCTCTGGGTCATCCCAGTGCACCGGCCCCGAGCACCCGTCTCATGCATCAAACCTGGACTGGTGATCTGTTTCACATATGATAATATATATTTAAGTCTCTTAAATGCCCCCTTTAGGAGTGGTGACTTGACAGTGAGATGCAATAAACTCCCACCCTCTGTAGTCTTCAGCTCTAAAAGCTCTGTGTCTGGATTTTTTATAAATAGAAAAGTATTTATTTATTACTCATTTTTCTTCCCCAGGTCTCAAGGGAGACGGGGGACTGAATCTAGGCCCCCTGTGTTGGGAGTGCAGTGTCTTGGTTACTGGGCCGCCAGGAAGGTCCCCGCGTCTGGACTTCTAAGCCAGCCTGACACGTTCCCACACCTCATTTGCAATGACCATGGCCGTCGTTGGCCATCACGTGGGGGGCTTCCTGCGTGTTCATCATTGTTCTTGTCCTGAGCCCATCTGCGTAAGACCTCAGACTCCTCTCCTTCCATATGGCTTCAGGTGCCTATGCTTTGCTCTCAGAGGTTTGATTCTCATGTCTCCTTCTGCAGGGTGACTTAGAGAAGAGGCCTTCTTCCAAATTCTCAAGGCCCTGTCTCCATCCTGTCCTGCAAAGGAAGGGAGGAGATGAGACACGCAGAAACCACATTTTCTTAATGCTGAGAACGGCACCCCTAGTCTGGGAAGGGTTTCATACATTGTTGGTCAAGGTGAGGACTGGCAAGGCCATTTCTAATGAATGAATTATTGTGAATTATTCTGGAATGTTCTTGCCACCCACTTAAAGCCTCCTTTTCTTCTGGCAATTTACTGAATAATTCATGATGCGCCTCAGTTTGGTATAACTCATCATCACAGTTTGATGAGTTAAGGAAGTGGCCCTGTTTGGGAGTTTTCTCAGAATATTGGCTCACCTGAGTGAAAATCAGTATTACGTTTCTTCTACTTCGGTATCTGCACACCGTGAGTAAGTGAGAATGATCACTGCATTGGTGATTGTCTTAGGTCAGGATCCCCAGAGACAGGTCCCGAGATGAGGCTTTGCAGGTAACTGATTTATTAAGGAAGTGCTCCCGGGAGACACCGGTGAGAGGCCAGGTATCAGGACAGGGAAAGGGAAGACGGCAAGCCGCAAGTGCACTCCAGGCCAAGTTCCACATGGGACGTTTAGACTCGTCCTTGGGGGGCCCGGGGGGAGACAACTGCCCCCCACGAGTCATCTGGGCCTCCAGACACTCACATCGCCAGTCACTGTGGAGGCCCACCCCAGGGCCACGTAAATTCCCAGGGACTTCTCCAGTGCCCCTGGGATCATCCTCCCAAAGAGGGTTGTGCGGGGGCCACTGGAAGTAAACAGCGAGGAGCAGGAAGGAATCACCGCAACGATTAGGGGAATGCAAGGGCATCCGGGGGCGGGGGGCAGTCACAGGGCCTGCCCCCCACCATTGGCAGAAACACGTAGTGAGGCTTTTGGTACCAGGACAGCTGTTTCTTCCTGTGCACCATTTAGTTCTTTCAATAGCCTTATGGATTATCCTTATTTTACATGCTGAGGACTGAAGAGTTAAGTAATTTGTAAGAATATTCCAGAATATTCAATGATAGACTGCAGATAGATGCAACTCCAGTTCTACCTAAAGCCCAAGTCCACAGTTAACTTTGTTTCCTCTGATTACACTCCTTTCTGGTCTCCTAGATTTTGGCTTCACTGCTTGGAATGTGGGGTCTTAGTCCCCAGATACCAGGGATCAAATCCTGGTGTCAAACCCCACTGGAAGCATGGAGTCTTAACTGCTGGTCCCCCAGGCAGGTCCCGTAGGAAATCTTTTTTTTTCCTGGACACTTATTATATTCTTTATTTCTCTCCTCTTATTACATTCCTTACTTTTCTCTCCTTTTACTATATTCCAATATTCATTTGGTTATGTTGCATAACCAAAGTGAGAGGTTCTGTTCTGGAAGGCATGGGGAAATTGGGGGTAGGGTAGATAAGAAAAACTGGGATGATAAAATAATTTGTAAGCAAGAGATACTATAGCAAATGAGTAGGGATCATTCTATGACCAGGAGAGAGGAAGAAATATAATAATATCTTTAAGTTCATGAGCGGTTTTAACACAGGATTGGCCAGTTGTGCTCAAATATCAACAGAGCAGAATAAAGAAGCAGCCTCCTTGCTATTATAGCAGGAGGATTCTGTGTTGAATTAAAGGAAGTGCTCTCTGGCCATAATGGCTATCGAGTACCAGATTGAAGTCCTGTAAACTCAAATGAGAAGGAAAAGAAAAGGAAAAATACACAGATGCAAGCCTGGCCTGCCATCCTGTGCAAATGTATGAGATGTTACCTTGGAGCCAGCTGCTTCACACCTGCAACCTTCCACAGAGTGGGAGCTGTGAATTGAAACACAAAGCAACGAAACAGTGAACTGCCCTGGAGCTGAAGATGGCCCACCCGAAGACATCCCATTGTCTGTGCGGGAAAAGACTAGTACTGTCTGGGCTGGCAATTTGCTTCCCCATGAGGACTCTTGTTTTCACTTTTGTCCTTTCTGCCTTGAAGAAAAGATCACAAACGCTGTGGCATACACGCGAAAGAACATTTTTACAGAGAGATTCAGAGAAAGAACATTCGTCGAGGCTGCAGCATGGTCTGGAGCCGCTGACTGCTTGGCCGGAGGGAGAGGGGATGGGCCCTGGGAGGTGGGACGTGTCTTTGAAGAATCTGCTGTTTGGCTGCTTTCTGTCCATCCGCTGCTCCCTCCCCTGGGGATTTTCTCTGTAATAAGGCTCCCTTTAGATTTCTCAAATGTTAAAAAATGTATACACTCGACGATGATTGTTAAACATTAAAAATGCATGTCCCCAATGATGTGCTTGCTGCCAGACTGAACTACTCACTATTTTCTGATAGGGACTGTGCTGAAAATTAATTGAGGAATCACTTATGAATATATCTTCCCCAAAGAAACTCTGATGTGGATGGACTTGTGTTTTGGGGAAAAATCCATTGCAATCACAGCCAACGTACCTTGAAGGCCCTAGCTTTTCAGCTCCACTGTGCCCTTGAGGTTTCCCAGCTGGCACTAGTGGTAAAGAACCCACTTGCCAATGCAGGAGACACAAGAGACATGGGTTTGATCCCTGGGTTGGGAAAATCCCTAGAGGAGGGCGTGGTAACCCACTCCAGTATTCTTGCCTGGAGAAGCTCATGAACAGAGGAGCCTGGTGGGCTATAGTCTAGAGTGTCACAGAGTCAGACATGACTGAAGTGACTAAGCATGCATGCGTGCATACCTGTGGACTTAAATGGATGCTTCTGAGCTAGTATAGGAATTTGACCACTGTTCAGATCATTACTTCCCCAGAAAACTGAATTCCTGTTTGGATGTGGGACCCCAGGATTGTCTCCATCCTAAAATACCCTTCAGTGGAGGCTTGCAAAGGGGTTTTCTATGGATTGGGTGAGGCCGGTAGTGAAAAGTAAATTGCCTCTTGAAGTTCAGGGCTGCTGTTCCTCTGGCCAGAGTGTTAGTGATGTGTGTTTATTTTTTCTGCACTGCTTGGTTTGTGGAATCTCAATTCCGTGACCAGGGATTGAACCTGGGCTATGACACTGAAAGCCCAGAATCCTAACCTGTAGGCCACCAGGGAACTCCAGAGTGGTGATTTGTTCTCTGCAAAAGAGGATTCCCCTGACTTCCAGTTTAATAGCAGCCATTCATAGGAATGAAGAATTTGTACAAGAGTGACAATTATTATTGAGCATCTGCTATGGATCAAGCATGCTGTCTTTCACTGTATGTATATTATCTTATGTAACTTTCATAGTAAGTTTCAGGGGTATTATTTTCACCATTTTATAGAATAGGTAACTGTCTTTAAAAAGTCAACTTGTCTGAAGTCCTATACATAATACATGATGAAATTTAATGGAATTAGAGCTCTAGCTTGCCTGACATCAAAGCTTCATCATTTCATAGATGCTGTAGAGGGCATTTATTTCTTGGTTGCATCCCCGAGATCTATTCACCCTTTATCATTACCTTCTTCTGGCATATATACCTTCGCTGCCTATCCCCTGCAACACATCACAGCCATTTGATTTGTGCAGAAATGACCCCATATCTGTGTTAGACGTGAGTTTAGATTGATATATGACAAACACTAGATTCCATTCCCCTTCGCCATTTGCCCTGCCATATTGCCTGGTACAAACATTAATAGGTATATTTATGAATATGAATATAATTCAGAGTCAGTGAAACAGAATGAGATATCTGCTAGTCTTCTGGAAATGAGTAGTTCCTTTCTTTAACTATGTTATATAAGGAAGTGAGTTCTGAAATGGTGGCAGCATTTTCTTACCTATGGGATACAGCATGGCTCTTCTGGGGTATGTATTATGTAGAATCTAAGTTTGAAGCCACTAGGACAGAAGACAGAGGTCAGAGACAGAATTCAGGCTCATACTGTCAATCATTGAGCGCCTGGATCAAGCCTTACCTGAAGCTTACCTCTAAGACCTGATCTTGGAATAATTACAAACATTTGCTCAAACAACTGTTTGTAGTTTTAGTCACTCTGTGCCACTTTCACCATAAAGAGTTGTAAGTGACACAGATAACCTGGTATGAATCATATTCCTGAAACAATTCAGAAACCTAATTCATCAAATTAAATTATATTCAGGCTAGTCTCCTGAATAGCTGATAGTTGATAGCTAAATTGATAAACAATCCTCCTGCAATTCAGGAGACCTGGGTTCGATCCCTGGGTTGGGAAGATCTCCTGGAGAAGGGAAAGGCTACCCACTCCAGTATTCTGGCCTGGAGAATTCCACGGACTGTATGTCCATGGGGTCACAAAGAGTCAGACAGGATTAAGTGATTTCCACTTTCACTTCACAGGCTATTCTCACTAAGTGGCAAAAGTTGTCCATTTTTTTACAAAGATTCTGAGCAATACAGACTGAAAATAAAGAATGCTTTGGTTAAGGAATTTAAGTTAGGCAGAAAAAAATTAAGTAAATGATGTCATTCTCTGATGACTCTAATTAATCTGAGTTTTAATTCCATAGGAATAATAAAAACTGGGGTCTGGGTTTAAGTTTGAGGAGCAAAATCCTCCATTTTTTTACATATGCTTAATTTTTTAAAATGTGGGTATACATTGGTTTCTGATCTGAGCCAATATATTAATATTTCTTAAGGAAAGTGTATTTCTCTTTATCTTGATAGTTGCTCATTTTGCTGAAGGTATCATGATGGTAACTTCCCCAACATGTGATAACGATCAGAGCTGCAGTTCTCAAGGTGTTTTACAGACCGCAGGCAAAGCCAAGTGCCTGCTACTGTCCTCTAAACTGAGAAGCTGACAGAAGATGGGGAATGCCGTGAGGGAGAGGGGGAGCAGTGAAGAGAAAACAGGAAGGTGGAGGAAGAAAGAGAGGCTAATTTCAGAGCTTATTCCACTGGGAAATATCAGTTTTAATTGGCAGGTTCCCATACTTTCTGGGCCCTTCCAAGTCTGCAGGAGGGACTCTACTCATGTATTCTCATAGTCACAGGAGTTTTCAGAATTTTCGAGAGCTAGGTATTTTAGCTGAAGTTCATTAAGACACTTGT
Source organism: Cervus elaphus (assembly GCF_910594005.1). NCBI lineage: Eukaryota > Metazoa > Chordata > Mammalia > Artiodactyla > Cervidae > Cervus > Cervus elaphus. The sequence continues at coordinate 62,964,349 of NC_057833.1, read as the reverse complement.
CTTTTCTCTCCTCAAACACTCCCTGCCCCATTATATTTGCTTGGGTTAGGCTGCGTTGGAGAGACTCCAGAAATTCTAGAAGATGCTGTTCAAGAGGGATGCATTTATGTGGGCCACAGACATATATTCAGTTAAGGTATTGCTAGCCATCCATCCTGGTATTCCCCTATGGTTCAGAGGGCAAAGAGTCTGCACACAATGAGGGAGATCTGAGTTTGATCCCTGGGCCAGGAAGATCCCTTGGAGAAGGAAATGGCAACCCACTCCAGTATTCTTGCCTGGAGAATCCCATGGATGGAGGAGCCTGGTAGGCTGCAGTCCATGGGGTCGCAAAGAGTCAGACATGACTGAGTGACTTCACTTTCACTTTTTTCCAGCCATCCATCCCAGCTAGAACTGTCTTTCAGAAATATTCATTCCATCACCTGGGCCAACGTACCCGGCACTGAGACAAGAACCTACAAGGTCATGTATTTGACTGTGAAATGAGTGGGTGCTAAGGTGTGCAGCACTGGAAGTATGCAGGCAGTGAGGAGATGCTTGGTTGAAATGCACAGAAACAGAAACGAATCTATGGGAATTCTTCCATTTATTAGAAATGGAAAATTGCTGATGGACGATTCAGTTCTTCCAATATGAAATCAAACTAGAAACTGTGCACTGACCAGGAATATAATAAATAATGATGCATGTACAATGGCTCATGGTATATGCATGTCTCTAGAGGAAATAATGAATTATCTTTTTGTCTTCTTATAGATGATGTTATAAAATTGTCATAAAATAGATGAACAATGATTTTGCACAAAAATGTGTTATAAGTGGTGAATTAATAAATATACACATCGTTTTTGAATTTTGTGCAGCTGAGGATTGTGTCAGCTTTTTAAAATTAGGTAGATTTTTTGTTTTCTTATTGTTTATAAAAACCTCCCAATCTCCTTATTTTCTCAGCCAGGTGGTCATGAGTAAGGTAGCTAGTGTGTCTTATTATTTTTATCTGTCAAATAGGCACAGCAATATCTAACTTTAAGTTAGATATTTCAAGTAATATCTAACTTGGAAGAAAAGCTACGACAAACTTCGCATATTAAAAAGCAGAGACATTACTTTGCAGAAAAGGGTTCATATAGTCAAAGCTATGGTTATTCCAGTAGTCATGTATAGATGTGAGAGTTGGACTATAAAGAAAGCTGAGTGCCGAAGAATTGATGCTTTTGAACTGTGGTGTCGGAGAATAGTCTGGAGAGTCCCTTGGACTGCAAGGAGATACGACCAGTCCATCCTAAAGGAAATCAGTCCTGAATATTCATTGGAAGGACTGATGCTGAAGCTGAAACTCCAATGCTTTGGCCACATGATGTGAAGAGCCAACTCATTGGAAAAGACCCTGATGCTGGGAAAGATTGAAGGTGGGAGGAAAAGGGGATGACATAGAGGATGAGATGGTTGGATGGCATCACTGACTCAGTGGACATGAGTTTTAGCAAGCTCCAGGAGATGGTGAAGGACAGGGAAGCGTGGCGTGCTGCAGTCCACGGGGTTGCAAAGAGTCAGACACGACTGAGTGACTAAAACACAACTGTGTATTAATAATTTCTGAACCTAATTTAACTTTTAAACTTTATATTTCTTTTCTTGAATTGACATTCTTTAGAGCCTAAACACTTGGGCCTGACCTTGGTCTAGTCAAGCTTTAGGTGAAAGCAATTGCTTCACCATCTAGGTGAATTCTTATACCTCCCAAGATTACAGCCTGATAACCACTTGTGGGGCCATCATACTTTTCAGTTCAAACTTTCCTGGAAGGGGCTTCTGGATTCTGCATAAAAGGAAAGATCCAGTCTTCTTTTTATATATTTCAACATTTTATCAGCTTTATTGAGGAGTAGTTGCCATCAAACAAGCAGTGCTTATTTAAGGTGTACTGTTTGGTAAGTTTTGACACATGTTTACACCCACGAAACTACAAACACAATCAAATAATGCAAGCACCCATCACACCCAAAGTTTCTTCCTACTTCTCCCTAATCGCTTCCTCTTGCCTCTCCCTCTCCCAGCCCCAGTCAACCTCTAATCTGTTTTCTGTCACAACAGGTTTGTTTGTGTTTTCTGGATACATAGACCGAGTCCAACTGACTGTACTTTTGTTGGTGGGGGGAGTATCTGGCTTCTTTTGCTCAGCATAACTATTTTGAGACTCACCCCTGTCATTCCTTGCATCAACAATTCCTGTGTTTTTATGAGTGAGTTCCATTATGTTACTATTGTCACTATTTAGTCGCTAAGTCATGTCTGACTCTGGCTACCCTGTCCTTCACTATCTCCTGGAGTTGCTCAAACTCATTTCATCGAGTCAGTGATGCCATCCAACCATCTCATTCTCTGTCATCCCCTTCTCCTCCTGCCTTCAATCTTTCCCAGCATCAGGGCTTTCCCAAAGAGTCAGTTCTTTGCATCAGGTGGCCAAAGTATTGGAGTTTCAGCTTTAGCATCAGTCCTCCCAATGAATATTCAGGACAGATTTTCTTTAGGATGGACTGGTTGGATCTCCTTGCAGTCCAGGGGACTCTCAAGAGTCCTCCAACACCACAGTTCAAAAGCATCCATTCTTCAGCGCTCAGCTTTCTTTATAGTCCAACTCTCACACCCATACATGACTATTGGAAAAATTATAACTTTCACTATATGGACCTTTGTTGGCAAAGTGATGTCTCTGCTTTTTAATATGCTGTCTAGGTTAGTCATAACTTTTCTTCCTAGGAGCAAGAGACTTTTATAGTATATGTTACTATACCACAGTTTCTTTATATATTTTCTCTGTGCTGTTTCCACTTTGGAACTAATATAAATAAATTTACCATGAACATTTGTGCACTAGTCTTTGTTCTGACATTAACTTTCTTTGGTAAATATCTGGAAGTGGATTGCCTGAATTACACATAGGTACATTTCACTTTTTAAGAAAATTACTAAATGTTTTTTTTTTCAAAGGAGTTGAGCCCTTTTACAATCATTCACACCAGTGTGATGAAAGTTCAGTTGTTCCAAAATCCTTGGTGACACCAGGTATGGAAAATGTTTTAAAGAAAATTCTAGCTATCTTAATAGGTCTTTTCTGCTCATTGTGGTCGTAATTTAATGTTATTGAGGATCGTTTCATTTGGTTATCTGCCATCAGTATATCTTCTTTGATGAAGTATTTTTTTACAAGTCTATTGCCAACTGTTTGTTTTCTTATTATTGAGTTTTGAATGTATACTTTAGAATACAAGTCCTTAATCAGATGTGTAATTTGCAAATGTCTTTCTAAGTCTGTAGAATATTTTTACATTCTGTTATCAGTGCATTTCAAAAAGCAGAGGTTTTCAATTTTGATTAAAATTTGATGCTCAGTTTGTTAATATTTTCTTTTAAAGATTGTGCTTTTGGTATCATATCTTAAAGTAATACACAGTCAAAAAAGTTTCCTTCATGGTACAAGAGATGTATCATCTATATATATATATATATATACATATATAGTATTTGTTTCCATATCTTGTACTATTAAAACTATATGAAAGTGAAAGTGAAAGTGAAAGTGAAGTCACTCAATCGTGTCTGACTCTTTGTGACCCCATAGACTGTAGCTTACCATTGACTGTTGCCTACAGGCTTTTCCATCCATGGGATTTTCCAGGCAAGAGTACTGGAGTGGTTGCCATTTCCTTCTCCAGGGGATCTTCCCAACCCAGGGACCGAACCTGGGTCTCCCTCATTGCAGGCAGATGCTTTACCCTCTGAGCCACCAGGGAAGCCCTATTTTCAATTATCTCAGCACCATTTGTTGAAAAGAGCAAAGTTTTCTTTACTGAATTGCCTTGAAACTTGGTCAAAATCAGTTGTCTGAACATATTCAGTTGTCTGAAAATGTCTGAATCTATAGACTCTATCCTATTCCATTCATCTATATGTCTGTCTTTACACCAGCACCTAGCTGTCTTAAATATTGTAGCTTCATTGCTGTTGGTCCTCTAAATTGGTCACCCCTTTCCACACTGTTTTGGCTATTCTAGATCCTTCAGATTTTTGTATCAATTTTAGAATCAGTCAATTGATTTCTACAGAACAGCCTGCAAGGGTTTTAATTGGTATTTTAAAATCTGTAGCTTGGGGAGATTTATAGATTTGGGGAGAGTGGATTTCTTAACATTATTGAGTCTTCTGATTGATGTACATGGTACCTCTCACCACTTATTTACACAGTTAATTTATTCTGTCATATTTTATAATTTTCAGTGTTCAGGTCTTTCAAGTCTTCTGTCATATTTATCCCTAATTACTTCACATTTTTAATGTTACTTTTGACAGTATTTTTTTTTTTTTTCGCTTAAATAGAATAGATTTATATCACACTGTTCTGGATATTAGGAAGTCCATGGTTTGGGTTCTAGCAGATCTATTCTTCAGTGAGGTCACTTTTCCTGGTTTGCAGACAGGTATCTTATCCTTAAATCAGCTTCTCTTTTTCCTTTCTTGTAAGAACACTAATCCAATTCATGAGGGCTCTACCCTCATGACCTAATTACCCCCTAAAGGTCCCATATCCTAACACCATCCCACTGGGGGTTAAGATGTCAACATATGAGCTTTGAGAAGATACAAACGTTCAGTGCATTATAGTATCTCTTGTCAGTAGTAGTAAAGTTTCTTGTCAGTAATATGTGTGGGGCAGATATTTTTCCTCAGCTATGGTTTGTTTTGGCTCTTCTATTATGCTATATTCAGAAAAATAGATGTTCTTCATTTTAATGCAATAGAATTTTGGATTTTTTTTTTAGTTTATTATTTTTGTGTCTTGTTGACAAAATCCATACCTATCTTGATGTTAAAATAGTTTCATATATTCTTCAAAAATATTGTGACTTTCTGAGAATTTTTTTTTATCATAAATGAATGTTGAATTTTACTATAAGCTTTTGCTGCATCTACAAAGATAATCATATAATCTTAATCCTTAATTTTGTTAATGTGGTATATCATATTGATTAATTTTCAAATTTGAACCATCTTTGCATCCCTGGGATAAGTCCCACTTGATCATGTATGATCCTTTTAAGGTACTGTTGAGTTCAGTTTGTTAATGCATTGTTGAAAATCATTGCATCTGTGTTCATCAGGAATAATTGCCTGTATTCTCTTTCTTTCTTTTTTTTTTTTGGTATTGTTTTTTCTGGCTTTGGAGGAGGTCGCCAGTAACCCCACCATAGAGCTGCCAGAACTTACACAGAACTGGGGAAACAGACTCTTAGAGAGCACAAACAAAACCTTGTGCACACCAGGACCCAGGAGAAAGGAGCAGTGACCCCACAAGAGACTGACCAAAACTGGTCTGTTAGGGTCCAGGAGTCTCCAGTGGGGGTGTAGGTCTGTGGTGACCTGCCACAGGGTTGGGTGTATGGGATCTTTTGAAGGAGGTCGCCATTATTTTCATTACCTCCACCATAGTTTGGTCTCAAGTCAAACAACAGGGAGGGAACACAGCCCCGCCCATCAACAGAAAATTGGGTTAAAGATTTACTGAGCATGGCCCTGCCCATCAGAACAAGACCCAGTTTCCCCAGCAGTCAGTCTTTCCCATCAGGAAGCTTCCGTGAGCCTCCTATTCATATCCATCCGATGGGAAATCAGAATGAAAACCACAATCCCAGAAAAATAATGAAACTGACCACATGGACCACAACCTTCTCTAACTCAATGAAACTATGAGCCATAACATGTAGGGCCACCCAAGATGGACGGGTCATGGTGGAGAAATCTGACAGAATGTGGTCCACTGGAGAAGGGAAAGGCAAACCACTTCAGTATTCTTGCCTTGAGAACCCCATGACCAGCATGAAAAGGCAGAAAGATAGGACACTGAAAGATGAACTCCTCAGGCAGTAGGTGCCCAATATACTACTGGAGAAGAGTGTAGAAATAACTCCAGAAAGAATGAAGACACTGAACCAAAGCAAAAACATCATCCAGTTGTGGATGTGACTGGTGATGGAAGCAAGGTCCAAGGCTGGAAAGAACAATATTGCATAGGAACCTGGAATGTTAGATCCATGAATCAAGGCAAATTGGAAGTGCCCAAACAGGAGATGGGGAGAGTGAACATCAACATTTTAGGAATCAGTGAACCAAAATGGACTGGAATGGGTGAATTTAACTCAGATGACCATCTACTACTGTGGGCAGGAATCCCTTAGAAGAAATGCAGTAGCCATCATAATCAACAAAAGAGTCTGAAATGCCAGTACTTGGGTGAAATCTCAAAAATGACAGGATGATCTCTGTTCATTTCCAAGGCAACCATTCAATATCATGGTAATCCAAGCCTATGCCCTGACCAGTAATGCTGAAGAAGCTGAAGTTGAATGGTTCTATGAAGACCTACAAGACTCTCTAGAACTAACACCCAAAAAAGATGTCCTTTTCATTATAGGGGACTGGAATGCAAAAGCATGAAAGTCAAGAGATACCCGGAGTAACAGGCAAATTTGGTCTTGGAATACAAAATGAAACAGGGCAAAGGTTAACAGAGTTTTGCCAATATAATGCACTGGTATAGCAAACACCCTCTTCCAACAACACAAGAGAAGGCTCTACACATGGACATCACCAGATGGTAAACACCGAAATCAGATTGGTTATACTCTTTGCAGCCAAAGATAGAGAAGCTCTATCAGTTCAGTTCATTCGCTCAGTCGTGTCCAACTCTTTGCAACCCCATGAACTGCAGCACACAAGGCCTCCCTGTCTATCACTAACTCCCGGAGTTTACCCAAATTCATGTCCATTGAGTCGGTGATGCCATCCAACCATCTCATCCCCTGACGTCCCCTTCTCCTTCTGCCTTCAATCTTTCCCAGCATCAGGGTCTTTTCAAATGAGTCAACTCTTCGCATAAGGTGGCCAAAGTATTGGAGTTTCAGCTTCAGCATCAGTCCTTCCAATGAAAACCCGGGACTGATCTCCTTTAGGATGGACTGGTTGGATCTCCTTGCAGACCAAGGGACTCTCAAGAGTCTTCGCCAACACCACAGTTCAAATGCATCAATTCTTCTATGCTCAGCTTTCTTTATAGTCCAACTCTCATACACATACATGACCACTGGAAAAACTACAGCCTTGACTAGATGGACCTTTGCTGACAAAGTAATGTCTCTGCTTTTAAATATGCTGTCTAGGTTGGTCATAACTTTCCTTCCAAGGAGTAAGTGTCTTTTAATTTCATGGCTGCAGTTACCATCTGCAGTGATTTTGGAGCCCAAAAAAATAAAGTCTGTCACTGTTTCCACTGTTTCCCCATCTATTTGCCATGAAGTGATGGGACCAGACACCATGATCTTAGTTTTCTGAATGTTGAGCTTTAAGCCAACTTTTTCACTCTCCTCTTTCACTTTCATCAAGAGGCTCTTTAGTTCTTCACTTTGTGCCATAAGGGTGGTGTTCTCTGCATATCTGAGGTTATTGATATTTCTCCCGGCAATCTTGATTCCAGCTTGTGCCTCCTCCAGCCCAGTGTTTCTCATGATGTACTCTGCATGTAAGTTAAATAAGAAACTCTATAGAGTCAGCAAAAAAAAAAAAAAAGACTGGGAACTAACTGTGGCTATGATCATGAACTCCTTATTGGAAAATTAATACTTGAAGAAAGTAGGGAAAACCACTAGACCATTCAAGTATGACCTAAATCAAATCCCTTATGATTATACAGTGAAAGTGGCAAACATATTGCAGGGATTAGATCTGATAGACAGAGAGCCTGAAGAACTATGGGTGGAGGTTTGTTACATTGTACAGGAGGCAGTGATCAAGGCTATCCCCAAGAAAAAGAAATGCAAAAAGGCAAAATGGTTGTCTGAGAGGCCTTACAAATAGCTGAGAAAAGAAGAGAGGCTAACAGCAAAGGAGAAAAGGAGAGATATTCCCATTTGAATGCAGAGTTCCAAAGAATAGCCAGGAGAGATAAGAAAGCCTTCCTCAGAGATCAATGCAAAGAAATAGAGGCAAATAGTAGAATGGGAAAGACTAGAGACCTCTTCAAGAAAATTAGAGTTACCAAGGGAACATTTCATGCAAAGATGGGCTCAATAAAGGACAGAAATGGTATGGACCTAACAGAAGCAGAAGATATTAAGAAGAGGTGGCAAGAATACACAGAAGAACTGTACAAAAAAGATCTTCATGATGCAGATAACCACAATGGTGTGATCACTCACCTAGAGCCAGACATCCTGGAATATAAAGTCAAGTGGGCCTTAGGAAAGTGAAGTGAAAGTCACTCAGTCATGTCCGACTCTTTGTGGCCCCACGGACTATGCAGTCCACACAACTGTCCAGGCCAGAATACTAGAGTGGGTAGCCTTTCCCTTCTCCAGGGCATCTTCCCAACCCAGGAATTGAACCCAGGTCTCCTGCATTGCAGGCAGATTCTACCAGCTGAGCCACAAGGGAAGTCCATAGGCCTTAGGAAGCATCACTGCAAACAAAGCTAGTGGAGGTGATGGAATTCCAGTTGAGCTATTTCAAATCCTAAAAGATGATGCTGTGAAAGTGCTGCACTCAATATACCAGCATATTTGGAAAACTCACCAGCAGCCACAGGACTGGAAAAGGTCAGTTTTCACTCCAATCCCAAAGAAAGACAATGTCAAAGAATGTTCAAACTACTGCATAATTGCACTCATTTCAATGCTAGTAATTCTCAAAATTCTCCAAGCCAGGCCTCAACAGTATGTGAACCATGAACCTCCAGATGTTCAAGTTGGATTTAGAAAAGGCAGAGGAACCAGAGATCAAATCAGCAACATCTGTTGGATCATGGAAAAAGCAGGAGAGTTTCAGAAAAAACATCTACTTCTGTTTTATTGACTACACCAAAGCCTTTGACTGTGTGGATCACAACAAACTGTGGAAAAATATTCAAGTGATGACAATAGCAGACTGCCTTACCTGCTTCCTGAGAAACCTGTATGCTGATCAAGAAGCAACAGATAGAATTAGACGTGGGACAACACACTGTTTCTGAATCGGGAAAGGAGTCCATCAAAGCTGTATATTGTCACCCTGCTTAATTAACTTATGTGCAGAGTACATCATGCAAAGTTCTGTGCTGGATGAAGCACAAGCTGGAAGCAGGATTGCTGGGAGAAATATCAGTGACCTCATATACACAGATGACACCACCCTTACGGTAAAAAGCAAAGAACTAAAGAGCCTCTTGATGAAAGGGAAAGAAGAGAATGAAAAAGTTGGCCTAAAACTCAACATTCAGAAAACTAAGATCATGGTGTCTGGTCCCATCACTTCATGGCAAATAGATGGGGAAACAGTGGAAACAGTGACTGACTTTATTTTCTTGGGCTCCAAAATCACTGCAGATGGTGACTGTAGCCACGAAATTAAAAGACCTTTGCTACTTGGAAGAAAAATTGTGACCAACATAGACAGCATGTTAAAAAGCAGAGACATTACTTAGCCAACAAAGGTCCATCTAGTCAAAGCTATGGTCTTTCCAGTAATGTATTGATGTGAGAGTTGGACTATAAAGAAAGCTGAGCACAAAAGAATTGATACTTCTGAACTGTGGTTTTGGAGAAGACTCTTGAGAGTCCCTTGGACTGCAAGGAGAGCCAACCAGTCCATCCTAAAGGAAATCAGTCCTGAATATTCTTTGAAAGGACTGATGCTGAAGCTGAAACTCCAATACTTTAGCCACTTGAGGCAAAGAGCTGACTCATTGGAAAAGACCCTGATGCTGGGAGTGATTGAAGGCAGGAGGAGAAGGAGACGGCAGAGGATGAGATGGTCAGGTGGCATCACCGACTTGATGGACATGAGTTAGCTGGAGATGTTGGTGATGGACAGGGAGGTCTGCTGTGCTGCAGTCCATATGGTCATAATGAGTTGAACGCAACTGAACGACTGAGCTGAACTAAACTGTCTGTCTTTGGTGACAGGATAATGCTGACGGTACAGAAAGATTTAGGAAGAATTTTTTCTTCTGGCAATTTTTTTTAATTTAAAGATTTGAATTTTTATTGTTAACACAGAAAAAAAAACACACACCCAGATTTTATATATTGCTATTTTATCCTGAAATATTTCTTAAACTCGTTTCTAGTAGTTTTTTGAATTTTTAAAAAAATTCCAATGGAGATTATGCATAAAGAACTACATCATTTTTGAATAAAGGCATTTATATTTATACCTTTCCAATCTGGACGCTTTTATTTCCTTTTCTTGCCTTATTGCTTTGACAAGAAATTCCTTACAATATTGAAGAGAAGTATTAGAGTGGGCTATCTGCTTTGTTCCTGATCTTAGGTAAAGCTATATTTACAGTTTTATAGCTGTATTTTTATATATGTCCTTTATAAAATTGAGGAAGGTCTCTTGTATTTCTAGTTTTTGAAGAGTTTTTTTTTTTTTTTTTTGAAGAGTTTTTATCAGGAATTTTTGTTGAATTTTGTTAAGTGCATTCTTCTACATCTATTGAGCTGTTAATATAATTTTTTATTCAATTTGTTTATTTCTTTGTTGTTATAATGGCCATTGGAAATTTTCTATTATTAAACTGACTTTGCACAAGCTTTCCACTTGTTCATGATGTGTTATCTTTTTATATAGTGTTAGATTTAATTTTTTTCACATTTCATTAAGAAAAATTTAATTTATGATCATGAAGGATATTTGTCTGCAAGTTTTTCCTTTTAATATCTCCATTGTTTTTGATATCAGGGCATTTCTGGCCTCATAGCCTGAGTTGGGGAGTATTTTGTCCCTTTCAATTGTGGGGAAGTATTTTTGTAGAACTGATATTATTTTTCCTTAAATCTTCAGGGTAATATCCCAGTGAAGCTATCTGTGTCTCAGTATTTCTTTGTGGGATACTAAATCACAAAGTTAGCTTCTTTAATAGATGGAGAGCTATTTATGATATCTAACTTTTTCTTGTATGAGGTTTGATCATCTGTGTGTTTCAAGGAATTTGTCCTCTGCCTTCTAGTTGCAGAGTTTATTGGTATAAATTTGTGTATATAGAATCATTTTGATATTTGTGAAGTCTCTAGTGATATCACCTCTTTTCTGATAGTGACAATTTTTATTTTCCTTTTCCCTGACTAATGTAGAGATTTATCAATTTTACTCATCTTCTCAAGAAGTAGATGAATTCTTTCAGTGTTCATACAACTAAAAATGTTTTCATCTTGCTTTCATTTTTGAAAGACACTGTCACTAAGTACTGCATTCTAGAAAGACAGATTTTTTTTCTTTTCAATACATGAAAAATGTTTCTCTGCTGTTTCTTTTTTTTTTTTCTTTTGCCTTGTTTGCAACAAGAAATCTACTATTATTCTTTTCTTTGTCCCTTAGTATACATTTTTTCTCTGATTGTTTTTAGGGTTTTCTGTTTATCACTGGTTTTGATCAGTTTGATTATACTGTGCCTTTGTATCATTTTCTTTATGTTTCTGTAGGTTCTCAGCTTCAGGTGTTTATAGTTTTCAGCAAATTTGGAAAACATTCATCCATTATTTCTTCAAATTTTTTTTTTTGCCTCTCTCCCCATTGTGACATTAGGCTGCTTGAAATTGAAATTAGGCTGCTTGAAATTGTCCCTTACCTCACTGACACTCTGTCCAAGTTTTAAGAGTTTTCTGTGTTTCATTTTGGATTGTTTCTATTGCAATGTCTTCAAGTTCACTAATCTTTTCTCTCACAATGTCTAACCTACTGTTAGTCCTAGAAAGTGTATTTTTTACTTCACACACTGAAGTTTTCAGCACTAGAAGTTTGATTTGGATATTTTTAAATATCTCCCATATTTTTGCTTAACTTTTTGAACATATGGAATACCATTATAATAACCATTTTAATATCCTTCTCTTGTAACTCTAACATCTGTGGTTAGTTCTTAATCAAATTGAATTGATTGATTTATCTCCTTATTATGGATCATATTTCCCTGTTTCTTTGTTTGTCTGGAACTTTTTGATTGAATGCCAGACATTGTAAATTATACCTTGAGGGATGTTGAATATTTGTGTGTTTCTATAAATACTCTTGAGCTTTGTTCCGGGACACGGTTAAGTTACTTGGAAACAGTTTGGTCTTTTCTGGTCTTGCTTTTACTAACTGTTAGACAGAACCAGTGTGGTGTTTACTCACAGGCTAATTATTCCCCATCAACAAAAGATGCCTTTGAATATAGTACTCAATGCCCTGTGAATCTTCAGGTTTCCAATCTGCCTGAAGCACATAGACACTCTTCTTACCCCTGAGTGTTCACTGAGCACTGGAACTTTTAATCCTTTTGGCTGATTCTTTGTCTGGCTTCAGGTGATTCCCTCAGATGCATGTGCATCTGGGTATTCAAGGCGGGCACTCTGCAGAACTTGCTCTGTGCAGCTCTTTCCTCTTTGGTACACTGTCCTGCAAACTGTTGCTTTGCTTTCTTCAACTCTAGGAGTCGGCTGCACTCCTCCTGGCCTCTCCCTCTCTAGACGTGACCTGGAGACTCTTTAAAGATAGCAAGGTGGAGCAGCTTAGAGTTCACGCGATTTCTTTCTCATATCTCAGGGACCAGCACCCTTCATCACTTGAAGATCCAGTGTCTTGAAAACTACTGCCTCATATATTTTTGTCTAATCTTTGGTTGTTTTAGGTAGGAGTAAATCAGTTCTTTTTTTCCTCCATCCTTGCCAGAGGCAAGAGTTCTCATTGTTTGATTTTTCTTTTTGTCTTCCACTGGATTCTTTAAGATCAGAATAAAATTTAAAAAACAAAAAGAAAAGGATATTTCAAAAAACTCATGAAAAGACTTCAGGTATGCAGCATTGGTGTGTTTGACAATTAAATAGAGCAGCAGGCCAGTTTCAAATTCAGTTTCATTTATCTGCTAAAGAAAAAGGAATTTATACAAAATTTGAAACTCAGATTGCCCTGTTGGCCACTGTGTCAGAATACTTGAGAGCTACACTCTGGAGAAACAAAATCCCTGACCATTGTTGATGCTTTCGTAATAGGAGACTTCTGTTATTTTAGCAAACAGAAAGACTGCATAAAAATGTCAAAAGGAAACTACTTTTGAAGAAAAAAATAGAAACTGACTCACTAAAGGGACCTATTGGGGATAATTACCCAGAGCCTGTGGTAGATCGGGAGGGCTGATTTAAAGTTATTGTTTTTGCAAGTTCTGCAAAAAACAAAAAACAAAACAAAGATTTTTTTCCCTTGCCTTGCCGGTAGTAGAAACATTCCTCCCACAGCCGTAATCTCATGTAAACTGCACAAATGCTTTTTTCTCTCTGAGTTCCTTAAACCACCTTTTCTGTAATACAGAGTAATATTGGCTTATGGCAAAACAGTAAAAAAGACTATTGTTTGAAAGAGATTTTTGGTTTTGGGTCTGCTGGTAGATTAAAGCGGCTTTATTTTGTTGGTTTCCTGTTGCCTTAGGCAAGTAAAGCTTGAACTTTCTCATCTGACATGTGTTCAACTCTGAGGATGCTGGTTAATTCATGGTGGAAAGGTATAAACTTCATGACTCAGACCTCTACATTCTTGAAATGCCCTCTCATGGGAGACATAAGATAAGCTTTTAATTAATTGAGGTAAATAAATATCCAATCCTTTGGATAATAACATATTCTTTTTCACTCAGAAAATGTCTTGTCACTTGAACTTTATCACCAATAAAAATTTATTAAATTTATTTTAATTAATATCATCTCAAGAATGACTATAAAGCACAGAATGATATCTCTGCTTTCCTGGCCCATTTACTACTTGTTCTTTTTTGTTTTTCCTAATGTACAGCCTGGTGCCTAGTGAGAGCACGCTCAGTCACATCTGACTCTTTGTGACCCCATGGGCTGTAGCCCACCAGGCTCCTCTGTCCATGGGGTTCTTCAGGCAAGTATGCTGGGGTGGGTGGTCATGCCCTCCTCCAGGGAATCTTTCTGACCCAGGTATCGAACCTGGGTATCCTGCATTGCAGGCAGATTTTTTACCATCTGGGCCACCAGGGAAGCCTCCCCCCCTTTTTAAAAATATAGATAGTAGTGTGTAATTCCAAACTCCTAATTTATCCCTTCTTCGTTCCTGCCCATCTTTCCCCTTGGTGACCATAAGTTTGTTTTCTATGTCTGTGAATTTGTTTCTGCTTTGTACATAAGTTCATTTGTCCTATTTTTTTTCTAGATTCCAAATATGAGTGATAACATATGGTATTTGCCTTTCTCTGTCTGACTTACTTCACTTAGTACAATACTCTGTAGGTCCATTTGTGTTGCTGTAAATGGCACTATTCATTCTTTTTTATGGCTGAGTAATATCCCACGGTATACATATGCTTCATCTTCTTTATCCACTCATTTATTGATGGACATTTATTGATATGCCTTGGCTATTGTAAATAGTGCTATGAACATTAGGGTGCATATATATTTTTTCAAATCAGAGTTTTGCCTTTTCCAGATACATACCCAGGAGTGAGATTCCTGGGTCATGTGGTAGCTCTATTGTTAGTTTTTTAAGGAACTTCCATACTGTTCTCCATAGGAGTTTATGTTCTTAATTCAACAAATATGTGAGTTGCTCAGTTGTGTTTGACTCTTTGCGACCCCATGGACTGCAGTCCACCAAGATACTCGATCTGTAGGATTCTCCAGGCAAGAATACTGAAGTGGCTTGCCATTCCCTTCTCCAGTGGCTCTTCCCAAGCTAGGAATCAAACCTGGGTCTCCTGCATTGCAGGCAGATTTAAAATTCAACAAATCCAGTTTTAAGCTGAAAAATCTTTGTTAAAAAAGAGTTTAAGCTAGGATTTCAAGTAGATTTAACCAAATCTAAACACTAATCGTGAACACTAATCACTAAATGTGAATCAACATGGAATAATTGACTGGTTTATCACATTTTTGGAAATCAATTCTATCTTCTGAGACTTGAAAGTGCTCAGGTCTTAATTCACGTTAAGCTCTAATGGAGGACATCACATTGCCTCCTCCATGTCTCCGTTGTGGGGTGGACATCCTGAGTTGTTAGGAGAGTGGAGTTACCAAGGTGGGAACCGGATAAATACTGAGCAGGGTTATGAAGTACAGTCCCACTGGAGAACAGGGGAAGGCCCTATAAGTTATTCTACTTTAGAGCGTCTCACCCAAGGGATCAGGGAATTACAGTTTTTATCCTTCAGCATTCCTCAGACGTTGCTTGAGAGTTGCTCCTGGAGGCACGCGTTCGAGAAACTTACACTTTGTTGGACAGGTGGCAAAGTAGTTCCATCAGTGAGAGGACCCCCCCCAATGAAACCTGCTGGGGCTAGGAGCTGGGAGTGGGAGCAGGTGGCAAGCAAATGTAGCAGAGAGGTGATATGGGAGGGGCAGGGACACCATCTGCTGAGAAACTGCACCCGAGGACAAGGCGGGACACTCTGGACACAGAGTTTCTATAAACAAAGATTCAAGCGTAACACATATCTCCCGTGTCACCCGGAACAGGGCTGGTTATGCTGCAGTTGATAAGCATCCGACTCATAGTGGTTCAATGCCCCCCAAATTTATTTTCCACTCATGGTTGCCCAGGGACCTCTGGGCAACTGTATTCACTCAAAGGCCCAAGATGGTAGAAGTGCCACTGCCTCAAGCTCAGCAGGTTGCGTATCAGAGGGAAAGTGAGTTTTTGCCTTCACAAGCACGTGGTTTGGCCTGCAGTGACTTCTGCCACGCTGCGTGGAGGGTGAGTTCTCTGCCAGCTGAGCCTCCAGGGAAGCCCTCCTTGTACCACTCTGGCTCATGATTGATAGCTTCATAGTTCAATTCACCGCAAGCTGTGTACATGCCCGCTACCATGTGACCGGAAGGAGAGAGAAACGAGTGATTAAGGACTCCCACATCCCGAGACTAACAACAGCTTCAGATGAATCAATGACCTAAACCCCAAAGTGGCATTAATGGGGCAGAAGAAAACCATGAGTGAGATCTGTTCACATTTAAAGTAATTTCTAACTAACATGCAAAGCATAGAAACCACAAAGGAAAGAGACTGACAAATTTGAACAGAAAAAAAAAATGAAAAGAATTGATGTGACAAATATACCACAGAAAAATAGAGAGTCAAAAATCTAAAAAAAGTGTTAACATAGCAGAATGGATGCTAATTTTCTTAATATACTAAGAAGTAAGTAAGAGAAATTCAGTACATAAAAGAAAAAGAAGCATGGAAAAAGGCAGTTCACAGATAATGGCCTTTATGTGGCCTGTAAACATATGACATACAAAATAAAATAAAAATACTGCTTTTTTAGTCATTGCTTGGAGCAAAAGTACAAAGGTACAATGAAACTCAGGCATTTTCATATACTATGGATAGGTGTACAAAGAAATTCAGCCTCTAGTTTTATTTGTATTTTTGAACATGTCTATTAACATTTTAAATGCACATCCTCTTTGACCTTACTAATTTTATGTCTTGGGCTTTAGAGATAAACTTGAGCAAATGTGATTGATTTATGTGATTGTTCAATGGAACATTATTTGTTATTAGAACACTACCCCCCATGTATGGATGTGAGAGTTGGACCATAAAGAAGGCTGAGCACCGAAGAATTGATGTTTTTGAACTATGATGTTGGAGAAGACTCCAACACCACAGATTGCAAAGAGATCAAATCAATCAAACCTAAAGGAAATCAAATCCTGAATATTCATTGGAAGGACTGATGCTGAAGTTGAAACTCCAATACTTTGGTCACCTGATGCGAAGAGCTGACTCATTGGAAAAGACTCTGACGCTGGGAAAGATCGAAGGCAGGAGAAAGGGATGACAGAGGATGAGATGGTTGGATGGCATCACTGACTCAGTGGACGTGAGTTTGAACAAACTCCGGGAGATGGTGAAGGACAGGGAGGCCTGGCGTGCTGCAGTCCATGGGGTTGCAAAAGAGTCGGACATGACTGAGCGGCTGAACAATAACAAACTCCCCCAAAACCGATTGTCCATAAATAGGGAATTTATTAAATGAATTATAGTACATACTTTTAATGGAGTTTCATGTAGTCATTGAACAGTGTGAAGTAAACTTCTGGGGCTCATATGGAAGATCTAGGATGGACTGTTAATGAAATGTAGAATAGCAGAAAAATCTATGGTGTGATCCCATTTGTGTATGTCTTGTTTATGCACTCAATGCTTGTAAAAGAATACATGAGTGATTGTTAAGAGTGAAAATATTCGAGCAGGCTAGAGTGGACAGGATCTACAGTGGACATTATTTATTTTTTGGCCAAGAATATTTATTCTTCCTTCTTTGTGTCAAATTCTATCCTTTCCTCTTCCCCAGATCACACTCTTTGGGTGGGCACTTCATCATTGTGACTCCAGAGGTGGAGCATAAAACCCAAGCCTGGTCAAACCGTCTATCCCATCCCGTGAGCCACAGTGATGGGTCACGAATGTTAAGAGTTGCACGCTGGTCCAATCAGGGCCAATCTTGGGACTGGCCCAAGGTTATAAAAAAAGAATATAAACATTTTTTTTTTCTTGATGTGAATCTGGAAAAAATCTATGCTCAAACTATTGCAGCATCTGAATATTATGAAAGATGAAATAAAGTGTGAGGAAGAAGCAGAGCTCATATTTCCAGGGTTAGATCCATGGACATTTCAGCTAAGCAAGAAACAAATGAATCTTTGCACACATAAATAATCAAGCTACTTTTTTCCCCCTTAAACAAGCTTGAATTAGGATGGAGCTGAGAGGGGTTCTTTTTCTTTCTTTTAATACACTTCCATTCAGATTGAATAAACATGTCACTTTTGTAGTGAAATCTATTTTATAAATAATAAGTCTTTACTCATTTTATAATTATATTTTAAAATATAAGCACAATAGGGGGCTTGGTTATATAAGTGAGATGTTTCTAACTGTAATGCAGAACAACTCTTAAAAAAATAATGAGGATATTTCCTACACTGTTGATGGGAATGTAAATTGGTACAGTCACTATAAAGAACAGTATAGAGCTACCACATAATCCAGCAATCCCACTCCTGGGCATATATCCAGAAACGATGAAAACTCTAATTCAAAAAGATACATGCACTCCAATGTTGATCACAGCACTGTTTGCAATAGCCAAGACATGGAAGCAACCTAAATGTCCATTGACAGATGAATGGAAAAAGATGATGTGGTATGCATGTATAGTGGAATTTTACTCAGTCATGACAAAGAAGGAAATAATGTCATTTGCAACAACATGGCTGAACTGAGAAGTTCTCATACAAGGTGAAGTAAGTCAGATGGAGAAAGACAAGTACCATACAATATCACTTATATGTGGAATCTAAAAAAAATAAATGAACTTATTGACCAAACAGAATAGACATAGAAAACAAATTTATGGTTACCAAAAGGGATAACAGGGGTGGGACAGAGGGAGAGAAATCAGGAGTTTGGAATTAACATATGCACACTAATATATGCAAAATTGGTAAAAACAAGGACCTACTATATAGCACAGGGAACTATACTCAATATCTTGTGATAACCTACAGAGGAGAAGAATCTGGAAAAGAACAGGTAGCCATGAAAGTGATACGAATCACTTTTCTGTACACTTGAAACTAAGATAACCTTGCAAATTAACTATACTTCAGTGAGAACAAAGAATTAACTTAAAAAAGTAATGAGGTTGGTCTTTGGGTACTCATATGGAAAGATGTTCTGGAAATGTGAATAATTCAGGTTCCAGAAACCATGTAGAACATGTATCCTGTTATGGAAAAGAAAAGCTTCTTATGTGCATCAAGATCCTGACAGCTATACAGCAACTCAAATAATTATTTTCAAAGTACTGAGTTAGGGGAGGGACGTACACTTCCTATTTTATACCCTAATATTTGGAAATCTTTTATTCTCATCCTCAGGCAAGAAAGTCTTCAAACATAAGGTTCATGTCATCTTTGAAGATGATTTGATTTGTTCATATTAGGTAACAAATAAATGTTTATGGAGTGAGCTAATATGAAAAGGAAAAATTAAAATGAATTAAGAAGGAGATTTTGCCTTATAGAGTAAGAAATACTCAGCAAGTCTTCTGTGTTGGATGGGGCGAATTTCTAATACTGCCAGCTCCATTGGCTTTGAAGAATTAATTCAGCCACAACACCCCAGTCTGTGCCCCAGTTCTGCTTGGTCCTTTGTAGATGAAGTTATACCGAGGAGAAACATTTTGTTTTGTTACTCTAGGTGTTTTTCACAAGGGTGGCTGCCAGGATAAACTGGGTTTAAGTCATATTAACAAATCAGAACTTCCGGGGGCTTAGAACCGTCCAAATAGACTTCCTGTACATGTGATATTTCCAGAGAAAATTAGTGACGGGACTTCCTTATAGTCAGTCAGGAATCCAGGTAGGTGGCCTTGCCTCGCAAACTGCGAATCCGCGAGCACAGTGTGAAGAACACGGCATCCCGGCAGACGGTGCCCTGCAAGCGGCCCCGAGGGCACCGCGGCCCCGAGGGCAACGCGGCCCCCAGCTCACGGGCCCTGCGGCCACGTGACTGCATCTCGCACCGCGGGGCCGGGGTGTGCGGTGTCCCCCTTGGGGACAGTTCCCCCTGACAATTCCGAGAAATAGTGGGTGGCATTTATCTCCGTGCGAAATCATCCACACGGACTTCCTTGTCAGCATCCCAGTTTGGACTCTCTCCTGTTAAAGATGCTTATGCCCATATCTTAAGCCTTTGACCACAGACGGTTGCCTAGAACAATGCTGCCTCTCACTTCATCCTCACAGCAGAAAAAGAGAGAGAGGGCCTACCCACAGCTAAGCCACCACTTAGCCGCTGTCTTACTTCTTGTTCTTAGCATATAAGGTAGCAGATGATCACAGCGCTAGTGAATTCCACTCCTCACAGGCTATCGTACTTGAGATTCCCTTGATTTCTTCGCCTTGGGAATGTGAAGAGAGCACATGTAACCTACTAATGAGTTAGCAATTTTCTTTAAAAGAAAAGTTCTTTGGACATTTGATTGCTGTTTTCAGCAAATACGAAGCAAAGTGGTATATTGCCAAATTCCCTGGGGTGAGTGTGGGGTGATCGGGACACAGCACAATAAATATTAAGTGATGAGAATAGAATGATTAAAATTATAAAGTAAATGCTTACATTTGAAAAAGGGGATTTTGTTTCACAAGTTCTGAGTAATAAGCGCTCTAATTTCTTTTGTGAAATGGACTGCCTCAAATAGGCCATGTTTTATCTTTATGGCCAAGTTTGAACTGTAGCAGATACAAGCTCTATGCTCATCTTTGGAGTTTTCTAACATTCTTTACTTTTGTTTTTGTGATTTTGTTTCTTGGTTGGTTTATTTACTTATTTTCCTTTTTAAAAATTGAGATAAAATTGACATACCCCATTCTATTAGTGTCAGACATACAAGGTAAAGATATGCTTTTTGTATGCACTGCAAAATAATCACCACGATAAATCTAGTTGCCTTTTGTTATCATACAAAGTTGTAGCAAATTTTTTTTTCTTGTGATGAAAACTTTAAATTTACTCTCTTGACAACTTTCAAAGTTTTACTGATTATAGTCACCATGCTGTACATTACATCCTTGTGACTTATTTATTTTAAACCTGTAAGTTCTAACATTTTTTATTTTTAAAATAATATTTTTGTTTTGTTTATAGCCAAGATGTCCTTATAAATGTTTTCTGTTCAAGTGTCACTTATTTATAATAAAACCACTTAAAGTTCCATTGCTAAATTCACACCTTTAGTAGGGATAAATCTGAAGTGACCTTGGTAAACACAAATGGAAGTCAAGAGCCACAGAGCATTATATTCTACAGGAATAAATTTAACACTGTGTATTCCAATCAGAAATAATGGGCCGTATTTAACCATGTCAAAAATGACTAAGACTTCACTTGGACAGAAAACTAATCCTTTGAAATGTTATTTAATTGCAAGGTATCTATTTGTTTAACAGAATGAATTTGACTAATTAAATTATGATATCATTATACAAAAGAATGTTATTATATTTATAAAGAATTTAAACTATGGGAAGTGGAAAAGGCAAGAAAATGCATACATTGTCAATTTAAACTATTTAAAACGATATGCACAGGAAATAAAGGCAACAAATTGTGAAGAATATTATCTCTGGGTGCTGGGATTAGATGTTTACTATTTTAAACACTTTGGAACAAAAATATCCATTCATTTCATAATTAGAAAAACTTAAGCTTTCTCCGTTTCAAATCCCAGGATTCTTTTTTGCTGTCACTTGTTGGTTTTATCTGCACTGGTCAGATATTTTTTGGATTCAGTTTTGGTCTTTTCAACCAAAAGAAGCTCTTTAGAACAAGAAGAGATAACAGAAGGTAAGCATGAAGGTGACTGAAGGTTTTGGAAATGTGAATCAAGATTATTAGACCCAGCAGAGATCTGAAAGGGTGGCATTTAATCAGATGATGGGGTCCCATAGAGAGCATGGTGATGATTTAGAACACGAGTCACTCAATCTTCATTCACTTTTAAAAATAAGTGAATGAATGGCCAATAAGGAAAAATACTAAAACTATGGAAGAAGCAATCTACATTGAGTATAATGTGACATGTTTCTTCAAAATATGGAAGGTCTTGTATTGACTCCTTCGAGAAAGGGCTGAAGAGAGTTAGAGAGTGAAGGAGAAAATTAGAGTGCCAATTTAGAATGTTCTCACAACTCTAAATTCTGAGGTTCCGTAAGGAATGACCACCAAGACCCAACTTTGAGCAGCAAGGGTTCTAAGCCTGGGGAACTAGGTGTCCAGCAATAAGGTGACTGGTTTTCAAACTCTGGGATATTAGTATTTTTGGATAAAACTGTCATTTCACACATTTAAGCATCACCAATGCAAATCACTTTAATCCAGGGAATGTTTGAGGTTAAATGATTATAATTTATTAACACCTCTGGAGAGAAATGGAGCTTTGAATAAATTCCTTTGATTTACTAATGTTGGATCAAAAAATAACTGATTATTCAGTATATTTTGAGGATCCACAGAGAGCTAATTTTCTTTCTAAAGTCGTATCAGCAATATTCATGTCTTCACAGAGCATACTATCTACCGTGCATATACACATACACATGCACTCACACACATGCACTCACTCGCACATATGCACAACCTATCCTCATTATCTGCTGACTCAACTGTGCAAATACCCCTGCTTTCTAAAATTCACCTGTAACCCCCAACTCAGTACTCTTGGCACTTTCACGGTCATTTGTGGACATGCAATTTCTTGTCACCAAATGTGCACATTCCAAGTGAAAGTTGAACAAGGCAACACTGTTTTCTTAATTTCAGCTTTCTTCGTGTAAACATGCACCCTTTATGTGGTCTATCTAGTATCACATTTTTGCAAGTTTGCCCTTTTGGTGATTTTGCTGTTTAAAATTGCTCCCCAAACACAGTGCTGAAGCTCTGAAGTGCTGTCTGTTGGCCCCAAGATCAAAAAAGCTGTGATGTGCTTTATGAAGGAAATTATGTGGTTTAGGTAAGCTTCATTTGAGTTACCATGTTGTTGGCTGTGAGTTTAATGTTAATGAATCAACAACATACATTAAATAATTGCTTTTAAACAGAAATTATACATAAAATAAAGTTACCTTTTGGCTGGTTGATGAAAATGTGCCTAGAGGCTTCCAGGAAGCTAGCTAGCCCTGTATTTCCCCTTCTAAAGCTGTGGCCCAACCCTGATTTCTGGTTGCATTTTTATACTTTGCATCTTTATCTTCTGAAACCTAAAGTCTTTTCACTTTTGTTGCCAACTTTCAACTCCCGGAGCTCAGAAAATCTTGGCCGCTGTCTTTGTACCAGGCTCCAATATACAGGGTTTCACCAAGTTGCTTATGAGAATATATCTGCAGATTGATTCTTATTCTACAAGAACTATGTGTTCTCAAACTTTGCCCTAATTACCAAGACATTAGTGTGCCCTGAAATATAAGAAACAGACTGACAAAAATAAAAATGACAATACTAAGTGTTGGCGAGGATGCAAAGCAACTGAAATTCTAATCCTTTCCTGGGGGGACTGCAAAATGGTGCAGTCATATTGGGAAATAGTTTGGCAGTTTCTCTATTAAGTTAAACATGCACTTACTGTATGACCCAACATTTCCACTTCTAAATATGTTTTCAGGAGAAGTGAAAACAGTTATCTACCAAAGACGTGCATGCAAATGCCATGGCAGCTTTGTTCACAATTTTCCCAAATTGGAAATAACCAGTGTCCATCCAATGATGAATGGGTAAACAAATATGGTATATCAATAAAATGGACTATTAGCAATAAAAGAATAAAATATTTATATAAGCAACAGTATGAGTGAATCTCAAAAACATTAGATTGTGCAAAGGTAATTGGGTCTAAATGATTACATACTGAATGACTCCACTTTTGTGAACTACAGGACAAATCTAATTTAAATGGCCAGAAGGCAGATCGGTGGTTGCCTGGAGCTAGAGGTATTGATATGGTTGGGTGGGAATTAGCTTTATGGGGTGATGGGAATGTTCTTACATCATCATTGTAATAGTGGTTGCATGGTTTAATAAATTAGTCTAAACTCATCAAAATGTATGCTTAAAATGTGTGCATTTTCAGTTCAGTTGCTCAGCCATGTCTGACTCTTTGCAACCCCATGGACTGCAGCCTCCCTGTCTATCACCAACTCCCGGAGCTTACTCACACTCATATCCACTGAGTTGATGACGCCATCCAACCATCTCATTCTCTGTCATCCCCTTCTCCTCCCGCCTTCAATCTTTCCCAACATCAGAGTCTTTTCCAATGAGTCAGTTCTTCGCATCAGTTGGCCAAAGTATTGGAGTTTCAGTTTCAGCATCAGTCCTTCCAATGACTATTCAGGATGGATTTCCTTTAGGATGGACTGGTTGGATCTCCTTGCATTTTAGTGTATGTTTATTGTGCTTCAGTAAAATCGATTTAAAAGTAAACAAATTATAAGCTCAATTTGCTTCTTTATTCTCTTTGGATTCTTTAGGTGCTCCCATTCTTGGGGGAAAATGCATGAATGCATTTGACTTTTGGAATGGGAGCCAAGTTGCCAACTACAAAGGAAAACCAAAGTATTGTCTACAAACTTTGCACCCTTTATTCTGACGAAAGACAGAAGTAATATGAAGAGAGATTACCTTTTTAAATGTAAATGTAAGATAATAGGTCCAAATAGAGACACCCGTTAATCATCCAAGATGATTAATATGCCAAATATGCCAAACCACGTGCATCAGAGCGTAAGATGTTTGATTGTAAGCACATGAGTATGAAGGCTTTCCTGTAAGTTCAATGCTGTGTTCCCAGTGCCTAGCGCAGCGTGCTTCATACATACTTATTGAGTATGTAGAATGAAGATAGTTCCTCATGATGGGTATTCATGTTAAGTGCAGGAGGAAGCCATAGGTTTATGGCATTTCCATAGACAAATAAATGCTAGGTGATGAAACCTACAGTGCTGTGGGTGTAGAGAGGAGGAACAATTAGCCCAAACTGGGTTTCTGGAATGGCTTTGTGGAATCCACACTGGGAAAAGCAAACATAAACAAAACAGAAGGGCCAATGTGGAAGATACCAGTCAGAAAACATAGCCTAGGCAGACATGGAGATTCACTCATTCATTCAAGGAATCTTTGCACAGCAGCTCCATGGTTTAGATGCCCGTACAGATGACGTGGGCTGAAGATGACCAAGGCAGAACATCATCTCCATCATCACAGATTTTTTATCCTAGTGAGGGGGACAGGGGATTAAAGAAACCAATCTCCCTTAAGTATAGAGCAGTATTGATGAAGGAGAAATAAAGATGATAAAGAGGAAATAAAGCCGAGTGTGTGCAATGGAGTGTGATGGGGAGGTTGGTGTCCTAGTTTATGCAGCACTGTCATTTTCTTAAAGTCAGAGAGTAGCCCTATAGATGTAGGGTGGAAGAGCTTTCAAGGCAGGTGGAACAGTATGTGACAAAGCCACAAGCAAGGGCAGAGAGGGTCAGGGAGTGAAAGGACAAGGAAATGAGGTGAAACCTGAGAAGGGAAGAGCTTGGGTAGCACCTTAGGGACCATCGTAAAGAATCTGGATTATACTCGAGCAAAGTGGGAAAGCGATAGATAAAATATATGATGGGACTGACACTTCAAAAGTACTACTTAGGCTTCTTGGGAAAGAATAGGCTACAGAGAACAAGGGTAGAAGCAGGGACACAATTAGGAGATTGTCACAATAATTCAGATGTGAGATGGTGCCTCTCTGGAGTAGACTGCAGCAAAAATTGTGCAAAGTGGTGAGATTCTAGCTAGATTACACAGATAGAGCTGATAGGACTTCCTGATGAATTTGATACAGTGGTATGAAAAGAAGAGACATTTCAGGGATAATTCCAAGGAGAGAGAAAACATATGTGGCGTGAGGAAATGCAAGAAAGCTGTTATTAGTAAAACAAGGGGTAAGGCAGAGTGGTGCTGGGATTATGCTGGAAAAATGAGTAGAGATACATCACTGAGGGCCTTATGTGCACCATATATATGTATAAGAATCACTTTGCTCTACATCTAAAACAGGGACTCATTGAAAGGCTTTCAGCAAGGGAATGGTGTTCTGGGCAAAGAGTGATTTTCAGAGCATCTCTCTGGTATTAGTGTGTTGGTGGAATTCAGAAATCAGAAATTAGTAAAATCAGAAGTCAAGAAGCTAGTTAGAAGGCTATCATAGTGGTCTAGTGAAAGGTGATGAGACTTAACTTGAACAAAAGTTATGAATATGTTGAGAAAGGAATGGATTTGGGCAAATATTGGGGAGATATAAAACTGGAAGTGCCTGTTAATCAATTGGATGTGAGGCAAGAGAAGAATCTAAATGGACTCCTAGATTTGGGCATGGGTGACTGAAAGTATACTACGAATAATCAATCACGTTAGAATAAACAAGAAACCCAGGAGGAGTATGGGGTTAGGCCTGTGGAGGAGAGAGAAGGGTTCAGTTTAGGCTGTATTGTTTACATTCCCCAGCTATGTCAAAGTGGACACACCCCACTATATATAAAATAAATAACCAACTAAGACCTACTGTATGGCACAGAGAATTCTACTCAATACTCTGTAATGACCTATGTGGGAAAAGAATCCAAAAAGAGAATGGATATATGTGTATTTATAACAGATTAGCTTTGGTGTATACCTGAAACTAACACAGCATTGTAAATCAACTATACTCCAATAAAAATCACGAAAAGCAAAATTCTTATAAACACCTATAATGAGAAAGAATCTGAAAAAGAATATATGTGTGTATATATGCATATGCTTGTGTATCAGTCACCTTGCTGTACATCTGAAACACTGTAAATCAACGATGCTTCAATAACAGTAAACAAACAAATAAATAATTTTTTAAATTAAAAAAATGGACAAACCAAGAAGGAAGTGAATATTGATGAGAAAATTGATGATGAAGAATTCTTCAGGGAAGAGCTCTGGGCTGGTGTCAAAGCAATGGGGAAGGAGGAGGGATCTAAGACTTACAGAGAGCACTGCAAGATTTAGTCTGTTGGCTTCCATGTAACAAGTGACAATTACCAGTAATCGCTTTTTGAATAATTTATAATTATTACAGGCCGAATGAACATTCCAGAAATAGTCCAATATAAAAGTATTCCATCTATCTAGAACAACCTAGAGTTGGGTTATAAAGACAGATGACCTTAACCAGTGCATGCGTGCATGCTAAGTCATTTCAATCATGTCCGACTCTTTGTGACCCTATGGACTGTAGCTCACCAGGCTCCTCTGTTCATGGGATTCTCCAGGCAAGAATACTGGAGTGGGTTGCCATGCCCTCCTCCAGGGGATCTTCTGGACCCAGGGATTAAACCTGTGTCTCTTATGTCTCCTGCGTTGGTAGGCGGGTTCTATACCACTAGCATCACCTGGTAAGTCCAACCAGTGAAGGAGTACCTCCAGTAGTCCACCAGACATCTTGTAGGGATAAATGTCTCTGTCCCTGGGAGTTTGACTTCCAAGCAGGTTAGGAGAGAAGAGGGGCAGGGGACACCTTGAGCTGGGAGAAGCGCTGGAGATGCAATAGCTCTTTCCACGCCTGGCTTCTGTGTTGGTGATGCTATCTGAGGCCTGTTACGGTGTGCTGCATACAACTCTTATATGTTGACCCTAGATGTGATTACCACACACGTCAACTTTGCTCCCCTCACTCACCTGACTGTAGGTTATAAAGATAAGCCACTTAGACAATTCTCCCGTGTTGACACTGACAAGCATCTGTGGCCACCAGTAAGAGTCACAATGAACATATTCTACAACTGGAAATAGTGATTTTCAAGTTTTCATCAAATGGTGGGTGATAACCTGGGCCATGTGTAGAAGAGAAAAAATAGAGGTCAAACTGAGATCTGGGGAATCCCACTACTTGAGAGCCTAGGAGAATAGGAAGAACTCACGAAGGAGACTCAGATGGAATGATCAGAAGAAGAGAAATGGGGAGAGGAGGACACGGCCCCCAGGGCATGACAGAGCTGCCCCTCCCTGCCCCTCCAGGCCCTTCCAGCACCTTCCCTCAAGCGGCCTCAGCCTAAGACATGTGGTCTTCTTTCTATGAGGCTTGGTTCATTTTGTCTCCGAGCCTTTGCACGTGCTATTCACTCTCCTCTCAGATATTTGGAAGTCTGATCCATTCAAATCATTGTCTCCGTTCATAAGTCACCACTTCAGGGAAGTCTTTCCCGATAATCCTAAATAAGCGTGCACACCTTGCAAGCTGATGTTCTGTCATTCGTGTGTTTTTTCTTCCAGGTGTTCTTCCCTGCAATGGAATGTTGACTTTGTGAGAGCTAGAGCCTTGTCCTGCTTTGTTCACGTAAGTATTCCAGGGCGTAGGATGGTACCTGCTGAGGTGGTCAGTAATTATTTACTGAGTGTTCAACGCTTTGAGTCAAGGAGCAAAGTGCAAAGAGAGTTTTAATAAGAGTCAATGGGAAACAATGTCAAATACAGGAGAAAGAGCTAAAATAAAGAGGCATCCATTGGATTTGACTCAATCTCTGTCCTTAATAGCTTTTGTTTACAGCACAAAACGCAGACCTTGGAAATGTACAAGGCATTTAAAAGCAGCATATTAGAATACGATGTAAATGGTACAAGAGTGCGGAGCATCAGATGAGTGACTTTATAAATACTTTTTCATTTACTCCCAGCATAAGAGCTCAGAGGTTTACTCTGCTCTGATCCTAAGCCACCCACTCACTACTCTGGGAACAGGGCAAGCAGTGCTTTTATTGAGCCTGGTTTGAAGCTATGCCTTTGGTGCCTGTTGGCTTGCAAATATTTCAGTCATGTCTGTTTTCAAGGGAGTGAAGTGTGACTGGTTCAGCTTTTATTGCTCTAAGGTTATGCAGTGACTCTTGATCATTCTTGTCGGTTGCAAAATTTCGATCAGCTTCATTTTCAGAGATCACTCACAGAATTTTGTGATCATCCATATGAAAGGGAAGTTTTCACGTTAGAAACAGTTACCTGAAGATTATGATTCAGCTGAATAATAGGTTTTGATTGCCTAAATATGTCAATGTTTTAAAGAGTTGAACAGATATCACATCTGCCTTGATAAATTATTTAATGTTAAAGATCTCACATTATGGGTGACTACTCATGGCAGGGACAGGGGCAGGCAAAATCTGGTCCTTCACGTCATCTGCCCAGGTAGGCACTTTTGAGGACATCCATTGCCTTATCCCTTGTGGATATCCTTTGTCTTATGGAGAAGGAAATGGCAACCCACTCCAGTATTCTTGCCTGGAAAATCCCATGGATGGAGGAGCCTGGTAGGCAAAGAGTCGGACACGACTGAGCGACTTCACTATTGCCTTATCCCGTCCGCGGCGATCTCTGTCCACAGGGTCTACACTGCTTGTCTTACCTGGAGCTCGTGTTGGCCCAGTTGCGTCACCATGGAGACGTGCCTTCTTCCGGTGCGCGCAATCATGGGCCTGCTGGTTCTCCTAATGCCTCTGAGCCCCAGTTGGTCAAAGTCAATCATCTTCCTTATCCTCCGCTACACTGCAAAGTAGGAAATTCTGACATTGTCTAAAGTTTTACTGGCCTCAGTGGATGCAGCAGTCACTCTCAGCATTTGCTGCCTCCTTTGATTGGGTCAACCTGGATTTCATCAACTTCTCAGGGGTTTTGTCCTCTGCTTTAGACTTACCCCAGGAGCATGCATGGTGACCCTCCCTTGGGAGGACATCTGTTGCCTCCATTGCATTCTTTCTGCTCCTACTTCTGTGACATTCAGGGAATTTTGTTTCCTAAATTGGCCTTAAGTGAAAGTGATATGAAAGGGTTAGTTGCTCAGTCATGTCTGACTCTTTGTGAGCCCCTGGACTGTAGTCTGCCAGACTCCTCTGTCCATGGGGTTCTCCAGGTGAGAATATTGGAATGGGCAGCCATTCCCTTCTCCAGGGGATCTTCCCAACCCAGGGATTGAACCTGCATTGCAGGCAGACTCTTTGCTGCCTGAGCCACCAGCAAGCCTTAAAAACTCAGGGAAAGCTGTGTGCTTGTCATGATGTTTTATCCTCAGTCTTTGGCTAGACTGTAGCTCCTTACTATTCCTCTCCTTCATTGTTGAGGTGTTTGAACTCAAGAGCTGAGAAGCCACGCCTTCTTCATTGTCATTTTCTGCTTTCTAAAACAACTAGATGAGAAGAGCATAGTTGACCGAACAGTGGGCAAGCCAGAGACCGTGGTGCGAGACCACTCGGGGTGTGTGGGTGTGGTCAGGCTGGCTAATATTTTAACGTTATTATTCCATCATTCAGTGAAATGTCAACCTTTTATTTAGAAATAAGAGTTCTGAGTTGTCAAGTCGTGTAATTTCCCCTTTCACTGCTTCATGCTCTCCATGACTTAACAGAAAGTTTAGTGAGAATTCAAAGGGAAAAATAAGGTAGTCAAGTAGCAGAATAGATATGAGAGAAACTTAAATTCTTGGGGTTTTCTCTGATTCTGTTACTGAGGCATTCTTTGTGTTCTTGATATGTGAGTAGTTGCAGTACTAATCTAACCTATCACCCACACCCCCTGAAGAAATGATACAGGAGTACATAAAGGAAATAAGAGTCCTTGCTTGGTGATTATTTTTCTCACCCTCTCCTGGCCTACCCTCTCTTCCAAAACTCTGAAATATCAACCCTTAACACACACACACACACATACATGTATACACACACACATCGACCAGGTACACATATGCTGGAGAGCTGTTTGCATTAACAAAGTACTCTTTTAAAGTACAAAGGCAATTCTTTACTCAGTAGCAGTTTGTTTTCAGAGGAGTTTGGATTTGGATGTTGAAGGGAAGAAAAAATCAGAGGGAAAAAAAATAGAGTTTCATATTAATGGGGATCTGATATCTCCTCACCTGAGTCCATCTTTCCATCACCTCCTTCTCTGTCTTTACTGTGAGACCTCGGTTGTCGCGTACTTGAAAAGCTCTGGACGCTGAGCTGGAGACAGCTTGGAGAGTTGGAGATGGGAGGGGGCTAGGGAAAGAGAGAAATTTGAGGATGACGAGGAATTGGAGGACAATGAGAACCTGGAGAATGATCGAGAGCTGGGGGCAGTGGAGGCTGTCTTCAGAGGATGACGTGTTCCCCCAAAGAAGTCATAGTAACCATGGAGAAGATCTCAGACCCTAGAGATTCCGTGTTTAAATGAGTTTAGCCTCTGAATCTGAAGTTGGTGACACTTGGGAGTCACAGGAGAAGCCTCTCAGCTTTTAGAATAAATGAGTCAAGTGATTCCCAGGTTGCTTAAGTCTTTAGTTCTGAGGTGCCATTTTTTTGTGGTTTAATCACAGCATGTTGCTTTGTCATGCACTCAAATCATCTTCGGAATCTGTGTTTTGTGTTCTTGATAATAAGCTCCTTGAAGTCAGCAGTTGTAGTATTTATAATGTGTCCTATGGCATTTGACAAATGCCACAAAAAGCACTTAGGGCATGTGACTTCATTCTTTCCACCAACGTTTACTTGATTTTATGCCCCGAGTTATTTCTAATGTGTTTGCTTTGTCTCACTGAGTAGACTGTGAGTTTCCTGAAGGCAGGGACCAGATCTTCAGCTTTCTTATCATGCCTAGTAGAGAGACATGTCCAAATAGGGAGCTCACTGAATACTTGTTAATGGACTGAGTGATTGACTAGAAATTTCCCTGAGGTCCCGATTCTCGGAAGTGAAATTTTCAGCTTGCCTCATAAAACAAATGAACAAAAACTGTGTGAAACAGTAAAGCTTCTCCAGATTTCTTAATGGTTCTGATAATTTCATCGACAAGGATCTTGCACTCATCACACTTGTTTGGCTGCTGGCAACTGAAACTTTGTTTACAATGGCTTTTACAAACTGAATGAATGAATTTAATAAAATTAAATTTATTTACTCATGTAACTGACAAACCCAGGATCTTGTTGATTTGATCCGTATCTCAGGAACCCAATTATGTCAACCAGACCAGTTCTGTCTCCCTTGCTGTCCTCTGCTTTCCTCTGCAATACCCTCATATTAACACAGATTTTTCGCTCACAGGGGTCCTGGTGGATCCTTCTTATCCCTCTAGGAAAGGCTCAGGGCTGACATCTGATTGTTGTAATAGTCTGACCAGGGTCATTGTCAAGGACCTGAATGTGATATTGGAATTATCCAGGTCTGGGTCATATGCTCATCCTAAGACCAGGTGATGGGCTCAGCTAGACTCAGACTGACTCTAGGGGAGGAATCTTCCCCTCAAAATTAGAGCACTGTTTTCAAAAGGAGAATGAATGCTGTATATGCAAAAGCTACAGCTATCTACAAGAGATTCTCTTTTTAGTTTTTCCCAAATGGAACCTATTTTCTATTCCTCAAATCAATCAACCTATCTTTCATGACACAATATTGAGCCAATATCATTATAGGCAAAACACCAATAAACAAACAAAAAAACAAACAACTCTTCCTTACCTTGGATG
This sequence comes from Cervus elaphus, assembly GCF_910594005.1. Taxonomy (NCBI): domain Eukaryota; kingdom Metazoa; phylum Chordata; class Mammalia; order Artiodactyla; family Cervidae; genus Cervus; species Cervus elaphus. The sequence continues at coordinate 62,932,206 of NC_057833.1, read as the reverse complement.
TTGGAAGTTGCATGTATGTTTTCTCCTGGACCTTTTGAGAAACTGGAAATAGCTCCTTGGCCCTTCAGTCCTGTCGCTACCAATCTTGTCATTTTAGGAGACTGGGTTGGACCAGTTGCTAAAGTTCATTTTAATACAGAGTTTTTCAGATCTAATGGTACATCCCCAGGGGTTACTAAGGAGTCCTGATTGTTCTCCAGTGCTCATGTTCAGAGGTTCTTACTTAGTGAGCTTGGTGAAGGAGCCAGCCGTTGGAGGGATGTTTGCTTGATTTTGCACACACTCTAGCGAGTTTATGTGCAGCCAGACCTGGGGTCCTTTGCAAATCTTCCTCTTTCTGCAATGACTTTAAGAAGCTCTGTAAATCAGGACCCACGAACAGTGAACACAGTTGTGCCTGACACAGTTGTAGTGTGCAACCACAGACAGCTGTGTGACTCTCTCCAGGGGTGCATTTCCCCTGGTCCATCACACCTCTGCAGGAACCAGCAAATGCAACTGTAATCACCACAGAGAAGTTCACAGAAAGGTTGACACCAGAGATGTGTTTTTCCTTTTGCTCATGTGCTAATTTTCTTTTCACATTAATAAACAGTGACTGGTTTACATTTTTGGCAGAGTTCTGCTTCCAAGTTAATGTGCATTGTGAGTGCCAGGGAAGCAAAGTTTTCCCAAGAACTTCAGCATTGTTTGTGGTTTAGAGGTCACTCATAATGGCTTAAAGAGTTTAGCTGGAGTTTTGATCTTGAATTTTCTTCTTCTTCGTTTTATTTTTTTTTTACTTTTTCTGCAGAACGCTATTAGTTTTTCTTATTTCATTAAGTATGTTTCTCTAAGAAGGTATAGGTCGTACCATAAACAATCTTGCCAGCTGATTTAATCTGTATGTGTCAATATTTTCAAGAAATTTAGGAAGAAATGAATAATGAAGTAAAACTTATCAGCAGTGGTACTGAAAAAGGGCAAGTCATGGACTGCAGAATCCACAGAAAATTTATAAAACCATCAGATATATGTGATATCTAAACTTGGAAGTCTCACTAGTGTATCATGAGGACAGATTTCTGCCCTGGTGTGATGAGAATGTTTGATGTGGCTATAGCTCCAGTAAATGTAGGATCTGGGGTCTTGGAAAGATTGGATTTAAAATATCTGTTCCATTATATCCACAAATCATCAAAATATGTGGAAATTCCATTATTTTGGCAAAAAACAATATATCTCAAATTGTTTGCCTTCCAACTGCCTCTAAGATAGCTGATTTGGGGTTTGGAAAATCAGAATAACACAAAGAAGACCAAATAGGACTTGCAGAGAAGGTTGATTAGTAAAATACAAGAGTGATCTACATTCACTTCAGAAAGACAACAGAACTGTTTTATTATAGATTATGAGAAGATGATAGGAAATTGAAAGTCTACAGTAAATGAAACTATCTTTGAATTTTCTCAATCTGATGGTTCAAACTCCATATTTTGGCACAGTTAATGCTCTAATTGACTCCATAAAGCTTGCTGTTCTTCAACCGCTAAGTAGTGTCTGGTTCTTTGCAACCCCATGGACGGCAACATGCTAACCTTCCCTGTCCCCATAAAGCTTGACTTCGGTTAAAGTGGAATTTGACTTCTGAAACTGACACACAAACTTAAAGATAACTAAAGAATTTGCAGATTGTTTCTGGCCTGACTTTTTATTCCTTTTGACGAAAGGGGCTTCCCCTGTGGCTCAGCTGGTAAAGAATCCGCCTGCAACGTGGGAGACCTGGGTTCGGAAGACCAGGATTCTTCCCTGGGTTGGGAAGATCCCCTGGAGAAGGGAAGGGCTACCCACTCCAGTATTCTTGCCTGGAGAATTCCATGGACTGTGTAGTTCATGGAGTCGCAAAGAGTTGGACACGACTGAGCGACTTTCACTCACTCACTTTCACTTTGACCAAAGACATTACAAGATTTACATGTAAGAAGGAGAGGCAGTATGATCTCTAAAATAATGTATGAGTATTCAAATAGAGCAAAGTTTGAATATGATGTTAAATGTAAGAGGTGGTGTTTCAGAAGTGATATCCTAAAATAAATTATTAGGCCAATATTAATTATTTCTTTTCTGATGTAAAGAGTATTTGCTATTTAGTGACATGTGTACAGTAAGCCCATCATGGAAATTAGCAAAATCTGAGGACATAATGAGATAGAGAACAAATATGAACATTGATTAAATCTCAGGCCTGACTCAAGGGATGGATCTGCCACTTGTTTAAGATACCAGTGTGAGATGAATCATACCAGCAGGAAACACAGTGTGTGAGAGTTCCAGGTGCTCCACACCCTGACCAACATTTGGTATTGTCAGTCTTTGTAATTTTAGACATTCTGGTAGAAGTAGAATGGCATCTTATCATGGCTTTAATTTGCATTTCCCTGATGACTAATGATATTGAACATTTATTCATGTGCTTTTTTTTTTGCCATCTGTTTATCTTCTTTATAGAAATGTCTGTTCAAATCTCTTGCCCATGTTTTCATTGGGTGTTTGAGTTCTTATCATTGAGTTGTAAGAGTTATTTATACATTCTGATGCAAGTCCCTTTTCACATATATGTATTGTAAATATTTTCTCCCAGTCTGTTGCTTGCCTTTTCATTTCCTTAGTGCTGCCTTTAGAAGAGCAGAAAATTTTAATTTTGATGAAGTCTTACATATAAGCAACTCTATTTTATGTTTTGTGCTTTCTGTGTCTTATCTCATATTTTTTGCATATTCTAAGATTGAAGAGATTGTCTTGTAGAAGATTTACAAGTAAAACCATGTGGAAGATTGGTTTAACTTTTATGAAATTACACATACCCTTACCATACAGCCCAGGAATTCCTGGTGGGTTACCCTAACCCAAGAGAAATGAAAACATGTTCATAGAAAGACCTGAACACAAATGTCTATAGTATCCCTAAATTGAAACAACTCAAATGACCACCAAAGGGTGAATGGATAAAAAGTTGTGGTATATACATACATGTGGTTTATGTATACACAGCAATAAAAAGGAGTTACTATTGATACATGCAGCAGGATGGATTAACCTTGAAACATTATGCAGAGCCAAAAGAGACAGAAACAAAAGAATGAAAACATTTGTGTGAAATTCTGGAATTAATCAATAGTGATAGAAAACCAATCAGTGGCTGCTTCTTGGAGTAAGAAAGGATGTGTCTGAGAATATGCACGAGGGAACTTTTTGGAGTAGTGATGGAAATGATCTATATCTTGACTGTGGTGTGGTTATATGGGTGTATGTGCTTGTCAAAATGCATCAACTGTCCATACTTTATTGTGCTTTAAGGTATGTGAAATCAAAAGCATTTGCTTGAAGATGGTAAAAAGAATACCATAGAGTTAGCCAATAATAATAATATACTTAGTGGAAACACACATTGACTAATTTTTATGATGTGATAATCATTCGTAGAAATTCCAACTGTTAAACCTCCAGATCATGACATTATCATTTATATTTTAACATAAGACATTTTATTTAATAGGAATTTGAAAAATACAGAAAAGTTAAAAGAACCAAAAGAAATGGCTTCTTGTCTCAACGCTTAAATCCAACCTTTCTTCTATGCTTTGTGCTTTTCGTTGCTGTTGTTTAGTCGCTAAGTTATGTCCAACACTTTTGTAACCCTGTGGACTGTATCCCAACAGTCTCCTCTGTCCATGGAATTTTCTGGGTAAGAATACTGGAGTGGGTTGCCATTTCCTTCTCCAGGGGATCTTCCAGACCCAGGGATCCAACCCAGATCTCCCACATTGCAGGCTGACTCTTTACCTCTGAGCCACAAGGGAAGCCCTTTAGAATACTAGAGTGAGTTGCCATTTTCTTCTCCAGGGGATCTTTCCGACCCAGGGGTTGAACCTGCACCTGCTGCATTGGCAGGAAGATTTTTCACCCCTGAGCCACCTGGGAAAACCCTTCTTTTTCATACTTGTAATCATATTTTTTAACACTTAACACATTGAACAGATAACTGCTTTTGTCATAAAATAATTTTCCCAAATAATTTTACAGTTTTTATAAATGTGATTTTAAAAGTTACATACTATTCAGAGAAATAGACATTATGAATTACTTGAAGATGTCTACTTTTGAACACTTCGGTTTCTTGTTTACTTTTGAATTTTTCCTTATCTAAGGTTATGATGATGAACATATAACATTTTCCCCACTTAGAATTATTTACTTGGTATAGATTCCCAAACATCTGATCAAAGGGTAATGCAGTCACCGTTATTACTTGAAACCAAAAGATTGAAACTTGCCTGTTCTGTGTGGCTTTTCTCTTAGGTTTCCATTCCAGAAGATCTTTTCTTCTTTCACTTTCTGATGAATTATTGTTTTTCAAAGCAGGGAGCTAAGGAGAAAGAGGATTTTCACCTACTCTTCTGCATGTACTGCGTTGCCTGAATTAGCCTCATCTATCTGTCAAAGTGCCCAGAAACCATGATGATAGGAGCTGTGGAAATAGATATCTAGCATATGGGAACCTGCTTATAATTTCTTGCTCACAGCATTTATCCCACATACAGCATTTATCTTTAAAAGAGCAAGACTAATGAACCCGTATGTATTGTTTTCTACTTATAGCACATCCTCATTTGAAATACATCCCATGGAAAATAAAGCTCTGCTAATGAGTAAAGAATTGCAATGTTTTATAGTGAGTAGAATCATAATGCCTTGGTATAATTCTTGCTTTTGCCACTGACCTTATTGGGTCATTTTTTTTTTTTTAAATCAGAGAGACCATTTATTGTCTGTAAAATGCTTTGATCATTTCTGATCTAGAATACTATGTAACTACACCATTTAATAAAAATTATTTTGCTTCAAGAAAATTGGGATTGGTCAAACCAATTACCGAGGAGGCATCCATTTGGGGAAGTTATTTTTGCATTGACAAAGGATTCATAAAGAGTATTCGCAGAAATAGTGCATTACAACTGCTGCTTGAATAACAAAAATTCAAATGATGATCAGCTTTTTCAGGAAGGCATCTGTCACTAAATGTTAGACAATGTAGAAGAGTGGTTAGGCTCTGTCTTTTAAAAGCTGTGTGTTTGGGGGCAAGTTACATGGCCTATCCAAGTCTTAAAGATCCAAGTCTTACAAAAGATGAGTATTTTGTAAAATGAACAAAGGGACAACTTGCTCATAAATTGCTATGAAGTTCCAATGAGATAATGCATGTAAACTGCATACCTCATCCATGGCACACCTCCCCCATGGCATCTACTCAATAATGCTTGTAATTGTGGCGACGCTCATAGAAAAAGCAGAACCTGGGAATTGTCCCCTTCTCCTTCCCTCTTCTTTGAAGTTGCATCACTGGACCTCTGTCTCCACCCTCTATTCTCCTCTCACTTTCAAGTCCTGACACTCCCTATGGGAGGGAAACTACCCAAGAGACACAAACTCTCTGATAAATGTCCTCTTCACCACTTGGACTGACCTCGGACTGTCCTCTGAAGACCTGACTCCTCAGCAGTCCTCTATCTTGGAGGAGTTTCTTCCCCCTTCTCAGGACCAGAAAGAGATGGAATTGTCCTCCATTGCACCTGGCTGCTTTTAGACTAGGGGTCCCCTCCCTCCTCTGCACCCGCTGTAGCTTTGAGGCTCAGTTCTTGAAAACAGACCATCATCTCCTTCTCATGACCGATGTTAACAGACTTCCTCCTAGCCACTTCTCTTCTTTCATTAAACTCAATTGTAGCTTCAGGATCTTCATTTCCTTCTATACTCTTTTCATCATTCTTGGGAACCTGGCTTTTCAGTTCCTCTCCTTTTTGAAGTGAGCTTGTTCTTTCCACCCACTCTAGAATCTCAGATGCATGTCTCCCTTTCTTGGACCACAAGATCACATCATTATGGTATTTTCTACTCCATGACATTCAACCCATTGATCTCATTGCCTAACTCAAAATCCTTGAGCTTATGTCTGCTGCCTGCAATTATACAGCGGAAGTGACAAATAGACTCAAGGGATTAGATCTGATAAGCAGAGTTCCTGAAGAACTATGGGCGGAGGTTCATGACATTGTATAAGAGGCCCAGTGATCAAGATCATCTCCAAGAAAAAAAACGCAAAAAGGAAAATGGTTGTCTGAGGAAGCCTCACAAATAGCTGAGAAAAGAAGAGAAGCTAAAGGGAAAGGAGAAAAGGAAAGAGACACCCATTTGAATGTAGAGTTCCAAAGAATAGCAAGGAGAGACAAGAAAGCCTTTCTCAGTGATCACTGCAAAGAAACAGAGGAAAACAATAGAATGGGAAAGATTAGAGATTTCTTCAAGAAAATTAGAGATATCAGGGGACATTTCATGCAAAGATGGGCACAATAAAAGACAGAAATCGTATGGAGCTAAGAGAAGCAAAAGATATTAAGAAGAGGTGGCAAGAATACACAGAAGAACTGTACATGAAAGATCTTAATAACCAAGATTACCATGATGGTATAATCACTCACCTAGAGCCAGACATCCTGGAATGCAAAGTCAAGTGGGCCTTAGGAAGCATCACTACAAACAAAGCTAGTGGAGGTGATGGAATTCCAGTTGAGCTATTTAAAATCCTAAAAGATGATGCTGTGAAAGTGTTGCACTCAATATGCCAGCAAATTAGGAAAAGTCAGCAGCGGCCACAGGACTGGAAAAGGGCAGTTTTCATTCCAATCCCAAAGAACGGCAATGCCAAGGAATGTTCAAACTACCACACAGTTGCACTCATCTCACACAAAATTCTCCAAGCCAGGCTTCAACAGTACGTGAACTATGAACTTCCAGATGTTCAAGCTGGATTTAGAAAAGGCAGAGGAACCAGAGATCAAATTGCCGACATCTGCTGGATCATCGAAGAAGTAAGAGAGTTCCAAAAAAAAAATCTATTTCTGCTTTATTGACTATGCCAAAACCTTTGATGTGTCAGTTCAGTTGCTCAGTCATGTCCAATTCTTTGAAACCCCATGGACTTCAGCATGCCAGACCTCCCTGTCCATCACCAACTCCTGGAGTTTACTCAAACTCATGTCCATTGAGTTGGTGATGCCATCCAACCATCTCATCCTCTGTGGTTCCCTTCTCCTCCTCCTCCTCTTTCCCAGCATCAGGATCTTTTCAAACCAATCAGTTCTTCACATCAGTTGGCCTAAGTATTGGAATATTCGACTGTGTGAATCATAACAAACTGTGGAAATTTCTTCAGGAGACAAGAATACCAGACCACCTGACCTGCCTCCTGAGAAATCTGCATGCAGGTCAAGAAGCAACAGTTAGAACTGGACATGGAACAACAGACTGGTTTCAAATTGGGAAAGAATTACATCAAGGCTGTATATTGTCACCCTACTTATTTAATTTATATGCAGAGTACATCATGTGAAATGTCAGGCTGGATGAAGCACAAGCTGGAATCAAGATTGTCAGGAGAAATATCAATATCCTCAGATATGCAGATGATACCACCCTTATGGCAGAAACTGAAGAAGAACTAAAGAGCCTCTGGATGAAAGTGAAAGAGGAGAGTGAAAAAGTTGGCTTAAAGCTCAACATTCAGAAAACTAAGATCATGGCATCTGGTCCCATCACTTCATGGCAAATAGATGGGGAAACAATGGAAACAGTGACAGACTTCATAATTCTTGGGCTCCAAAATCACTGCAGATGGTGACTGCAGCCTTGAAATTAAAAGACGCTTGCTCCTTGGAAGAAAAACTGACCAACCTAGACAGCATATTAAAAAGTAGAGACATTACTTTGCCAATAAACCATCTTGTCAAACTATGGTTTTACCAGTAGTCATGTATGGATGTGAGAGTTGGACTATTAAGAAAGCTGAGTGCTGAAGAATTGATGATTTTGAACTGTGATGTTGGAGAAGACTCTTGAGAGTCCCTTGGACTGAAAGGAGATCCAACGAGTCAATCCTAAAGGAAGTCAGTCCTGAATATTCATTGGAAGGACTGATACTGAAGATGAAACTCCAATACATTGGCCACCTGATGCAAAGAGCTGACTCACTGGAAAAGACCCTGATGCCGGGAAAGATTGAAGGCAGGAGGAGAAGGGGACGACAGAGGATGAGATGGCTGGATGGCATCACCGACTCAATGGACATGAGTTTGAGTAAACTCCAGCAGTCAGTGATGGACAGGGAGACCTGGTGTGCTGTAGTTCATGGGGTGGCAAAGCGTCGGATATGACTGAGCAACTGAACTGACATGTCTGCCATCACTTCCCATTGCTTCTTGGCTAGATTTGTTCTCCCTTGCAAATACGCCAACACTCTTGTCCTCTCTCCGTCTGTCATGTGAAGTTTGTAAGCTACCAGCCCTGTTTCAATTTTTCTTGCCTTTTCCATATCTGCACGTGAAGGAGCACGACATAGCTGTGGGGAAAAAAATCAAGATATCAGACCTCAGTGACTTCTTAATATTTACTGTTCAACAATTCTGCAGTTAAAAAAAAAAAAAAAGCACTATTTAAGGATCTATGCTACTCTTACTTGTTTCCTCTCTATTTTAAGCTCATAACCTAGTATTTTTATGTAAGTAGAAACCACAAGATACAGAACTCTGGCTTTTTCCCCCCATGATCAAAATGGGTTGTCCAAATCCATCTGCAGCAGTGCCCATCCTCTCCTTTCTTACTGTTAAAATGAAGTGCATACTCATCCTTTCAAAGGTTGGTACCTCTGTATATCCTTCTGAGCTCATCTCCTCTCTCTTTGTTAAGATTTTTGCTCACCTGGCCCTTCTCTGTCTCTTGAATCATCAATCTTTCTCTTCCTGAGTGATTTTTCCTGTAATACCAACATGCCATCTTATCTCCCATGGCCACATTTCCTCCACCCTGTCACCTGTTCATCTACTGCCCCACATCCATACACATTTTCAGAGCTCAACTTCCCGAGATTGGTCTGCCAAGGCTACTTCCACATTTTCACTGAATTCATCCTTTAACAAACTCTAGAATGGCTCCCACCCCTGCCACTCCACTACAATTGCTTTGGCTAAAACCACCAAGAAGCTTCACGGACCAATTTCAAACTGCTTTTCTGTCCTTATCTTTAATGATTACCTAACAGCTTTTCATGGTATCTTGAGTAAAATAGCACCCTGGTTCTCTAAAATTGGCCAAGAGGAAGAACTTTCCCTTGGGAGATCCTCCATCTTTTCTCTCATTTTTCCTCTGTTCCTAAGAAGCCTGTGTCCTTGGGAAGCCGTATTGCAGCACAGCGTCTGCTCCATCTCTTTCCTCACTCCACATCCAGATGCGGACTCAAGGCTTCTCCTATGATATCTCTCAATATTCCTAATTCAGCTCTAGGTGGAAGACTCTTAAGATCTCTCAGCACAGCTGGAACATGTTAAAAAAATAGCTGAGGTAAAAACTCAGGAGTCACAAAGCCCAGAAAATGAACCCAGACAGAATCTATCAAGCCAACATTTTGGTCCAGAGGCTTGGCTTGTTCATTTGCAGCTTAGGGCTCCTAGAGTTCTGATTCTTAAACGAATGGTCTGTGGTCCCCTGGTTGCCCATCAGGATCTCCTTTGGACGTCAGTCATTTCTTTGATCCTTAGACATGAAAGTTGACCAGCATGCCTATTCATAGCCTTTATTGTTGCAAGTGACCAAGAGCTAGTTAAGCAGAACCTACTGAGTTAAGTATTAGTTAACCCAACTTGGTTGGGTTATACAGTTGGTATTGAGTGATACATATTAGAAGTTGGAACTTATGAATTAAAATGGCTAAATAACTAGATTCTGTCAAGGACTTTATTTGGCAAAGAAGTCTTGTGGCCGCACATTTGGTAACATGATGAAGCTCCCTCTGATGATACGCATGACCAGATACGTACAGTACCACTGTGAGGTATAGTGGAAGGGAACCTGGCCTTTGGCTTAGCTCTAGATGGGGGCAGTGCAGACGTGGGAGCCCCACTGCCTCATTTTTGTCTCATATGGTAGATGTCATCTCAGCAACACCCTTCAGGAACAATTCTCTCTCCAAACTGGACAGACAGAGGAAGGGCCTCAGAAGAAACATTTTCAGTTGATATTTTGAGGTTGGACTTGAAAGGCAACTCATACGTTTAGGCGGGGGAACTTTGTTGCCTTGGGCTTGTACTTTAAGAACGTTGGTTATGTTTGGGGTGACTGGTTATGTAGTCATGAGGGAAAGTCTATCATGCTGAGGCAGATGGGGAACAAGGCAAAGAGACACCCCTTTGTTTTGGCGGGTTCCAGAATTTTTGCATTTCTGAGACCAGGAAAATTTCAAAAGTGGGAGGGCAACACAGAAAGACAGCTTTTTATTTTACCAAATTAGGACCCTGAAAAAGCAATATGTAACCTGCTATTAAAAGAGAGGACTGACTATTCATGAAATAAGATGAGGCAGGACACAATCTCAGAAAAAATAAAATAAGTATAACTTACCATATATATTGTATGGCATGTAATATTATATATCCTGCCTGTTTTTTAATTTAATATATCATGTGAAACCTCCATCGCAGTTTGTTATTCTGCATTTTGCCACACTGAGCACCAATGAAAATCCACCAGAGCTTTCCTCGGGCATATGGGAACCAGTGCTCCATCAGACAGCTTTATAAAGATTACTAAATTGTGTATTCTTGTTACCATTTTCCTGCTTTTCCCCCATCCTTGAATCCATGGGAAAGTTTGATTTACATAGCCTCATCTCATCTCAGTTTAAAAAAAAATTTGAATCTATCTGCAGGGCCAACGGACTCTCTGAAACCAGGGCAGTGTTGTTACTATGCTAATGTGTTAGCAATCTCCAGGAAAATGTGAGCTTCAGGAAAGAGGATTTGGGATAAAGGCCCAGATGGTCCTCACATTTGAGGCCTCACCCTGCGTTATCTACTGGACGTTTGAGTTTCAGTTTCCTCTTGGGCACTGGGGGTTTCTCCAAGAGAACTTCCTCATGTTTCTGGGACTGCCTTTTGGAGTTCTTGAAAGAATGAAAGGAGAATGTCAGACATCCTAGTCTGTCCTCACACCCGAAAACACGGAAAGGAGTTCCCGAAACGTCTCAGCGTCTCTGCATTTCCTCCCGGGGAGAGATACCAGTGTGGGCAAGTAGAACTGGCCCAGCTGGGGAGGGGGGCAGAGGGCCCCTCCTTGGCCCCGAGCCCTTGGCACCGCTCAGCCCCCTCCCCGAGTCCCTGGGACCTGCCTGGTGAGGAGACAACAGTTGGCCTGCAATCAACCGGGTGGAAAGTCAGCAGAAGTTGCCCTGGGCGAGGAACTGGCTTGTTGGAGGGGAGCAGGTGAGAAGGTGGTCACGGCAAAAGTGGCCCAGGAAAGGACCGAAGCCAGAATCGGGGCTGCAGCTGCTCGGCGGGGCCGCATCAGGCAGCCTGCAGGCTCGTGAGGCAAGCGTGAGGGTCCCCGGTCTCAGAAGGGGCGGTTCCTCGTCTAGTTAGTGAAAGTCGCTCAGTCGTGTCCGACTCTTTGCGACCCCATGGAATTCATGGAACTCTCCAGGCCAGAATACTGGAGTGGGTAGCCTCTCCCTTCTCCAGGGCATCTTCCCAACCCAGGGATCGAACCCAGGCCTCCCGCATTGCAGGCGGATTCTTTACCAGCGGAGCCAGCAGGGAAGCCCTGTTCTAGATCACTGACAACTGAGCTGGCAGGTAAGGTGAGCCATTGAGCAGGGCCTCCCCTGCGTGTGCCCCTGTTGGTCTGAGGGCGCTGGGGGGAGGCTGCCCCTAAAAGTCCTTTGCACTGGGTTCTTTCCAGACCAGCTCAGGGGAACTCTGTGAAGCAAACCCTTCACACAGGTCTCTGTCCAGAGGCAGCATGTAAGAGTCATTGAGATGAGTAGTGTGAAATTAGGCAAACCAATGAGTAAAAAGGTGAGAAAAACATAAAAGGAGAGAAGGCGAGTGAGGCGCTGGGGATTAGGAGTAATCTGTGGACTGGGGGTGCTGTTTCTGCAGCACGGTGCCGCATGGTCTGATCAGCCTGAGTACATGTGGTTTTGGCTTTGCACTGCGGAGGCGTCTAACTGCATCATATGAGGTGGACTGGAACTTCAAGGGCATCCAGTGACATGTTTGTTTCGTCACCAGTCTGCCCACTCCTGCATTTATCAGCAAACCAGTGCAATGTGTGCGTGTGTGTGTATACACACATATATATATGTATATGTATATATGTATATTTTTAACTTCACAGTATGGTGTCTGATTTATAATTTCCCAAGGGCAATATTTTTTTACAGCGACTGGCAGGATTTTTTGTTCTTCATTAGGCCTTTTATTAACCCACTGCCAGAGCTCGGTATCTAACCACTCCCAGTGTTTCAGTGATCATATTATCAGTAATAGCATATTTCCTCTGGGAGATATGAATGCAGTCTATTGCAGGTGGAAGGCTGGGAGGAGGCGGGCACAGAGCTGGGGAGTGTTCACATCTCTGTTCGTGCTCTGCCTTCAGACTCTCCCACTGAACTTGCAGATGTTGCTGACGAGAGACTTTGACGCGTCCTTAACTTCATTTTTATGCAGGAGAGCAGCAACTTGATTTGTTCAGAAAGTTTTCTAAAACAGTGACATCCGGCTCTATAAAAAGCAGCCCTGACCACACGTTTGGGGGTGCAGATTCCTGAGGTTTCCTTCAGACGTTTGTCTTTCCCTCCCAGTTAAAGTCTAGTGAATTAACGGACATGGACCAGCTTGAAAAGAGAGCCATACGGTGCGCAGGGGGTGGTTCCTTCCTGTCTGGCTGAAGAGCTCAGATGAAAGGAAGTACGGAAGCCTAAAACTTAATTATTATCATCACCGCCCTTCCATTTAGAGAGCAAGAAACGGTCGCGATTACAGGGCTAGCAAGATACTTAGGAGAGGTCTTCTGGTCTCTTCCCTAACCTTCCATCAGAACCGCCTGTCAAAATGCCTCATTCGGAAAAGAAAACACTTGGTTTCTAAAAGATTTGCAGGGGAGGAAGTTCTAAAGTTTCCTTGGTATCCCATTTAAGCTCCCAGCAACATCATCTTTTTATCTTCAGTGTGAATATTTACTAGCAGAATGTACCTGAACAAGTCACTTAATCTCTTGGAACCTCATTTGTCAAATTTGAATTCTGATAATAATCTGTGGAATTCATTTCATTGTTGTGAAGATCACACAGAACAATCCACTTAAAAGGAATTTTCAAACGGTGAAGCATTGCACAGTGATAAGCTCCTGTGATATTAAACATAATTCCTGTTCATGTAGCACCTCTCAAAATAAAATACAATCAACAAAGTACATCAGATACCTTGGTAGGGATGGAAAACCATTGGCCTTCTCCTCATTTCTATTACCTTCTCCTGCACAATACAACTGAAGAGAGTCAAAAACATACCTTCTGTCATTAAACTTAAAATATTGATGTCCCTACATTTGGACATTCTTTGAATTCCTTGACACTAATTTCCATGTCATCTCAACTGTATCCCAAATTAACAAGGCTATAATAGTCTTACCCCACTACCCTTCCTGTGCTCTGAATCCTTTTTAGGAAGACTTTCATCTCACTGAGCTAGCCTGAAAAATGGGGTGAGAAGAATCTGACTGAGTATCTGGTGCTTTCCACTAATAATAGATTTCATCCTCTACATACTTTTATTCTATTTAGGTTTTTCTTATTGAGGTACTACCCACACACATAAAAATCAATCAAAATTGAAGTCTATTGGGTTTGGATAGTATTTGTCTATAATTGTTTTCCCCTTAACAGATTGCCCAGTCTATTTGGGCAGAGGTGAAGCATCTGTGGTATGGGCAAGGCTCTCAGATGTATTCAGAAGATCGATACTTAAGAAAGAATCTCTTGATGTTAAAATACTCAATAAAAAGAACAAGAAAGCAGACAGACAGGAAACAGGACAGGAAATATCCCCCCTGGTTTTGGGTGAGATGTGGTTTAAGACGGAATTACTCTGCACAGTCACAACCTCATTTGTTTGTTGTAAGGATTCAATGAGATAAATGGAATGGTCATGTAAACATCACCAACTCTCCACTTTCCTCTGAATGGACATCGAAGTAAGCTGCTGGAACTGGCCAATAAATCTGTTTTGTCTGACTAATATCTCCTAAGCTTTCATGACATCTAGTTTGGGCAAATCTGGTGCAATGAAGACAAAGAGAAAATGGAATTTTCAGAGTCCACCTTGACACCCAGTGGACATCTTCCTCATAAATGGAGAGAAGCTACAAATCCTTTCTACTGGACTAATTGAAGCTGACCATCATAAAAGGAATACACTGACTTAACAGCACTTCTGAAAAGATTGTTCCTCTCTTCTGAAAGGCAACTCTGTCATCAGATCTTTGACCCTGTGAGAAAAGCATGGCTCTTGTTTTGAAGGAGAAACAGAGAGTTTCCCAGACAGGTCTGATAACACTGTGCTTGCTATCCATGTACGACCTTTGCAGCACGTTCTTTGTGCCAGACGTTCTGTGCATCAGGTGTCATCTCATTCAATTCTCACAGCAAACACACGTGGTGGGTACCACTATCATTCTCCTTTTCACAGGCTCAAAGGGCTGAATAACTTGTTCCGGGGGATGAGGCCAGCAACTGGTGAGGTGACGATTGACTCACTTTCTGGGTCTCCAAGTTTCCTTTCTGAATCACTGCCTATTACTATGACCAACCCAGGCAACATATTAAAAAGCAGAGATATTACTTTGCCAACAAAGGTCCGTCTAGTCAAGGCTATGGTTTTTCCAGTGGTCATGTATGGATGTGAGAGTTGGACTGTGAAGAAAGCTGAGCACCGAAGATTTGATGCTTTTGAACTGTGGTGTTGGAGAAGACTCTTGAGAGTCCCTTGGGCTGCAAGGACATCCAACCAGTCCATCCTAAAGGAGATCAGTCCTGGGTGTTCATTGGAAGGACTGACGCTGAAGGTGAAACTCCAGTACTTTGGCCAACTCATGCGAAGAGTTGACTCATTGGAAAAGACCCTGATGCTGGGAGAGACTGGGGGCAGGAGGAGAAGGGGACGACAGAGGATGAGATGGCTGGATGGCATCACCGACTCAATGGACATGAGTTTGAGTAAACTCCGGGAGTTGGTGATGGACAGGGAGGCCTGGCAGGCTGTGGTTCATGGGGTCACAGGGAGTTGGACACGACTGAGGGACTGAACTGAACTGAACATTATTGTATTATCCATCTCCCTGAAGAGTGGTTACAGAAGACAGATTGAGTAGCACAGACAAGCTCTGCTGTCCGATGCTCCCTCCCTCAGGGGGGATCCTCCCACAGGATCACGGCCACGCCCCGCCCATGAAGGCTGGTTTGTCCCCACCCCTTCCCCCACGCCCCTCAAAGGTCTGTCGTGTGACCAGAACCTGTGTCTCTGCCTGTTGTTCCGCACGCAGCCGCCAGGTGGCTCAGTGTGAACCCACGCCCTACCCCCACCTCCAGCGTGGATTCCGAAAAGGTAGAGGAGCTGTGGGAACAGATCGATGCTTCCTGTCCTGCTGGGTTCACTGGCGGGAGCTTCCCCCCCTCCTTCTTAAAGAAGAGCCACAGCTGGCCTGAAAGGGTAAGACTGTGCTCCTTGGACTCAAAGGGAGACTCATTTGAAGCTGATTCAGATGTCTGATGGGCTACTTGGTGAGTGTCTGTTCTCAAGAGACCAGATGCTTATTAGTAATTCTTCCTTCAAATGCGCAAATTAAACCCAGAAAGAGCTTATAAAATTTCAAGCAAGGAAGTTTGGGGCTTGATTAAAGCCAACACACACACACACACACACACATGCACGCACATGCACACACAGACACACACACACACTCACGCACATACCCACACCCCAACTAGCAGCCAGTAGAGAACACCTGGGTGGTGAAAATGCCCCCAGGCGCTCGATGACAGAGTCTGTAAAGAACGTCAAGGTTTGTGAAGTTGTGATCAAACTCCCCCCAACCCCCCCGCCCCACCCCCGCTCCACACCTCCACCTTCAACCTCCGGAGGATGAACTTTTTTCAGAAAGAAAATTCTGTTCAAGCTGCCGAGTACCAGGGGGTTTGCCTGTCGCTGAGGCTGAAATGAACTCTTTCACCCTGTTTAAATATTTAAAAACAGAAAATCCTCCTGATACAGGCAAATAGGTCATGAAGTGCCAAAAGATATATCTGAGAATACATCTGCTTTTGAGATCAGGACTCCTGATCATACTCTGTCCGTTTTGATTTGCTTTATTGCTCAAACGTGAGAGGCACAAAATCCTAGCACAAGAACTAACTCATACACCCAGTTCTCCAGGAAAGAGACCCCTTCAGGGTAAATAAAATTAATGTTCTGTCACTCACATGGGTGTTCTTCAGCTTATCATGGGCATCTTTTCCCAGGAGTAAGGGACAGATCAGCTTAACCCATGCACACTGGGTACAAATAGTTAAATAATACTCCGTGGATTAAAGAGGGTGAGTAGACATACTTGGAGTGTAAAGACTTGGACAGAAAAGATAAAGGGAATCAAGTTGTTTTTCCTCCAAAATCAAGTTGTTTTTGACAGTTATGCCTTGAGCTGACCTGCTGCTGAGAATAAATCTGGTCCATGTAATAATATTTTATTTTCCTTCTAAGAAAGATCTATTTGTTTCTTGCTATAAAGGCATGATTAGTTATGAGATATCCCTCTCGGGAGTATGAGAATTTGAAATAAATGGAGAGCCCAGAAAAAGTATGATTGAAACTTTAAATTCATTACCATTCTTTAGTCAAGATTACCCTCCACCCTTCTTGTGGCACCTGACCTCTAGGTGACCTTGGATTTGTATCAGTCGTACTGTAGGTAGCACCAAACCCAAGTTAGAGTTGGAATTTAGTCTCAGTTGGAATTTAGCTCTCATATGTTTAACTAGGTTACTTGGGGCATCCATAAATAGAAAAGGAGGGAAGGAATGTTGAGAGAGAGAGAGAGATTAGCAGAAATCAGAGAGGCAGAGGGCTGTGAATTTCTAGTTCCACATCTCAGGTCATCAAACTCCAGGGGACACCGTTGTAGCCTCACTGGTTTGCTTTTGCTGTTCCATCACCAAGTTTTGTCAGACTCTTTGTGACCCCACGGACTGTAGCAAGACAGGCTTCCCTGTCCCTCACCATCTTCTGAAGTTTGCCCAAGTTCATGTCCATCAAGTTGGTGATGTCATCCAACCATCTCATCCTCTGATGCCTTTTTCTCCTTCTGCCTTCAATCTTTTCTAGTATCAGGGTCTTTGCTGTGAGTCAGCACTTTGCTTCAGGTGGCCAAAGGATTGGAGCTTCAGAGTCAGCATCAGTCCTGGTTTGCTTGAATTGACTGAAATCAGTAAGCCAGTTTCTGTCACTTGGAGTCAAAATTTTCTAGTTAACACCAATCTTTGCGCATTTCTGCTACTCACAGGTTAGCCAGGGACTCTCTAGATGAGGATTAATAGCCAAAAATTAAGGGATAATTATCTACTTTGCAAATACTTAACAGCATTCATTTTACACCAAATAAAGTTTTGTGATAAACTTGTTTATAGAGTTGGAGAAGTTGAATCCAAAGAACCCCTTCACCTAAAAATCTGCTTGTTACGATGCAGGTTTCTAGGCTCTCTCCCTACTGAATCAGACTGGATGAGGGTGTATCCAGGGATCTGCTCTTTAAACTACGTTCCAGACAATTCTCAAACACCGTAGAGCTAGGCACTAATGAATTAAGGAATTGGGGGAGTCAGAATTTCTGGGATTGCTCCTGTGAGAGTGAATATGCTCTATCCATACCCCTGATGCTGAGATAAGAATCTTTCAACTTTCATTAGCAGGGCGACCTGAGCAAATTTCTTTCTTCATAATGTCTTAGCCCAACTGTCCAGGCGCACCACTTAGGTTTTCCTAACCTCCCCGCCCAGTGGGAGTTCTTAATTTGATAGGTTGAGTAGCTGTTTGGATCCAAATTCTGCAGGTTCTTCTGAAGGGGATTCACCTGCGCAGCTGCACTTGTGACAACAGAGAAAGTTACTTTGTCGGTTCCCTGGAGGCCATTGGCACGATTTGGTGTAAGTCTTGTTTAAGTTCTTTAAAGCATCTCTGGCACAGGACCAAGAAAAGGGTGCTTAAAAATGGGGAAAAAATCAATGGACCAATCAATATGATGAATATATGGCTCCATTAGCCACTTCCCGGTCTCTAGGAGTGGGATGATGTCTTCTGCATTTTCTCTGCTGTAGGGTTTGGATGGAATTAGGGGAAGCTGTCACTGCCTGTTTCAAAGCTGCCTCATCTTCTTTCAATGGCTAGTTTTGGATGTTTCCACACTTCAGACATGAGAGACTTAAAGATCCTCTTGGATCAAGAAGTCTGTTTTCCTTACCCTGCCCTCCTGAGACTTGAAGACTTCTCCAGATAAAAAATTCAATTACCTCCAACTTACTCATCACCTGGTAGCTTTCCTCAGTGAACTGCTTCCTTTGCTAGGCTAATGTGAACATTGACCCTGGATTTCTTTCCTCAAGAACCTGTTCAGTCACATTTCATGACTCTATTCCTAAGGCATACAGGTCAAATTCTGACTTCACAAAGGGAGAGGTCTGCCCACTGAATAGTTCTCAAGTAATTCTGGAAACTTGAGTGGGAATAATTAGGGGCTACAAAGGGATGTGAGCTGGCTTGTTGAGCTTCCATATTGAAAAAGAGTGGCTTACCAGAGAGCAGAAGTACTCTCCAGAGATGTTCTGCAAAACACGTATTCTGGTTTAAGGAGTGCTGCGGAGAGATGGTCTCTGGTGCGGGGGTACAGAAAGAAATTTCTAGACCCTCACCAAACTGAAAGAGAGTTTTCAGAAACATTCCCTTTTCTCAGAGAGAGGTTTGGTACATATAATGAGTCCTGAGTCCACATGTATGTTTTGCTGACCACGCAGGAGACTCTTAGCTGAGACCTTACCCTAAGCTTTAGCACCAGCAATGAAAACAGATCTGTTTAGCAGGTTATGCTTCTATTGTACAGAATGACTTCCAAGCTTAAATGACTCTGCCTTTATTAGAGGCTACTATGATATAAAAGGATTTCAAGTCCTTAAACGTTATAAGGGGCAATAATGGATTCTTCTCACTTCACTGTATTTCTCGGGGAAATACACAACAGATTCCATAGAGATCACTACATAAACCTGAGCTATGAGATCCTCTCCTCTAAGAATTCCTCCTGGATGAGAACAGGAGAGACACTCTCTGGGGGCCTATCACCCAGTCACCAAATTGGACATAAAAGGCAAATAAAGAATATAGACTCACATGTACAATTCAAATGAGGTGTTGCAATAAGGGAACTGTGCATGTAATGAGGATGCTGAAGACAATGGAAGAGTCATCAAAAAGTGGGACTTCAATTGTCCAGGGCAGAGAGTTTGCTTGCAGCAGTAATAGAAGATGTGATTGGAATGCCATATTGGGACAAGATGGTTGGCAGAATCTTTTGCTCCTGAAAAGTTTGTAGTTGTAGGTTACTGTAGGATATTTACTGAAGGTTTAGGTTTCCTGACTTTCCAGGCAAAAATGGAACTATGGGTTTGTTTGTCTTTTTTCCTAAAGGAAAAAAACAGTTGTATACCAGTGAATCAAGTAAGACAAAGTTTGTTTACTCCTGTTGAAGGGATCAGGACCAGCCTTGGAGACAAAGTTTTCAGCAGTGGATTTGCCCCCACAGTTGTGGCCTTGATGGTCCTCAGTGAAAGGCAAGGGCATCCTCCTGACATCTGACTTTGGGAAGGCAACTCTGAGAAGCTGACGTTAATGAGTTTCAAACATGGAGCTTTCTGATGCTTTAATTTGCTAACAGGACTGGCACATACCTTAACTTAATCTCCCCAAACAATAGTTGTTTCACTAAATGCTTCAGGCTTCTAGAGAGAATTCCATAGTAGATTCTAGGAAGCAATTTGACAGTAACTACCAGAAAGAGCCTTGTAAAGGATTATGTCATTGCCATAGTAATCCCGTGTCTAAAAGTGTACCTTATTCATGTTAGAAATAATCTGAAACACAAAAGATGTTCATTTCAGTATTATCTATAATAGTAAAAAAAGAAAAGAAGGAAAACACAAATGTTTAATTGTAAACACATTAGATATTACACACAATGATATATCATAAAGCCATTGACTTGGTAATAAATAAGAGGCATAAGGCTTATGACCTAAAGTAAAATAAATGAGATACATATGAAACTTCATTGGTGTTGTTCAGTACTCAGGTGTGTCTGACTCTTTGTGACCCCATGGAATGCAGCATGCCGGGTCTCCCTGTCCTTCACCATCCCGGGAGTTTGCTCAGACTTGTGTTCATTGAGTTGGTGATGCTGTTCAACCATTTCATCCTCTATTGCCCCCTTCTCCTCCCGCCTTCAATCTTTCCTGGCATCAGAGTCTTTTCCAATGCTTTGGCTCTTCACATCGGGTGGCCAAAATATTGGAGCTTCAGCTTTAGCATCGGTCTTTCCAATGAATATTCAGGGTTGATTTCCTTTAGGATGGAAACAAATGAACAATATGAACAGAGAATATGTTAAAGGACTAATATCCATGGCATTACTATCAGGAGTGCTCATGTAGAGGGTGTAACTATTAAGAGTGTTGGTTTTGTTTTTAAAACATTTTCTGTAATAAAAGATCATACTTTAATAAAAAGAAAAACATGTATGCAATTATAAAGAGAATATTTTACCGCGAAGGTGTAAGTTTGGCCTTTGCTTCTGTCACTGGTGGAAGGGACATATGGGACATATTTCAATATCAGACATGCAAGGGGCAAAATTGTTGGAACAGGGAGGAACTGCTGTGAAGCTTCCACTCATAGGAAGAGCTATCACATCCTCAGATGGTAACAGGGGTGCCTCAAGAGGGTCCAAAACTGTATGCCCCAAACACTGACTCTCCTTAAGGGGTCTGATAAAATTAAGTCAAGAAAACAGTCGCGTGTGGTCTGGAGTGAGGCTGCCTGGATTCAAATCCTGGCTCATCGCTTCCTGGTCGTATGAACCTGAACGAGTCACTTAGCCTGCTGTATCACTGCCTTGTCCTTATGGGGTTTTCGTGAGGATTACAGCATGGAGCTGGAAAGTTCTACAACTAGCACCTTTTTTTTTAAAAAATTAATTAATTAATTTATTTATTTATTTTTTCAGTGGGTTTTGTCATACATTGACATGAATCAGCAATAGATTTACACATATTCCCCATCCCAATCCCCCCTCCCACAACTAGCACCTTGCTTTCAGTAAGAGCTCAATAAACGTGAGCTATTATGAAATCAAGGCTCCATTTCTGAGAAGGGATTGTAATTCTTGTGTTCGACCTCCTGACTCCTGGTGCCCTCAGCTGCCTCTGACCCCTATTACAAGCATCTAGTTGTTTTTGGTAAGGGCACGATGAAATGTCTTTTTAAACTCTTTCTAGAAAAATAGGCTCACAATTATTCAGTCATAGGCACAAATCTTTTTTTATAAACTGAGGACATCTTGCTTATACAGATGATTGGTTCATTAATAGGAGAATAAGTCTAATGAATTAATTTGCTAATTATCCATCCTGGTTCCATAAAACAACTGATCTTTAGTAAGGATATTGGCGCATTATTCATAGTTGCCAAAGGAATAACAAAAGCTATAGAGGAGGAAGACCCCGAAGGGACAGAAGGCCTAGAAGACAGTACAAACTCTCCTCTCAGAGCCGGGCGTGGCCTCAGCATTGACAGTCACCCAATACACAGACAGAAGCATGGGACACAGACAGAACCCTGGGTCCCGTCGGGAACCCGGAAAGCCTCAGTTGAGAAAAAAGCACAGATCTCTCACAAAAGAGTGTCAGGGCTTTGAGGTTTTGAAGAAAACGGTATTTGTACCACTAACAGAATTGAAATAGAGCTGCCATATAGACCATATACTTCTCAAGTTTTCATCAATTGATATTATGTTTGAGATGCTTTCTTTATTTCAATTGAAATATAGTTAATTTACAATGCTGTATTAGTTTCAAGTGATTCTTTTATAAATATAGTAAAGTGATTCTTCTATTTATATATATATATGTGTGTGTATACACACACACACACACACACACACACACACATACCCATGGGGAGGGCATGGCAAGCCACTCCAGTACTCTTGCCTGGAGAATCCCATGGATAGAGGAGCCTGGCGGGCTACAGTCCATGGGGTTGCAAAAAGTCAAGACATGACTGACTATATATCTGTATACATAGGTATACATTTATCTATTCTTTTTCAGATTCTTTCCATTATAGGTTATCACACAATACTGAGTATAGTTCCCTGTGCTATGTAGTAGGTCCTTGCTGTTCACCTATTTTTAGGTACAGCAGTGTGTGAGATGCCTACTTAGAAACATCTGGGGCGGCGGTTTAGAAATCAGCTCCCCTCACCCCCAGCCCCTGGAATGGAGTCTTTTTAAGAAGCTAGTCGTACATTAACTCTATTGAAATATATGCCTCACTTGTTAGTGAAACAAAACAGTTTGAATTCACTAAGGTCACAGTAAACCAGGCCTTTGCTCTGAAGCTAAAGGCTTTAAATAGATCAAAACATTCTTAGTAATGCCCTTGAGTGATCCATTTATTGTACTTAACTGTCTCATTACTTAAATGCAAAAGACTAAAGTTGAAGAGGCCAAAACATACATTTGGAAATTTCAGAAGACATAATAGGCTGAGAGAGATAATGTAATCCTTCTCCATGAAGAGGAGAGCTTGAATATCTTGATTACAGCTTCCCTACCCATCCCTCACACATTCAAATCCAATATATGTGCTTTTATTAATGCGTGAGTGCAGAGATATGCATAAATGAATATTGATAAGGCAGGATACTATATATTTATGAGGTTTTATATGTTTTCTCTTTATGTTTTATTTGTATTTGTATCCAGGGCTGCATACTGTATGTATGTGTTTATAAGTGTAGCCGCTACAAAAAGAAATAAGATTTTAATTGATTTCATAATATTTTGCAACCACATATATCCTCCCATCTCTTTCACTGATGTGTATTGTAAGTGGAGGGACACTTCCTATGGCTCTCAGTGAAGACTTGTAATAAAGATCTTAGTGTTCAGACAAAATTTTATAAACACCCTTGTGTTGTAACACTACTGTATCCTTGAAATTTTACATGCCAAAGTCAGAAATTTGGAGTTGTCATAGTAACATCAATTCCGGCCCTTTCCAAAAGCTCAGTATTTTGTCATATAGCATAAAATGTTAATGCTTGTGCCTCTGTGACTCGGCAATGAGATGGAGTTACATTTGTCACAGAAATCATGAGTCTGGAGAGCTTTACTGTCGACATTTAGAATCAGACACATAACATGTTGCACTAAATTTCTCTAATTAAAAAAAAAATACAAGACAGTAACAAACTGGACAAAAGGGCAAAGAACAATGATTATTATTTTTGAAATGAATTGAACAAATGGGAGAAAGAAACGGGAAGATGTTAAAACATTTGTTGGGAGGAACTTAGTGACCCAAACGTGTTTATTCAAATGTAGTCCACTTTGGAACAGGGTTCCAGCATCGAGGTTGGTGCATTTTGCCACAAATGTTCAGGTCTCTGTTCAGGAGAAGCAACATCTGGATGAGATGTGGAAGCAAATGCACAAGGAAGAATGTCACGTCTTTCTCCCCAGGGTTCTGCAGGAAGAAAATAAAAAAGCAGCTCTTGGGGGCAGGATAAGCAAATACCTGTCTGAAGACAAAAGCGAACTGAGGGTGCTTTAGGATGTCTTTCTTTCTTTTTAAAAACAAAAAACTCTTAAAAATTGAAGTATAGTTGATTGACAACGCTGTGTTAATTTCTGCTGTACAGAGAGGTGATTCAGTTATACATGTGTATGCATTCTTTTTCATATTCTTTTCCATTGTGGTTTATCACAGATATTGACTAGAGTTCCCTGTGCTAACAGAAGGCCTTGCTGTTTATCGTCCTGTAGATAATAGTTTGCAACTGCTGACCCCAAACCCCCGCCAGTTAATTCTTAAACCCAGTGCAATCTGAGTGTGCCTGGATCACACTCCCGCAGGTAGCAACAGTCCCTAGTGATCAGCTAACATCCACTTTCTGTGAAAATGTCTTTGTCTTTCCTCATGTTTGTTACGCCTCTGCTGAAACTGGTGACCAGTCTTCCTTTCTAACTCTCCTTTGCTCCTTAGCCTGGGCGGTTTGGGGGAGTTTTTCCAAGGACTTCATTTTGTGCCCCTCTTTATGGCTCTTCTGCCTCCTGCCAGCCCCAAATACCTAACCTCACCCTGGGATTCTGGGCATGTTCTTCACGTCACTCCCTGGGCTGCAGCACTCACTCCCCAGCTGCGACTATCACCCATACCTGCCCTGTCCTACAAGGTAACCGCTTAGCCACAAAGGGCGACTCAGAATAAAGTGAATTGACACCTTAGCTCCTCGGTCACACTAGACACATTCCAAGTATTCACTAACCACATGGGCTCGTGGCTCCCACACTGGACAGCACACATCAGAACAATGTCCTCCTTGCAGAGTGTTCTGTCAGACAGCATTACTCGTAGGCTGAGGATTATCAAATTACGCGTGAAGTCCCAACATCTCTGTGAGGTCCAGGCTTACAGTTTGCACGAAGATAAATAAATAAGGCAAAGGCAAAGTACAGCATTCAGTTTTGCAGAGCTTTTGACTAACAGAAAACATGAAACTTTTGAGTTTGAGAGCCATTGGTAGCTGCGGTTCTTAACTGGTTTTCTACCAAGACATAGAGGATGAATGACAGCTATCTGAGCCCGGATTTTCAGAGTACCTAAAAGGGTATTGCTGGGAGGTAATCCTCCATACCGATTTGAAGTCATCTCAGCTATTCATGGTAGGATATGGATGATCTGCAGATAGAGGAGATGGGCTGTGTGTGGAAACTGTTTTAGAACTAGGGAACCGTCAACTCCTTTGGGTGCTTGCCTTCATGTGCCCTGAGATGATCATTGTCCTTCCAATAATCTCCCTAAAAAATGAAGCTTTTGTCCCTTTTGTCTCTGTTCATGACGGCACATTTGCAGGTCCCCGGATGAGAACCGCAGAGTCAGTTTGGCTTCCATCCCTTTCCTCACATGCCGTAGTCTTTCTGCCATTATGTCCCTCCGTGGCTTCATCACTGTCGCCTGAATCCTTCCTCCCGTTCTCAGTCCCACGGACCCTTTGGAAGGTCAAGTCTCTCATGATAACTCTCATGAGAACTCAGGAAGGTTACAAACCTCAATAAACCTGCCTGCTTCTACTTTCTGGGTAGCAGCTGGGATAATTTACCCCTGATTCAAAATATTTCCTTGACTCCTTAAAGCCTGTCCCTTGGCCGTGAATTCCTCTGTGCCACCACCAAGCTCTTCAGCCTGGCATTCTTCACCCCAGTGACTTTTCCTCTCCCCTGAATCCTTACCTTTTCCACCCTGCTGCTGAAACCAAGCGGAACCTGTGGGGCTTCTGGGCATGAAGCCTTT
Organism: Cervus elaphus; assembly: GCF_910594005.1. Classification (NCBI taxonomy): domain Eukaryota; kingdom Metazoa; phylum Chordata; class Mammalia; order Artiodactyla; family Cervidae; genus Cervus; species Cervus elaphus. Next base: position 62,906,614 of record NC_057833.1, on the reverse strand, counting down.
CTGCGCTAGCTGTTTCCTGTTAGCAAGGAGCAGCTTCAGCCTCCCTGAGTTCCCAGCAGCAGATTCAAGCAGCCGCTGATCCGTGAGGGGAGGAGCAGCGGAGAAACTACAGCGTGGCCCTGGGGCAGGCTCCTCGCTCAGTTCCCGGTTGATGGAGCTCTTCTGTGGGACTAACCCCCGGCCCCACTACACTCAAGATGGAAGATGCTAACCACTTGACATCACTTTACCAACAAAGGTCTGTCTGGTCAGGGCTATGGTTTTTCCAGTGGTCATGTATGGATGTGAGTGTTGGACTATAAAGAAAGCTGAGCGCCGAAGAATTGATGCTTTTGAACTGTGGTGTTGGAGAAGACTCTTGAGAGTCCCTTGGACTGCAAGGAGATCCAACCAGTCCATCCTAAAGGAGATGAGTCCTGGGTGTTCATTAGAAGGACTGATGTTGAAGCTGAAACTCCAATAGTTTGGTCACCTCATGCGGAGTTGATTCATTGGAAAAGACCCTGATCCTGGGAGGGATTGGAGGCAGGACAAGAAGGGGACGACAGAGGATGAGATGGCTGGATGGCATCACCAACTCAATGGACATGAGTTTGAGTAAACTCCAGGAGTTGGTGATGGACAGGGAAGCCTGGTGTGCTATGATTCATGGGGTCGCAAAGAGTCGGACACGACTGAACTGAACTGAACTGAATCTACACCCATCTTTATGTGTTTATTTATATATAATTTTTGAAATACCAATAATACTTTCTTTACATCTCTATGGTCACTTGGTTAAGTTTACCTAATAGTTGTTTGTTTACTCATCTTTCTAACTGATACATGGTAAGAATCCTGTCAACATATTGAATTTATTATTCATTTTTGAATCCCTTGCTAGCCTTTAGCAGATTTTGCACATACAATATGCTCACTAAATATTTTTATCAAAGTGATTAAAATATGGCTTGCTGTGCAAAATAACTTCGGTGTGAATCATAGCACATTATGGTATGTGTCTGTATGGACACTCAAATACACACACAGTTCATATATGCACATATAGTTATTTGTACCCAAATGAGTGTAAATATATCTGTCTGGTGTTTAAAAACAGAATCCTGTGATTTCTATAGAGATAAAATTGATATAAAACCAAGCAAATAGATGGAGATGTTTATCAGATAGAGAAACATACTCCAAATGCTTTATATTTGAACTGTCACCCCTGCTCCCATTGAATGGCAACATTTGCCTTATCTGATAAATGCTTAATCCTATTGTAAGTGGTGGAAACAATTACTCACTTGGGCTCTCATATTGTCAGCATATTCAGTCTTGTCAAAGAGTGTGCCTTTGACTATCAGTTAGCACATTTGTTGGATGAAGCAATAAACAAACGGCAAAAGTGTGTGGGTTGGGGGATGGTTTACAGCCACTTGTTTTTGCATTCAACACAGCGTCCGCAGCCTACCTTTTATTGAGCATGTGCTTTCATCTTTGGCTACACTGGCAAAAAATTCAGCTGACTCATTTTTTCTGGGGGTAGGGTGGGGGGCGCCATCTGGCCAAGTGACATTTTTTTAAAGAAGAGTGCGGAGCCTGGAGCATAAGAAGAGCCAGGCTGGTTGACACCCTGAATGTGCAGACCTGCGTCCCTGGGCCCAGGAGCTCTGTGTTCTGACCTGGGAGAGCCTTGAAAGGGTGGCTGAAGAAAGAGGCAAAAGGCGGGCCGGAGGCACGGTAAGACCCTCTCATTTGTGAGTATGGTGTGAAATGGGAAGAGCTGGAGAGGTTCGACTTGAATCACGGAGCATTCTGGGCAGTGCTGGACTTTCAGCATTGCAGTTTGGAGATAATCTGAGTCGTGCGTGCCTGTGCCTCTGACTCATCTTCTCTGCAGAGACCACAGGACCCTAACCCACATTCACACATGGACGTTAGCCGGGCTGTGACCACCGCCCTTGCTGAGGTCAGAGGTCGTCGGTTTGTCTGGTGGAAATGCCCGCTGCTTGGATCTCATCGGCTGTGGCTGTCATGCCTGTCCCCAGGGTAACGGGAACTCGTCCCCTCCACTCCAGAGCAGTTTGAAACCCAAGGGAGTAAAAGGGTCATTATTAAAGGGATAACTTTGAATTCACAAGGCATTTGCTACTTTTAGTTCTGTCTTACCTGTAATAAGAAAATGTGGATATTTCATAATTGATTTTACATCTTTATCTGCCTAAACAATACAACTGAGATTTTTCAGTCTATATACTATATAGAATAATGTATTAATTAATGTACTAATTTAATCTTATTATCGGTGGTATCTGAGTTCCCTGAAGGGATCAAACCCATGCCCCCTGCAGTAGATGCAGAGTCCTAACCACTGGACTCCCAGAGGAGTCCCCTAAAAATTTTTGATTACCAAAAAAATTATTAATCCAGAGAAAATAAAAAATAAATATATGCATGCAATTCCACAAGCCAAAGATACGCACTTAGTCATTTTGTCATGTCTGACTCTTTGAGACTCCATGAACTATAGCCTGCCAGATTCCTCTATCCATGGGATTTCCCAGGCAAGAATACTGGAATGGGAAGCCATTCTAATCAGAGTTAAAATAACAGGGATAAGAGATGCTTTTCATTAAAGCTCCCAGTATATGTATAAATTTTAAAAAATGGAGTTAGTTATATTATGTGTACAGCTTTGTATCTATTTAACAGTGTACCTCCAACATATTTCCTCATCATTTAATACATATCTTCCCTTGTGGCTCAGCTGGTAAAGAATCCGCCTGCAATGCGGGAGACCTGGGTTCAATTCCTGGGTTGGGAAGATCCCCTAGAGAAGGAAAAGGCTACCCACTCCAGTATTCTGGCCTGGAGAATTCCATGGCCCGTATAGTCCATGGGGTCACAAACAGTCTGACAGGACTGAATGACTTTCACTTTTTTAACTGATATTGAAATCACAGTTTTGAGTAGCTGCAAGTGTTCCAATATATGGACATACCACAGTCTGTTTAGCCAGTTCCTATTACTGAGCACTGTCGTTATTTCTCATTCCATTGCAAAGGATGCAGTAACGAAATCACCATGTAGTCATCTTTTCCCACTTGTCTTGATTGCTGCCTTAAGATAAATCCTTGGAAATAAATTTGCTGATTTGGAGTAGTAGGTGAAATCCCCAAGCATTTGATATTATTGCCATTTGCCTTTCAGAAAATTTGTTCCTATATATACCCTCAGCAGCAGTGAGAGACCAACCCCATTCCCCAGCTCTGCCGAGACAGTAGTATGGCAAATATTTTAGTCTGAGAAAGAAAAGATTCTCATACTCTCTCACTGTTATTCCCCTTTACATTACTAATACTATTCAGCAGGTTAAACAAGATTTTTAATGTATGTGTGTGTATGTGTGTGTTTGAGTGAATCGTGTAGTAATTAAAAGAGTAAAGTCTTTGGAGTTGGAGTGTGTGGAACCACCTCTGGCTCTAGTATTTACTAGCTCTGTGGCCTTAGGAAAGTTACCTACACACCCTATATTTCAGCTTCTTCATTTATAAAATGGGAAAACCAAGAGTATCTTCTGAACCAGCTTGCTGTGAGGAATAATAAGATATTTTATATAAAAGTGCCTTAGCATAGTTCTTGGAACAAGTAAGCACTGATGAAAGGTTAAAGGTTGCTTGAGAGCAGATTCCCAACGCGTTAGCGGCATCCACTTGTGTGTTTCTGGCTTGCACTGTGTAGCAACGAGTCAGGGGCTGCACTGATGGGTCTCATCCGGCTTGGTCAGGTTTGATCCTGAGTCTAGGAATGCTCAGGAATTTCAAGTGTGGGTGCAGCTATGGCTGGTCTCGGAACCCTCCCCAAGTCCTGGCAGAGAGAGTCCTGGGGTGAGGTTGGTCCAGGGCTCTTTAAGGCTTCAGGAAATTTCAGAAATTAAACAAGAACTGAATTTCCTTAGAACCTGGAACGTTTCCTCCATCAGTTCCTGAATAACATGACCATGCCTGAATTGAGCCCTACTGCTTAGGAAAGGGACCCTGGCCGAAGAAGAAATTGCATTTGAAGGAGTCAAACACACTTTCAGCCAGACCTCTGCTTGGACAGTAGGAGTCTGTGGGCTTGTGGGCACAGCGGCTGAAGTCCTAGCCTCGCTGATGGCCCATGTGGCCATGGATCTTTGAGAGACATTTCCTAATCCCGGGAGAACTTTTCATCCATCTGTGTGATTTTCGATTTAAGTGACCAGATGCTTTAAAATAAACTAAGCATATGACACAGGCACTCAGCACATCTTGAAAAGCAGGAGGAAGTTTATTCACTTAAAACTGCATTTCTGTCATTCCTGCATGGTTCCTCCCTGAATTATCTTTTCCCCAAAGCATCTGATGTTAGGGAGACATTCTTTTTCCATTCAGCTCTCAATCCAAATAAACAGTACCTTCTCATCTTCGGGCTGGCTTCCTCAGGCTGCCTACGGTTGCCTTTTTAGTGCCATTTAAATCTGGGTTGGTTTTCACTAGCATTGGAGGAGAAGAGTTTCAAAGCAGATGTGTCATGCCTTGCAACGCAGGTGAGAAAAAGCTTCAAGACGTTCCGAACCTGCTTTTCCTCCGTGTTCTCCTGCTGACGGAGAGACGCAATCAGTAAGGCCACCTCGTTAAGAAATGAGTCATTTCAGAGATACAGGACCACTTTATCCTGGAGGAGGTTGTTTAGCACAGGTGTTTTAATAATTGTAAGAGGTTGAGAAACCTCACACGGCTGGGCCCTCAGACTCAGTGGAGGCCTCCCACCAGGGCCAATCCTGCCCTTGAAGAGAAGGGGATTGGGGAGCCTGCCGTCACTTCCAAGGCGTGCCTGGGACTGAAACCTGAGTGTTGGCATCCTGGCAGCTGCTGCACCTTTGTCTGGGTTGAGTTTCAAGCCCGTGCTTTCTGGAAGCATTTCTTTGTATCTGCATTTACAATTAGCACGTTGAAAGGCAGGGATGGAAGGGAGGACTTGTCACTGTGCAGGAATCAGAGAGCCTCCTGAATGCCACTTGCTGCATTTGTTTCCCAAGGAATCTCAGGAACACGCCAAGCACACGTGTCGCCGTGACGGAGGGGAGGCTGGTGAGGTGGGTGATCAGTGACGGGCCCGGCGTCCAGACCACAGCCGTCCCCAGGTGCTCCCGGCCCATCTGCTCTTCCACGAGGTACTCTGACGCGGCAGCGCCTTTCTGATGATCTAAGCAGGGGAAAGCAAATCCTGAAAGTTAACGAAGCTCCTGGAGGAGGAAGGTGAGGAGGTGTGATTGCCACATCCATCGAGGAGGGAAGCATTCAGGAAGGCAGTAAATTGGATCGAGGTGGCAGTATCCCACCCAGTATCAGGGACCCCTCCTTGGGCATCACCCGGGAGCTTCCTGGTGCTGAAAGAGGTGTGCAGGTGGAGGGCTCCTTGGCTCCACACCGTCCCACTCGTTTAAGTGTTGGGTTTTTATCATCCAGTGAATTTGTGTGAAATGTGGAGGGGAATTCTAAAACAGACCACGTTGCATTCCTTCTGTCTTCATTGTTTCTTTCTTCCTATTTTTTTTTTTTTTTCATCTTTATTGGGACTACAGGAAGGAAATGAAAATATCTGCAGTTACCAGGAATGCTCTTCCAAGCCAGTGTTCCCCCCGAGTCTCCCTGATGCAATGATATTGGTAAAGGAAATAAATTCATTTACTGGACGTGATACTTAATGCAGGCCTGAGTCTGGAGTCCCACTGTCTGTCCTGAGTCAGGGAGGGGGAAGGCCAAATTGACAACATTGGAATGATGGGAAACCCAGGCCATTTGTCATCTGCAATTCAGATCGTGTGATTTATTTCAAGATTTCTCCTGACATAGTTTATATGGGAAAAGTCTTGAAAGGTCTTCACAAGATAACAGTGAAATCTGACAGTGAGAGAAATTGGCTCTTTTCTCTTTTTTTTAAACATACCTTTCCAAGGAGGTTTTAAGCGTGCCCCTGTTTTTATTTATGGGAATGTAGAAAAAATTTGGTCGGGGTATAGTTGAAGTTTGCCTACTGCCTTGTGGCACTTCCTACGTTAAGTGACCCTGGCAAGATTTTTTTCTCCCCATGGAGGAAGTCGCTGGTGGGGCAACCCTGTTGAAGGAGAGGCGTGGCAGACACGTGGAAAGGATATTTTCTGCACCTTAAGAGTGTGTGACGAAGGATGATCTGCCATGTGGTAAATAAGTTACTACAAAGGACAGTTCCCCATGGAGAATTCTGATTGCTGTCTACTAAAATATTGGGGCTTGAATTACTTTTATTTTTCTGCATTATTAAAAAATAAATCAATCAGCTTATTTAGCCTGTCCAATCTACACTTTTTTAGCTCAGTGGAGAAAACTATAAGGCTTGTATTTCAAGAGGAATGAGAATAAAGCAGGTAAAACCAGTCTATGGCATACTTTGACACACACAGATTTACTTTGAGTCAAGAAACAACATTGCTGCTTTCAGTGATATAAGCCCTGGCAGTTTTAAACATTTGGTACCAATGTTTGAAAGATGATTGACTCTTTGGTAAACTCACTGAGTCCATCAGATAACATGCTTTTGACTGCAAGTAACAGAATATGCCATTAAAAGTGGATTAAATGATAGGAGAATTTATATGCTCAAAAACGGGAGCAACTCCAGGATTTACTAAATCAGTGGCTCAAAGATGATACTAATGACCCAGGTTCTTCCTGTCTGCCCATGTTCCAGCCACGGTGGTTGGCATTTCCTCTCAGTTTGTTTCCTCATAAGTAAGATGGTCTCTGTTGTCCTGGACCCCATGTTCTCATACAATCCCTTGGAGACACAGAAAACAGGATGTTTCTCCTTGTCTTTTTGTCAAGAAGGAAACTTATTTATCAGAAGCTCCTTAGCAAACTCCCCTTTGAGTTACTATGGCCAGGATTGTATCACATGCAATCACAAAGAATGCAACTACCAAGAATAGCTTAGACTAATGAAGATCTTGGCATATTAAATTTTGACACAAAAATTTTCATCTTTGGACATTTCTGTAGGTAAAATCTGTATTTCCTGGCCCTAAGATGATAATGTTAAAAGATAATTACTGATAATAAATAAAGATGCTCTTAAAAAGGAGAAAAAGTTGTCTAGTAACATGCACATGAAGTGCTCAGTTCAGTTCAGTCACTCAGTCATGTCTGACTCTTTTTGACCCAATGGACCGCAGCATGCCAGGCCTCCCTGTCCATCACCAGCTCCCAGAGCTTGCTCAAACTCATGTCCATCAAGTCAGTGATGCCATCCAACCATCACATCCTTTGTCATCCCCTTCTCCTCCTGCCTTCAATCTTTCCCAGCATCAGGGTCTTTTCCAATGAGTCAGTTCTTTGCATTAGGTGGCTAGAGTATTAGAGCTTCAGCTTCAGCATCAGTCCTTCCAGTGAATATTCAGGACTGATCTCCTTTAGGATGGACTGGTTGGATATCCTTGCAGTCCAAGGGACTCTCAAGAGTCTTTTCCAACACCACAGTTCAAAAGCATCAGTTCTTCAGTGCTCAGATTTCTTTATAGTTCAACTCTCACATCCATACATGACTACTAGAAAAACCATAGCCTTGACTAGACGGACCTTTGTCAGCAAAGTAATGTCTCTGCTTTTTAATATGCTGCCTAGGATTGCCACAGCTTTTCTTCCAAGAAGCAAGTGTCTTTCAATTTCATGGCTGAAGTTACATCTGCAGTGATTTCGGAGCCCAAAAAAAAAACAAAGTCTTTCAGTGTTTCCATTGTTTCCCCATATATTTGCCATGAAATGATGGGACCAGATACCATGATCTTAGTTTTCTGAATGTTAAGCTTTAAGCCAACTTTTCCACTCTCCTGTTTCACTTTCATCAAGAGGCTCTTTAGTTAGTTTTCACTTTCTGCCATAAGGGTGGTGTCATCTGTATATCTGAGGTTATTGATATTTCACCCGGCGATCTTGATTCCAGCTTGTGCTTCTTCCAGCCCAGCATTTTTCATGATGTACTCTGCATATAAGTTAAATAAGCAGGGTGACAATATACAGCCTTGACGTACTCCTTTCCCAATTTGGAACCAGTCTGTTGTTCCATGTCTGCTTCTAACTGTTGCTTCTTGACCTACATACAGATTTCTCAGGAGGCAGGTCAGGTGGTCTGGTATTCCCATCTCTTGAAGAATCTTCCACAGTTTGTTGTGATTTACACAGTCAAAGTCTTTGGCTTAGTCAATAAAGCAGAAGTAAATATTTCTCTGGAACTCTCTTGCTTTTTTGATGATCCATGGGATGTTGGCTATTTGATCTCTGGTTCCTCTGCCTTTTCTAAATTCAGCTTGAACATCTGGAAGTCCACAGTTCATACTGTTGAGGCCTGGCTTGGAGAATTTTGAGCATTACTTTACTAGTGTGTGAGATGAGTACAATTGTGCGGTAGTTTGAGCATTCTTTGGCATTGCCTTTGGGATTGGAATGAAAATGGGCCTTTTCCAGTCCTGTGGCCACTGCTGAGTTTTCCAAATTTGCTGCCATATTGAGTGCAGCACTTTCACAGCATCATCTTTCAGGATTTGAAATAGCTCAACTGGAATTCCATCACCTCCACTAGCTTTGTTCGTAGTGATGCTTCCTAAGGCCCACTTGACTTCACATTCCAGGATGTCTGGCTCTAGGTGAGTGATCACACTCTTGTGGTTATCTGGGTCATGAAGATCTTTTTGTACAGTTCTTCTGTGTATTCTTGCCACCTCTTCTTAATATTTTCTGCTTCTGTTAGGTCCATACCATTTCTGTCCTTTATTGAGCCCATCTTTGCATGAAATGTTCCTGCTATCTCTAATTTTCTTGAAGAGATCTCTAGTCTTTCTCATTCTATTGTTTTCCTCTATTTCTTTGCATTTGCTGTCTTAAACTCTAAGCTCCATAAGAATAAGGACATTCTTTTGCAGTGCATCCTGAATGTGTGTAATAATGCCTGACAAGTATTAAAAGCTTGATCAACATCTTTGAAGGAATCCATCTTTGCCCATATCCATTCCAGAGCCCCACTGGGCTTCTCACTCATGTCCTGATTCTCCCATCCATGAACTTCTCTCCAAACCCAATTCATCTGATATCCCCACACAATCCATAACCCATGTCGGAACCTTGTCCAGTTTTCACTCCCTGGTGATAGCTGCCCATTTCTCTGCTCAGCTCCTGTGTAATCCCACGCCTTCTCCAAGGCTTCTCTAGTTATTTCCAAGAGTAGCTGGCAGTATTTCTGATGTGTACCAACATTTCTTGCACATGTTAAAATTTCCTCCGTTGGTGATATGTCACCTGTGAAGCCGTCTGGGTGGATTCCTTGCTCTGGACTGGAGGCTGGTGGGGGTCCTCCTCCTGCAGGCTTCTGATGCCCACACTGCGGGGCCTGCCCCCAGCTCTCAGGTATCCTGCCAAAGCCCTGGCCTCCAGGGGCCCTCCTGGCCTCGGGGCCACACAGTGCTCCTGTCAGAAAGACTGCCTTTCTTGGGGGGCAGTTTCTCCTATAACGACCAAGCAGGCCATGAGTCCTCGGGGCCAGGCTGGGGAGCAGACACTCCAGATGGGCTTTGTCTGCCCCTTCTCACCTCTGTCGCCCTTGCTATCAGGAGTCACTGCCATTCCACACTCTCTTTCCCTCATTTTGTGAGACACAGCTGCGTGCATTTCGCACGAGTTCAGCGGGGAACACTTATAATTCTTCCTTTTCTCCCTTCCTAAAAGAATATAAGGTTCTTACTACGAAAGCGCAGCATCCTATACCAGGCTGATGGTTTCTACCACCTGTAGAAAGGACTTGACCTCTTATTTCGACATCCCTTTCATTCCACAGTTCCCAAATCATTGATGAGCGATGCTCCAGTGACATCAAGCGTGCTGTGGTGGCCCTTCACACGTCCTCCCAGGACTTACCTCTACAAGCTCCCAAAGCCTCCCAAGCAAGCACTGTCAACTCTCCCCCAAGGATCCTTCTGCTCCCCGGAGGAGGGCTGGCTCAGGCCTGGGGCAGTTTGCAGTCAATGTCCCTGGTGGGCTTTCTCAGCAGACACAGGAGGAGTCAGCATGAGCCCCCGGCCCCTCAGCTGGGATAACTGAGAGGTGGGCTGCACCCAGGGCTCTCAGCCGTGTGGAGTCTCTCTGTCCACGCTGACTGCCTCCTTGGCATGCACCCTTCAGGGCCCTCTCTTACTTTTTGTCTCTCCTCTCCTTTCCTTTAGCAGAGTTTTCTGGGTTATGTTCCAAGTATTTCACTTGCACTCAAATCCTCATGTCAGGGTCTGCTTCTGGGGGAACCAAATCAACATAGATACTAAAGAAATGAAGTTTGTTAGGATTAATTTAAAAAAGGCTCACTTTCCAACATATTCGAATTCATACTGGTGCTGCATCCTTATTACATACCAGATTCAAGGAAATTCAGGGAATATCATTCTCCACGTTAGTCTCAGTAAAGGGCACGAGGTATTTTGGAGGAAAAAAAAAACCGAAAAAACAAGACAATGTGAACGTGCATATTTCCAAGAATAATGCCTTAAGTTTTTAGTGACATTTTCTCCCTTGTTTATAAGACATATTCCTACAATATAAATGTACAGGAGGCTTTCTTTTAAATCTCTGACTTTCTTATGTAGTGCTTCTGTTGTTGACAGTAACTCCAACTGCCTCTTGTTTGGTACTGAAGTTCATACAACAGACTATGAGCCAAAGTTAGTGATTAACTGTTTTGAAAGAATCTCCCAAAATACACTTGTTTGTAATATGTCTTGCTTTTGTGTCTCAGGTGCAAAATAATTGGCATTTTATGCCCAATTTGCCTTTTGTAAGTGATATGTGTGGTGGGACTGCAGTGTCTCTGGAAGGCTCTTCCTGGGAGCAGTGGTTCCAAGCACTGTGGCCCCAGTCTACCTGGATGTGCCTACTCCTCATCTCTGCTTTCATTCAATTCCTGTGAAAATGTCCAGTTTTCCTGCTGGAGGAGACTGATGCCATTTTAAACATAATTCTTAATTATATATTATGTTTTTCCGCAGTAACATTCTCTGACAGTAACCTCAGCTGTATTTTCACTTTTGTAGATGTGCAATGATATTCTTAGAGAATTCCAAGTGGTTTGACTATGTTGGTCTAACTCCATTCCTTTCTCTTAATGGTGGAAGTTGGAGACCAAAACAGCTTATTGTGACACACTCTGCTTGCTGTGCCTTTATTAAAGTATGTATGTAAAATATATATATTAACATTATGCTAAATTAGATGCTGTATACAACAGATGCATCGTCCCTGCTCAACAACGGAGTGTCGCCCTGCTCTTGGCCATTGGAACGCAGTTCTGATTGTGAGTGGAAGGGTTAGCTGAGATCACTCTGTCTCAAATACCTAAATCTCTGATGTGTATGAAGTCCAGTGCTTGCCTTTGGGAGCTTCAATTGTTGTGCTTGTATCAGGAGTGGGATGCTTACTTTCCCAGAATCTGTTCAGTTTAGGGCCTTCTCTGACCCTTCTTCTGAGACCACTGCTGTTAGGCACTTGATGGAAGCAACCTCTCTCGGAGATTCCCTCATACCCCCTACCCCAATCACCACTCCCTAAAACACTCCCTTTGTTGTATACTGGCTAATTTTATTGAAAATTCAGGGCCATAGGGGGTGATTTCATCACAGAAACCAATCACCTTCCATGAGCATTTTAGAAATCCTTATCCCCAAGGATCGTTCAGACAATACCCACCCTCACCACCCCACTGCCGGGTATTCCATCCTCCCCAGTTCCCACCAGCTGCTCCAATACCTGTGTGTATCCGTGTTCCTGTCTGTCATTCCATTTTCATCAATTCCAGCAAGACAGGTTCACATGTGCTTCTCTGATTCCATTGAGAAATCCAGCATTTTATTTTATTTTTCTGTTCTCCTCTTTCCTAAGGGTCTATCTTTTCACAACTAGATGACTTGTCAAGGGATTTTTCTGAACAAAGACAGTTCCCTCCCTAAGAGAAAGTTTGATACCAGCTCTACAGATAATTAATTTTCCTTTTACCCTGCTATCTTGTACGACTTCAAGAGCTTTCCACGTCTTACCTCACTCCAAACCAGCCTCCATGTGTTTCTAAAATGAACACTTGCTCTTGTCACTGATCATCTGTTGAAAACCTCCCCGATGTTCCCAGCTCTCTGTTGTTCAAAGCTTCCTTCACGGGATTGTCTGGGAAAGGGGAGCAGGAGTCACAGTAGAAACTTACCCCAGAACCATCTCCCTGAAGAACAAAAGTCTTCATCTGATGCACGACAGCCACAAGTGGTGCCTTAATGCACTCATGGCAATGAAGGGAAGAGAAGAGAGCAACCCAGGGGAAGGGTGTGAACGAGCCCTGGGCCAAGAAGATAGCTGGGGTTGGGCCAGGGCACTTTGTAAAGCCTCTCTTCTCCCCACCCCACCCCAGACCGAGGGACCCTGGGCCTGCATGGAATGGAGGATTAATCAGAGCATCAGAAAATGTGTTCGGCCCCCTCCTCTTCAACACCAGGCTAAACCTGAGGAAGCTGCAAGAGTCAGATTTTCTCTGAGGGCAGTGCAGATGGCAGCCCCAAGTCCAAGAGGAAAGTGAACACCAAGGAAACAGCCAGTCCAGCCAGAAGAGAATGTCTTACAGCAGCGGGCAGGTCTATAGACAGGAGCAAAGAAAGAGGGGCAGGGGCCAGGTGACAGGAGACCACACATCCTGGAAACAGTTGGGGGCCACGGGCAGACAAAAAAGAGTAGGGACCTCTGGACTGACCAGAAACCACGCCTTTTGGGTGATAAGTGTCCTGGAGACAGGCAAAGAAAGCTGGAGAAAGACAGAAATCTCCTACATTCAAATGTAACCTGTGGCTCAGTTTGCCCTGATTACAATAAAACTAGTCTTACAGACAAGAAGTAAGCTTCCATGAGGAAGCTTCCATAACCTCTTAACCTTATCCCTCAGAGGGCAGACAGGATAAAAACCACAATCACAGAAAACTAATCAAACTGATCACATGGACCACAGCCTTGTCTAAATCAATGAAACTAAGCCATGCCGTGTGAGGCCACCTAAGACGGCCGGGTCATGGTGGAGAAGTCTGACAGAATGTGGTCCACTGGAGAAGGGAATGGCAAACCACTTCAGTATTCTTGCCTTGAGAACCCCATTAACAGTATGAAAAGGCAAAAAGATAGGATACTGAAAGAGGAATTCCCCAGGTCAGTAGGTGCCCAATATGTTACTGGAGATCAGTGGAGAAATAACTCCAGAAGAATGAAGGGATGGATCCAAAGCAAAAACAGCACCCAGTTGTGGATGTGACTGGTGATGGAAGTAAAGTCCGATGCTGTAAAGAGCCATATTGCATAGGAACCTGGATGTTAGGTCCATGGATCAAGGCAAATGGGAAGTGGTCAAATAGGAGATGGCAAGAATGAACGTCAACATTCTAGGAATCAGCAAACTAAAATGGACTGAAATGAGTGAATTTAACTCAGATGACCATTATATATACTACTGTGGGCAGGAATCCCTTAGCAGAAATGTAGTAGCCATCATGGTCAACAAAAGAGTCTGAAATGCAGTACTTGGATGCAATCTCAAAAATGACAGAATGATCTCTGTTCATTTCCAAGGCAAACCATTCAATATCATGGTAATCCAAGTCTATGCACTGACCAATAATGCTGAAGAAGCTAAAGTTAAATGGTTCTATGGAGACCTACAAAACCTTCTAGAACTAACACCAAAAAAAGATTTCCTTTTCATTATATGGGACTGGAATGTAAAAGTAGGAAGTCAAGGAATACCTGGAGTAAGAGACAAGTTTGGCCTTGGAGTACAAAATGAAGCAGGGCAGAGGCTAATGAAGTTTTGCCAATAGAATGCACTCTCTTTCAACAACACAAGAGAAGGCTCTACACATGGACATCATCAGATGGTCAATACCTAATCAGATAGATCATATTCTTTGCAGCCAAAAATGGAGAAGCTCTATACAGCCAGCAAAAGCAAGACCAGGAGCTGATCGTGGCTCAGATCATGAATTCCTTATTGAAAAATTCAGACTGAAATTGAAGAAAGTAGGGAAAACCACTAGACTATTCAGGTAAGACCTAATCAAAACCCTTACAATTATACAGTGGAAGTGACAAATAGATTCAAGGGATTAGATCTGATAGACAGCATGCCTGAAGAAATATGGATGGAGGTTTGTGACATTGTACAGGAGGCAGTGATCAAGACCATCCCCAAGAAAAAGAAATGCAAAAAGGCAAACTGGTTGTCTGATGAGGTCTTACAAATAGCCAAGGAAAGAAGAGAAGCTAAAGACAAAGGAGAAAGGGAAAGAGACACCCGTCTGAATGCAGAATCCCAAAGAATAACAAGGAGAGATAAGAAAGCCTTCCTCAGTGATCAATGCAAAGAAACAGAGGAAAAAAGTAGAATGGGAAAGACTAGAGATCTCTTCAAGAAAATTAGAGATACCAAGGGAACATTTCATGCAAAGATGGGCTCAATAAAGGACAGGAATGGTATGGACCTAACAGAAGCAGAAGATATTAAGAAGAGGTGGCAAGAATACACAGAACTATAGAAAAAAGATCTTCATGACCCAGATAACCACAAGAGTGTGATCACTCACCTAGAGCCAGGCATCCTGGAATGTGAAGTCAAGTGGGCCTTAGGAAGCATCATTACGAACAAAGCTAGTGGAAGTGATGGAATTCCAGTTGAGCTATTTCAAATCCTGAAAGATGATGCTGTGAAAGTGCTGCACTCAATATGTCAGCAAATTTGGAAAACTCAGCAGTGGCCACGGGAATGGAAAAGTCAGTTTTCATTCCAATACCAAAGAAGGGCAATGCCAAAAAATGTTCAAACTACCACACAATTGCACTCATATCACATGCTAGCAGGTAATGCTCAAAATTCTCCAAGCCAGGCCTCAACAATATGAACTGTGAACTTCCAGATGTTCAAGCTGGATTTAGGAAAGGCAGCGGAACCAGAGATCAAATTGCCAACATCTGTTGGATCATTGAAAAAGCAAGAAATTTCCAGAAAAACATCTATTTCTGCTCTATTGACTACGCCAAAGCCTTTGACTGTGTGGATCACAGAAACTATGGAAAATTCTTCAAAAGATGGGAATACCAGACCACCTGACCTGCCTCCTGAGAAATCTGTATGCAGGTCAAGAAGCAACAGTTAGAACTGGACATGGAACAACAGACTGTTTCCAAATTGGGAAAGGAGTATGTCAAGGCTGTATATTGTCACCCTGCTTATTTAACTTATATGCAGAGTACATCATGAAAAATGCTGGGCTGGAAGAAGCACAAGCTGGAATCAAGATTGCCGGGAGAAATATCAATAAACTCAGATATGTAGGTGACACCACCCTTATGGCAGGAAGTGAAGAGGAACTAAAAAGCCTCTTGATGAAAGTGAAGGAGGAGAGTGAAAAAGTAGATTTAAAACTCAACATTCAGAAAACTAAGATCATGGCATCTGGTCCCATCATTTCATGGCAAATGATTTTGGGGGCTCAAAATCAGTGCAGATGATGACTGCAGCCATGAAATTGAAAGACACTAGCTCCTTGGAAGAAAAGCTATGACAATCCTAGGCAGCATATTAAAAAGCAGAGACATTACTTTGCCAACAAATGTCCATCTAGCTAAAGGTATGGTTTTTCCAGTAGTCATGTATGAATATGAGGGTTGGACTACAAAGAAAACTCAGTGTCAAAGCACTGATGCTTTTGAACTGTGGTGTTGGAGGAAACCCTTGAGAGTCCCCTGGACTGCAAGGAGTTCCGGCCAGTCCATCCTAAAGGAAATCAATCCTGAATATACATTGTGAGGACTGATACTGAAGCTGAAGCTCCAATACTTTGGCCACCTGATGTGAAGAACTGTCTCGCTGGAAAAGACCCTGATGCTGGGAAAGATTGAAGGCAGGAGGAGGAGGGGATGACAGAGGATGAGATGGTTGGATGACATCATTGACTTGATGGACATGAGTTTGAGCAAGCTCTGGGTGTTGGTGACGGACAGGGAGGCCTGGTGTGCTGCAGTGCTGGGATCGCAAAGAGTCAAACACAACTGAGTGACTGAACTGAAGTGAACCAATAAGATGTACCCATGATGCCCTGATGCCACTGATCTTAGGTGGTCTTAGCCTCCAATGGCTTGGAGTCAGGCTTGGATTTCAAACTGGAGACTGAGGCTGGGTCTGGGAGGTGAAAGCACCAGATCATAGCCACTAGACCAGTGATCAGTGACAAGGGCCCTGACCCTTTGGCTTTGCAGAGAAGAATTTCCAGTAAGACAGAAAGTAGTGAAGCAAGTAATATATTTATTAACAGGAAAAAGTACAGCATGTGTGGCAAGACATGGGCAGACTAGGAGAGGGAGTCCCCATGCTGCTGTGTTGCATCACTCAGACTGACTTACTTTTATGGGGCATTTCTTCCCGCTTTCCTTGGGCCAGTCATTTTGATTTGTCCGGCTCACAGTCCATATTTGGTATATCTCAGAATCCTCCCATGTGTATGCGTACATCTCTTAGACAAGATGCATTCTACCGCAAAGGTGTATGGATAGAGCTTCCCTTGACATTGTTCCCCCTTTGACCTCCAAGGACCCTTTGTGTACGTGTGCGCCTGGGGAGGTCTCCTGACTTTGGGAATGAGAAATACGTGGTCTGGGCAGAGCCCAGCCTCCTCTCTTAATTGTCCTGCTATTCTCACCCTGGAGTTTCAGTCTATAGGGAATTAATCTCCAGTTGCTTTATTCTAGGGAGGCCCCGTCTACCTCCTGACTCATCACCAGCATCATGACTGTTCTGAGGCTGACCGTCAAAGGCCTACAAGTGGGTGGTGGCCCAATTCCTGGAATAGTTGCAATAATTCTCCTGCTCATCAGCCCATGAAACTGTTGTTGTTCAGTCACCAAGTCATGTCTGACTCTTTGGGACACCATGGACTGCACCAGGCTTCCCTGTTCTTCACCATCCCCTATAGTTGGCCCAAGTTCATATCCACTGAGTCAGTGATGCCATCCAACCATCTCATACTCTGTGATCCCCTTCTCCTCCTGCCTTCAACCTTTCCCAGCATCAGGGTCTTTTCCAATGAGTCAGTTCTTCAAATCAGGTGGCCAAAGTATTGGAGCTTCAACTTCAGCATCAATCCTTCCAAGGAGTATTCAGGGTTGATTTCCTTTAAGATTGATTGTTTTGATCTCCTTGCTTTCCAAGGGACTCTCAAGAGTCTCCAGCCCCATAGTTTGAAAGCATCGATTCTTCAATGCTCTGCTTTCTGCTATTTTTCATTAGCCTATGAAATTACCCAGCCCCATAAAAACTAACCATTCTGAAATGGGCCACCCTGTGTGGAGTGTTTCCCCCTGAATAAATTCATTTCTTACATATCACTTTTTCTTTCACTGAATTCTTTCTACAAGGAGACATCAAAAACCTGAACTTCACTAGAAGTTCTGAATCCTCAGAGCAGTTGTGATTTCAGGTAAAAGACCATGGGTTCAGGTCCCAATGTGAACTACATGGTTTCAAATTCACTGGGAACAAGTGTATGAAGACTGAGGTGGGATGAGAGTAACCACAGTGATAACAAAACTCCTGAATAGGTGATACAAATCTCTGATGCTGAAAGCCTCCCAGGATGAAACCTGTGCTCATCTCCAAACACAAAGGATATTTACCTCAGTTTTACTATTTTACACTAAATGAACAACTTTCAAGCAAAATTATGAGACATATACAAAGGCAAGTAAAAAACACTCCAGAGAAACAAGGTAGTCATCAGGAGCAGGCACGTCACACAGCGTGGTATTGGCAAAAAAGACACACAGCAGACCAGAAAACTTAAATAGGAAACTCAGAGACAGACTCACATAAATATAGTCAACACATTTTTGCACAAATATGCAAAGGCAATTTCATGTCGAGAAGACAGTCTTTTCAACAAATGGTGAGGAAAAACTTGATAGCCCCATGCAAGAATAAAAAAAAAAGGAAGATTGATACATGCCTCCAACATTATATGAAAATAAATCAAAAATGGATCATTGACTTAAAGGCCAGATATAAAATTATGAAACTCCCAGAAGAAAATTGATGTGACCCTGGGTTTGGAGGAGAGTTTTTTAGTTATGAAACCAAAAGCACATGATTTCCTAAAGGAAATCTGTCCTGAATATTCATTGGAAGGACTGATGCTGAAGCTGAAACTCTAATACTTTGGCAACCTGATGCAAAGAGCTGACTCACTGGAAAAGACCCTGATGCTGGGAAAGATTGAAGGTGGGAGGAGAAAGGGATGACAGAGGATGAGATGGTTGGATGGCATCATTGACTCAATGGACATGAGTTTGAGTAAACTCCAGGAGTTGGTGACAGACAGGAAGGCCTGGAGTGTTGCAGTCCATGGGGTCACAAGGAGTCCGACACGACTGAGTGACTGAATTGAAAAGAGAAAAAAAAAATTGTTAAATTGAACTTTATGAGAATTATAAACTTGCAAAGAGTCGGACACGACTGAGCGACTGAACTGAACTTTATGAATGGAACTGTTGATGAAACTGGGTATGAGATCCTCTTTTGCCTTTCTGGGCCCAAAGACCCCAGTTTCATATTTGTAGGATAATGATTTCAGACTCCCAGACTTTTCTGCATACCAAAGAGCAGATTTAAATGGGTACTCATCAGGGAAGTGAGGGCCCTGCAGAAACAAGGGAGGAACAGTCAAGGAACAATAGTGCAGAGATGGGGCAAGGTCCCGGTTCCTCCTCAAAGAATATAGAAACAATTCCTTTGAGTTATTCTGCAAATCACCCCCTTCCTCACAAGGAGGAGGATGTAACCATCCTTCAGACTGAGCACAAGATTCTCGGAACACGGCCCTGTTAACTCACCACCAACCAATCAGAAGAAAATCATGCATCTTGAGGCCCTCACCAAAATTTTGCCCATAAAAGCTTCTCCCTGAAAACCTTTGAGGAGTTCTGGGTTTTTTGAGCACAAGTCACTTGTTCTTCCTACTTGGCCTTTCAATAAACATTTCTTGGCTCCAAATCCCATTCTTTCAGTTCGTTTGACCTCAGTGTGCACCAGCTTGGGTGTGGTGACCTAAAAAGAATGGAAAGATAGGCCATAGTGTGGGGTAAACCATTTGTAAAATGCACATCTTACAAGACACTTCAAGCAAGAAAATATCAAAAAATCTTAAACCTTAATAATACAAAATCAAATAACCCCCTTAAGAAATGGGTAAGATCTGAACTGGCACTTTACCAAAGGGGATACATAGAGGGCAAGAAAGCATATGACATTTTCAAATGCAAAGTTAGTTTTTAGGGAAATGCAAATTAAGATCACAGTTAGATACCGTTACATTCGAACGGCTAAGACAAAACAAAACCAACAATTTCAAATGCTGAGAAGGATGTACAGCAGTGAACCCTCTAGCTTTAGTGGAATGCAAGATGGTACAGCCACTTTGGAAAGCAGATGGGCAGTTTCTTATGAAGTTAAACATGAGTTTATTAAATGATTAACCAAGCTTTTGTTTATCAAGTATTTAATCAGGTATTTAATCAAGTGACTCTAAAGCTTACAGTCATACAAAAACATGTATGTGAACATTTATAAAAACTTTAAATATAATTGCTAAAATATGGAAATAGCCCAGTTATCTTTCAACAGGAGGATGAAGAAACAAGCTGTACTATATCCATAGAATGGAGTACTACTTAGTGATAAAAAGGAACCAACTATTGTTTCATGCAACAACATGAATGAATTTTGAATGAATTTTCTTAGACAAAAGAAAACAGATACAGAAGTCTGTATGTTGCATGATTCTATTTATATGACATTCTAGAAAAAGAAAATTATAGAAATGGAAAGCACATCTTTGGTTGGTGAGTGCGGGAGGGGTTGACTCAAAGGATCAGCCAGAGGGAATTTGGTGGGCGATGTTTTGAGTGGTATTGTGATGGGAGATGTATGTTTCTATTCATTTGTCAAAATGCATGGAAATGGACATCAAAAAGATGAGTTTTACTTAAGCAAATTGAATAAAATAGCCAGGATGTCAGTAACGTCAAGAAGGAATACAGACTGTGATAAATATGTGATATAATTCCTAAAAGTGATGAGAGAAGAAAGGAGTTGACCTATGTTGGAAAATAATATTTAAACTAGATGCTTTAGGCCTGAAGATCCAAAACTGTACATGAATTATTTATTTACTGTAGTTGAGTTTCTCATGGGAGCATGGGTTAGCAATTCTGAAACTAACAAATAAATTGTATCAATAGAAATCAAATGCTAGATTTCTCACTGCCAGAGAAAGAAGCTTACAAACAAATAGGGGAAAGGCCAATGAATCCTATTTTTCTAGAGAAGATTCAGAGATAACAGTTTGAACTCATGATTTTGAGGGTTGTTTTCCCCTTTAGTTTTTTTAGTTTGTATTGTGGTGTAGTCAATTAACAATGTTGTGGTAGTTTCAGGTTTAGAGTGAAGAGACTCAGCCATACATATACTGTGTCTCTTCTACCCCAAATTTTAGTAAGCATATAGTTAGATATGAAAATAAAAGTTGGATGCATATATGAGTGTAGGTATATTCATTAATTAGTATACATGAATATTCCCATCTTTTTCACCTGACCTGCCTCTTGAGAAACCTGTATGCAGGTCAGGAAGCAACCGTTAGAACTGGACATGGAACAACAGACTGGTTCCAAATGGGAAAAGGAGAACGTCAAGGCTGTATATTGTCACCCTGCTTATTTAACTTATATGCAGAGTACATTATGAGAAACGCTTGGCTGGAAGAAGCACAAGCTGGAATCAAGATTGCCAGGAGAAATATTAATAACCTCAGATATGCAGGTGACACCACCCTTATGGCAGAAAGTGAAGAAGAACTAAAGAGCCTCTTGATGAAAATGAAAGAGGAGAGTGAAAAAGTTGGCTTAAAACTCGACATTCAAAAAACTAAGATCATGGCATCCAGTCCAATCACTTCATGGCAAATAGATGGGGAAACAGTGGAAACAGTGGCTAACTTTATTTTGGGGGGTCCAAAATCACTGCAGATGGTGACTGCAGCCATGAAATTAAAAGACATTACTCCTTAGAAGAAAAGTTATGACCAATCTAGACAGCATATTAAAAAGCAGAGACATTACTTTACCAATGAATGTCTGTCTAGTAAAGGCTATGGTTTTTCCAGTGGTCATGTATGGATGTGAGAGTTGGACTATAAAGAAAGCTGAGCACTGAAGAATTGATGCTTTTGAACTGTGGTGTTGAAGACTCTTGAGAGTCCCTTGGACTGCAAGGAGATCCAACCAGTCCATTCTAGAGGAAATCAGTCCTGGGTGTTCATTGGAAGGTCTGATGCTGAAGCTGAAACTCAAATAACTTGGCCACCTGATGCGAAGTGCTGACTCATTGGGAAATACCCTGATGCTGGGAAAGATTGAAGGCGGGAGGAGGGGATGACAGAGGATGAGATGGTTGGGTGGCATCACCGACTCAATGAACTTGTGTTTGAGTAGACTCTGGGAGTTGGTGATGGACAGGGAGGCCTGGTGTGCTACAGTCCATGGGGTCGCAAAAAGTCAGACACAACTGAGCGACTGAACTGAGCTGACCTGACTGATAGATGCACGTATTCCCTGAGAGGGCCTTGTAGCAGTGACTTCCTATTTAGCACACAGAACTTGGTTTCTAAATACCATTCTCCAATAAAATGAATACTATATATATAGTATACAGTTATAGCCTCCAAATAACACACCGATGAATCCATGCTTATATAAATAAATAAGATAGATTATTTCTTCCTTTCAGAGAAATTTCAGTTAATATATGTGGACAGAATGGGGGACAGAGGGTCATGGAATATTACCACTAGAACATTGCAGTAAAAGTTGCTAATCAGTTCAGTTCAGTTGCTCAGTCCTGTCTGACTCTTTGTGAGCCCATGAACAGCAGCACACCAGGCCTCCCTGTCCATCACCAACTCCCGGAGTCCACCCAAACCCATGTCCATTGAGTCGGTGATGCCATCAACCATCTCATCCTCTGTCGTCCCCTTTTCTTCCTGCCTTCAATCTTTCCCAGCATCAGGGTCTTTTCAAATGAGTCTCTTCACATCAGGTGGTCAAAGTATTGGAGTTTCAGCTTCAGCATCAGTCCTTCCAATGAATATTCAGGACTGATTTCCTTCAGGATGGACTGGTTGGATCTCCTTGCAGTTCAAGGGACTCTCCAGAGTCTTCTCCAACACCACAGTTCAAAAGCATCAATTCTTCAGTGCTCAGCTTTCTTTATAGTCCGTCTCTCACATCCATACATGACTACTGGAAAAACCGTAGCCTTGACTAGACCGACCTTTGTTGACAAAGTAATGTCTCTGCTTTTCTTTATGATATCTAGGTTTGTCATAACTTTCCTTCCAAGATGTAAGCGTATGCTGATAAATGCTAAAATTTAATGAGCAAAGGTTTAAGAAGAAATTTTATCATCACCACAAATGATTTCTCCTCAAAATATGTACTAATTACTGTGCTGGTTGTTATTATGCCCATGTATTCTTTGATAAATCTCCTCCCACAAAGTGGAGATTATTTCTTCTCCGCTTGGGTGAGGGCTGGACCTAGCTACCGTATTACCAGTAACAAAGCACATTGATCCCAGGGTCCTTCTGACCTGATGCACTGAGGAGGCATCCCACCTCTGTGGTGTTCTTCCTCAGATTTCATCATCCCACTCAATCATGAGAAAACTTCAGACAAACCCAAATCTGGGGACAATCTTCAAGGTATTTGAGCAATAGTTTACAATTGATCAAAGTCATGAAAGACAAGAATAAACTGAGGGCGTGTCACAGATTGTAGGAGACCAAGGAGACACATAGTCCAGTGCAATGTGGATACTGGATTGGATCCTGGAATGGAAGAAAGGGTGTCATTGAAAAACTGGTGAAACTGGAATAAAATCCGTAATGCAGTTAATGGCATTGTACCAGTGTCAATTTCTTTAGATCATTGTATCATTGTTATGTAAATGTTAGTTGAACTTTGTGAAAGGTATGTATGGCAACTCTTTATTATCTTCGCCAATAAGCTGTAGATACAAAATTGCTTTAAAATAAAGTTTTTTTTTAAGGAATATGACAAATTTTGAAGTTTTGTACCTTTGGTATCATCTAATTGTCAATTCTTTGCTTTTTGGTTCTCAGAAAAATCTTCAGAATGGCTGCAATGGGCTATTTCCTTTTTCCCAGAGAACACTGATCCTGCCTTTCGAGTACTCTTAGCAGCAACAGTAATGATAACAACAGTAGTTTACATTTATTGAGTGCTTACTGCATACCAGGCACCCTCCCAAATACTTTATATAGATCCTTACTCATTTCATGCTCAGCAGTTCTAAAAGGACTTCCATCCAATTTGATAGAGGTGGAAACTGAGGCAAAGATATGTTATGTCCAAAGATACATGATTAATAGAGGTTGAGCAAAATAGGATTCAAACCACTTAAGATGCCAGACTCCATAATCAAGGCTAATTATGACAATAATCTGAGGAGTTAATATGTACTTGAAAGTGAAATCACTCAGTTGTATCTGACTCTTTGCAACCCCATGGACTGTAGCCCACCAGGCTCCTTCGTCCATGGATTTTCCAGGCAATATACTGGAGTGGGTTGCCATTTCCTTCTCCAGGGGATCTTCCCGACCCAGGGATCGAACCCTGGTCTCCCAAATTATAGACTGAGGCTTTACCATCTGAGCCACCATGGACGTCTATGTGCTCAGCACCAAGTCATTTAAGAGCGCTGTTTTATTGGTCTGCCCGTGGTAGCCGTCTAGACTGTCTTGTTCCACCGATGAGGGTGCTGAACCCTGGGAAGGAAGCACCTCACTAAGCCCCGTGTCCGACGAGCCTGACTTCCCTCTCCACCCCGAGTCTGCCTCACTCTCTTTACCAAGATACGGCTTTTCCTCCCTTGATTGCCAAACTCAGGGGGGACCCCAGAGGCATTTTTTAAAATGATAAAACTGTGTTCTGATGTTCACCCTGCTTTCCAATCACTTTAAAGTCAAAGTAATTTAAAACTGTTCCTTGTTAAGCCGATGCAGTGTGGGAACACCACAGGGTCCCTGGATGTTACAGCTAGTGTCTCACACCATGACACCATCAAAACACTCCCTGCCTACCAGCCTGTGTTGCAGGCAGTTTTTATCAAGACAGACAGCACTCTTTATGTCACAGAGCCCTCCGTTCAAAAACCAAACAACAAAGCCATCCAACAGAAGAATTTTCTCCCTACTTCCACATCTGAAATGAGCCTTGAGCTAAAAGTGCCATCAGATGCTCTTTCAGAAAAAAACAAATCAACAAAGACATCATGAGCCAGGCAGGATGGCAGGATGACGCATTGCAATGACTTTTTGGAGTTACCCAGCAGACGTCACTCAGCAGAGCCACTCTTGAGCCAGAAGGGTAAGGTCAGCCTGACTCTGTTGCATATCACCTCCCAGCTTACTGCTTCCCAAAGTAAAGTCTTGAAGTGAACATCAAGGGGTCATTTTGTAAAGGAAGGGGATACTATGCTCAAGGAAGCCTGTCCTCAACCCAGCTCAACATGCCTGGAGTCCCTCATCTTCAGCTCCATAGGGGTGATGCCCATTGCCAAGTGTAGGGAAGCAAGGATGCCGTGTCCCTCGGCAACCACGTACCCTGAGACTAAGGGCACGGAAGGACGATGAAACCAGACAAAAAGGCAGAGCCACAGGGGTCAGGCAAGCAGAATGGACCTGCAGTAAAACACTTAGCTATCGTTCACAGGCAGAGCTGGATGAGGGTCTTTTCATTCCAATTTCATATTCAGTACCCGTCACTGATGAGCAGATAGAAGGGGACTGCATAGATGGAGGCGACTGCATACAGCAGCAATCTCTGCTTAGTCATTTAACAAATATTTACCAAACACTCACCATGTACTAGGCTTTTTGCCAGATGTGGGAACAGAAAGGATTGTAAGACATAGTCTAGGAATTTGAGGAACACACAGTCTGGTAGAGAAGATGGACTTATAAACAAGTAATTGCAACCAAGTATATGTCCTGATACAAAGGTGGCTATCAGCTTATCAGAAGAACCCAAATATGGTGGGATTTCCTCTGTTTTGGGAAGACCCAAGATTTTTTTCCCCCATGAGAATAAAATAGTTACTAGTGTTCAACAATATTTGGTAGGATAGATGTGCATACATCTGCTAGGATAGTGCCATCTATTGTCGGGCATAAACTAATTTACAGTTTAATTTATCAGCTTCCTTGCACCATTAGCTTCCTCTCCAGGATGAGGCTTCCTGACCTACTCCTACTCTTTTTTTCTGGATTTACTTCCAAGTGGCTCCATAATGTTTCCACTCACACTGAAATGCTCTTATCCCTCAAACGCATTTCTTTGTGCCCCATCTCTGTGCTTTTGTGTGTATTAGTTCTTCTACCTGCATTGTCTTCATAAATGCTGAACAAAAGTCAATCCATTGTTTTAAGGGTCCATTCAATATTGCCTCTTCTGAGTCAACCTATCTAGAAGTGAAGCCTTCCTCTTTTCACATTTTTTGGTGTTTTGGTTTTTTGTTTAATTGTTGTTTTGTTTTGTTTGGTTGCACTGCACAGCATGTGGGATCTTCCTTCCCTGACCAGGGATCAAACCTGTGCTGCTTGCAGAGGAAGTTCAGAGTCTTAACCACTGGACCACTTCTTCAACCAGGGAAGTTCCTAAACTCTTCCTCTTTGAACATCTAGAGTGCAATCGTCTGTCTCCTTTATCTTACTAATCACACACTTCCTTACACTGCTGTTATTTCTGCCTCTAAATTATACATGATTTCAGACTAGGTCCCATGTGACTTTTTTAGAAGCTAGCAGAGTAACTGGAACTTTGAATGGATTCAGCACATTTGGCAAATAAATGCACTTGTGGAAAGAGATGATAATTTGCTAGAAAACATGGACTTGACCAACCACAAACAAGTCAAAAATGCTCTACAAAGAGGCAAGATACATTCCACAATTACCCAGCAAAGAAAGTGGAGTGAAGATGCTAAGACTTTCTCAGATATCGGGTGGGACCCAGTAGGGTCCTGAGCATGCAATCTGTGTTATCACATTGTGCTCCACGCATGGGTTAGTTCATTACTATCACCATCTTGAAATTCTTAATACTTTGCTAAGAAGAGGACCTGCATTTTCAGTTTGCTCTGGATTCTGCTTATTAGGTAGCTGGCCTTGGATTCAGCTTAAGAAGCAGTTTCAAGATTCAGAAGAATTAGGAAGAAGAATGACATAGCAGCCCCTGTTCGTCACCTGGAGACTAACCGCTGGTGGGCTGCGGGTGTTAAAAGGTGGGCTGCGTTCTGTTCCTGCTGAGGTTACAAGGATGCTACTTCCTTTCTGTCCTGGGTCTTCCTCTCCCTCTGCCCCTATTCCCCAGACAACTATGTCTCTTGTTGTTGTTATTTAGTCCCTAAGTCGTGTCTGACTCTTGCAACCCCATAGACTGTAACCTGCCAGGCTCCTCTGCCCATGGTATTTCCCAGGCAATAATACTGGAGTAGGTTGCCAGGGACTCTTGTGAGAGTATGGATGTGAGAGTTGAACCATAAAGAAGGCTGAGCACTGAAGAATTGATGCTTTTGGATTGTTGTGCTGGAGAAGATGCTTGAGAGTCCCTTGGATTGCAAAGAGATCAAACCAGTCAATTCTAAAGAAAATCAACCCTCAATATTTATTGGAAGGACTGATGCTGAAGCTCCAATGCTTGGGCCACCTGGTGCAAAAAAAGACCTTGCTGCTGGAAGGACTGAAGGCGAAAGGAGAAGGAGGCAGCAGAGGATGAGACGGTTAGATGGCATCACTGACACATTGGATGTGAATTTGAGCAAACTCTCGGAGGTAGTGGAGGACAGGGGGGCCTGGCGTGCTGCAGTCCATGGGGTCGTAAAGAGCTGGACATGACTTAGTGACTGAGCAACACAACAACAAAATGGATGGAAGGTGATGTATTATATTAGTTTTTTAGGGCTCCTATAACAAAGTACAGGCATACCTCTTTTCATTGGACTTCACTTTATGCTCTTTGCAGGTATTGCATTTCTTACAAAGTGAAGGTTTGTGATTATCCTGTATTGAGCAAGTCTACTAGTGTCAGTTTTCCAACAGTATTTTATCACTTCATATGACTGTATCATTGTTTCATAATATTTCAAACAGGTTCCTTATTATAAATGTGATGGTGATCTGTGATCTTTGATGTTACTATTATGAAAAGATTACAACTCACTGAAGGCTCAGATGGAGGTTAGCATTTTTTTTTATCAATAACATTTTAAAAATTAAGTTATGTAAATTTTGTTAGATACCATGCTATTGCAAACTTAATAGACTGCAGTAGTGGAAACAGGACTTCCCTGGTAGCTCAGCTGGGAAACAGGACTTCCCTGGTAGCTCAGCTGGTAAAGAATCTGCCTGCAATGCAGGAGACCTGAGTTCCATCCCTGGGTCGGGAAGATCACCTGGAGGAGGTCATGGCAACCCACTGGAGTATTCTTGTCTGGAGAATCCCCATGAACACAGGAGCCTGGTGGGCTACAGTCCATGAGGCAGCAAAGAGTCAGACACGACTGAGTGACTAAGCGCCGCCCAAACACAGAGTGGAAACATCACTTTTATATGCACTAGGAAACCAAAAAAGCAGTCTGTGACTTGTTTTACTGCAATGGTCTAGAGCTGAGCCTCAGCATCTCTGAGGTCTGCCTGTTCTGCAAACTTACATGGAAATGTATTGTCTCATAGTTCTGGAGACTGAAAGTTTGGGCTCAAGGCAGGGTTGGTTCCCTCTGACGACTGTGAGAGAGAATTTTCTCCATGTCTCTCTCCTGGGTTCTAACAGCCTTGAACATTCCTTGGCATGTAGGTGGTGTTCTCCATGTTTCTCTATATTTCCATGTGTGTCTGTCTGTGTCCAAATGTCCCCTTTTCATAAGGATGCCAGTCATATTGGGTCCTTGTAAAAAGGTCTGGGTTGGGAAGACCCTCTGGAGGAGGGCATGGTACCCCTCTCCAGTATTCTTGCCTAGGGAAATCCCATGGACAGAGGAGCCTGGAGGACTGCAGTCCGTGGGATCACAAACAGCCAGACACAACTGATTGACTAACACTTTCATTGTACCACTTGACCTCACTTTAGCTTAATTATCTCAGTAAAGACCTGATTTCCAAATTAGGTCATTCTGAGACACTGGGGGTTGGACTTACATCTTTTTTGTTGGGAGTGGTGGGGACGATTGAACCCATGATAGGTGGATCTCTGTCATACAGAATTGTTATTATTTGTATATTCAGCTGTCTTTTGAATAAGATTGGATAGGATTGAACTCAGGCTCTCATTTTCCAGTGGTATTCTAAAGGAACTGTGACTTCTGTACTCTTTTCCCTTAGAATTTTACTCTTCAGGGGAAGTTAAAATCACTTCTCTCTGAGCATGTAAATATGTCATTAGGATATGTGTAGATGACAGACCTCAGGTTGACCAATGGTTCTTACTGTTTAGCCATATATGAGGCACAGTCTTCTAGACCTATAAGGGACCCTAAAGGTAACATAATACCTTTGTTCTGCTAATGAAGAAATCCATGTCCAAAGGTTAAAGAATTTGCTACAGAGCACTCAGCTACTTAAGGGTAGATGTAGAATCAAAGCCATGCCATTTAACTCTGAACATGGAAACCCACTACAGTATTCTTTCGGGGAAATCCCATGGACAGAGGAGCTTGGTGGGCTACGATCTGTGGGGTTGCAAAGAGATGGACTTGATTTGGCCACTGACCCATGGGAGCTTTCTGATCTATTGTATATTTATATATACAAATAACTATCCTAAAATCTTTACATAGAAGAGTTCTCAGATATACACCACTTGTATTCCCTCACTAACGTGAGGGCTGTAATGCTTGAAAGTGAAAGTGAAGTCGCTCAGTCGTGTCCAACTCTTTGCGACCCGATGGACTGTAGTCCACCAATCTCCTCCATCCATGGAATTTTCCAGGCAAGAATACTGGAGTAGGTTGCCATTTCCTTCTCCAGGGGGTCTTCCTGACCCAGGGATCGAACCCAGGTCTCCGGCATTGTAGGCAGATGCTTTACAGTCTGAGCCACCAGGGAAGTCCTCTGTGAGTGCTTAAATGTTCACAAAAGCCAGGCTGATCGTACAAATCAATCAGCCAGGTTGGGTGCTGGTACCAGGGAGTTGTAAAAAGCTGAAGAACAGGAGCCTTTTCTATGCAAGGGTGACGGGGAGAGAAGCCTGTTCTCAGCTCAGCTGCTTACTGCCTGTGGGGTCATGTGCTCATTCTCCAGATATTCTTTTATTAAAGGCAGTCTAATCTGGATTTCATGTAGAATTTTCCAATTTTTAAAAATTTTCATTTCAATATTTAAAAAAATTTCATTGGAAGATAGTTGCTTTAAAATGTTGTATTAGTTTCCACGGTACAGCAAAGTGAATCAGCTATACATGTATGTCTGTCCCCCCTTGTGTGGATTTCCTTCCTGTCTAGGTCATCACGGAGGGCTCAGTGGGGTTCCCGGTGCTATTCACTTGATTCTCATTAGGTATCTGTTTTACACGTAACGTCAATAATGTATATACATCAATCCCAGTCTCTCAATTCATCCTACCCTGTATATTTCACCCTTAGTATCCATAAATTTGTTACATCTGTGTCTCTACTTCTGCTTTGCAAATAAGTTCATCTGTACCATTTCCCTAGATTCCATATATACCCATTAATATTCAATAGTTGCTTTTCTCTTTCTGACCACTGTATGACAGTCTCTAGGTCTACCCGTGTCTCTGCAAATGGCACAGTTTCATTCCTTTTTGTGGCCATAAGTTGAGGGAAAACATTTAAATGTTAAGAAGCACCATATAAGCCAAATAAAATCTGTCAGAGAACCTGGCCAGTGGTAAGCCTCTGATTCATATATTTTGCTCCTTTCTTATTCATCTAATAATCCCTTTACTCCTTGGATATTGCTAGGTTTAAGAACTCAAAGGCATCTTCAGAAACAAATGGAATCACCTTTGACAATACAAAGTCAAGGCTTTCTGCTGGATTTCTGCAAGCTTTCTTTTAAGCCTTTTCATACCCTGAGCACCTACGTCATTGCAATCAGTAGCAAAGTTTGTATAATTAGTAGCCATTGGGTCTAAATTATTTGTCATTTTTGTGGGGGCTCGGCTGGAAGGCTTGAGGGGTCTTAGTTCTCCAACCAGAAATTGAACCCAGGCTCCTGGCAGATGGAGGGCAAAGTCCTAACCACTGGACTGCAAGGGAGCTCCCTGTCATCTTCACGTGAATTTCCCGAAATGTCAGAAAGGTTTTGTGAGAAGGAAATACAGTTCTCAGTTTGGGTGGTGGTTGACGAATCCACCTTCAGGGGAATGGACAAATTTGGAATTTGAGATTAACAGATATATACTATTGTCTATAAACTAAATAAACAACAAGGGCCTTCTGTATAGCCAAGGGGGCAATACTCAATACCTTGCAATAACCTATAAAGCAAAAGTATCTGAAAAAGAACAAATAAATGGATACATGTATAACTGAATCACTTTGATACATACCAGAACCACTGTAAATCCACTATACTTCAATAAAAAATAAAAATTAAAAAAAAAAAAGAATTCAGCTTCCCACAGGTGAACATCCGGTTCAAATGTTTTCTGGAAGGGGCCCGTCTCATATCGTCATGACTGTGTTTGTACAGGTGGTTTATCATATACATGTAGCTGATTTGCTTTGTCGGACAGCAGAAACCATCACAACATTGTAAAGCAATGAAACTCCAGCAAAATTAAGTGAATAAATAAAATGGTTGCAACACCAGGTTTGAACTTCATGTACGTACCTTCCTTGTAACTCTCCAGGGCAAGGTGAAATTTTTGTTTTGTGATCTTGGATTTTACTGCTGGAGATTGAGTGAAGACATCTGTTTATTCCTTTAAAGAGCAAGTCACTCACTCACCCCTGCAGGAAAGCCTGCCGGTTTTATGTAATTCAGTGACTCTTCGTCCCTGGGTTTTCACCCTTGGTTTTACTCTTAGTGCTATTCAGGTGGCTCGGGGTGCCAGTGGGAATGCTTTCCCCATGGAAAGAACGACTTTCAACCTCTGAAGCGCTGGATCTACGGTGATGTTCTTTAGACAACTTAACATGGACACGTTCCCCTTCTTTCTTTTTCCCTCTTAGGCAGGCAGGCACTCTGGTTGCATTTTTCATTCTTCCCAGTGTGGAAATTGTGTGGAAGACAATAGGCTTGTTTCTAATTTGGTGTTTCCGAAAGCTTGGCAAAATAGAAATAAGTCTGTATTCAAAAGTTGAAAAAGAGCATGTAAATAGCAATAACTGAAATTTGTGATTAAACAATTAACAAAAAAGAACCTTATGAAGTCATTAAAAAGTATAAAGAGGGAGGCACTTCCTGCTTGATCATTACTGGGTTTGAACAGTTGTTATTTAACGTTGACTGGGCACCAGCCACGTGGGAGGCAGCCTGGGAAAGGCGGAATTGGAAACAGTCATTTCCCAGTGGTATTCTCATTGGTGTTTCTTCTCAGCTGGAAAACCTGAAAAAGTTTCAGGTAGCACTCTATGCAGATATGGATATAAAGAAAGGGGCTCTAGTCAACGTAGTTTTTGGGGACCAAGGTAAAGGGAACGTCCGCTTTGGCGCAAAACAGACAGACAGACGGACAAATGAAACTGAGTTTGAATCTTGTCTTCCCTCTATTTCTGGGATTGTGGGCAAATCATTTTACTTCTCTCAACCTCAGTTTATTCATCTATAAAATGGGAGTGATACTGCGTATCTCACAAAGTTTTCGGGAGAATGGATGATGGTCCACATAAAGTCAAAGAGCATCCTAAATACTCAGGAAAAGGTCGCCATATTATGATTATTGATGCTAAGTGTCTTCATTCATAACCATCTCATTGTTTTATAACATTGATTAATTCTAAGGATATTTAAATGTCATAAAGAATTTGAGAAAGAGGAATTTAAAGGGATCAGGGAAAAGTGTACCAGTCAGTCAGGATTATGTTATTTCATTTGGCTTTAAGCCAAGCAAATGTTGAGCTGCCAGTTAAAAATGTACCACCTGCCTTCGCCTTCTCTTTAATATATTCTTTAAAGTAACATGGTGGAAGGTATCCAGCTAGACTCAGAGCATGCTTTTTAATTTGCAATTTTGAGCATCCAGATTCTAGAAGCAATCCTCGTTTTGGACCTGTAAACAATGAAGGTATTTGAAGGCTTGCACACTCTCCCCCGCATGTTTAAAGGAACACTGCTCCAGACAAACACAGTTATAATATATTTTTGCTTGGGATTTATCTCTGTTCATATAGAATTATATTATTTTCCCCTATGAATAGTAACAGATGCAAGGAGAAGATTACGTAAAAATGGCTTAGTAGAGATAAGGATATTTTCACTTGTGAGAGATGAAACGTGTTAAGCGAAGGCAGAGAACAAAAGCTCTCTTCCACAGTAGGGAATGTATGTGATGACCCAATGCAAATATTATACACTTTGGAAAGTGCTTGATATTACAAGTGTCGTTTTGTAGTGTGTACTCCTCTCAGTGTATTTGCTATTTTATTTTAATACACATGATTAGCGCTAGAAGTGGAGAGTGTTTCAGATAAGGAATCATGTAAACACGGCAGACATATGGTGGTAGTCAGGACGAAACAGGGGCAGGCCCTCCGAGTGCCCACAGATGGGCTTGCTGCCCCACTCCCTTCAAAGGACGGCAGCAGGCATGCAGTGCAGCTCATCAGGCAGGAACATTCAGTGAGGCCACGTCTTGCAGATAAATTGGATTTTTAAAAGAATTAAAAATGTCCAGTACGGTGTTTGGAACATGTGTGCGTGTGTGCTAATCACTCAGTTGTGTCTGACTCTTTGTGACCCCATGGACTGTAGCCCACCAGGCCCCTCTGTCCATGAGATTCTCCAGGCAAGACTACTGGAGTGGGTCGCCATGCCTTCTTCCAGGGGATCTTCCCAACTCAGGGATCGAACCTGAGTCTCCTGCACCTCCTGCATTGACAAGTGAATTCTTTACTACTGTGCCACCCGGGAAGCCCCTTTGGAACACAGTAGACACTCAGCACTGGGAATTTATTATTTTTTAGCCTCTTTTCTTTCAGGAAGTATGATATTATTGCTGGCAAGTGGAATATTGGAGACTTGAGCACCTATTATGCAGCATGAATCGTCTAATGAAAATCCTTTTTCCTTGCATCATAGCACTTAAATTTTTTGTTGCTGTTGTTCCTGGGAATTCGCCTTCCTTGAATTCCTGTGACAGGCTTCTCTGAGGCTGGCCACACTAGGGTTTTCAGATTTCTCCTGTGGCCTTCATCACTCTCCTAGGGGCACAAGTCTGGCTAGGGCAGGCTGTATGTGCAGAGTTGCTCAGTCATGTCTGACTCTTTATGACCCCATGGACTATAGCCTGCCATGCTCCTCTGTCCATGGGATTTCCCAGGCAAGAATACTGGGTTCCCATTTCCTTCTGTAGGGGATCTTCCCAACCCAGGTCAAGTTGTCTGAATAAACATTATTATTATCATTGAGGGGTCCCATCATGTATCTTGTGGGGTTTAGTTCCACCACTCGGGATTTCACCAGTGAAAGCGTGGAGTCCTAAACCCTAGACCACCAGGGAAGTCCACACAAGAACCTTCTGCATAGCACAGGGCACTCTGCTCAATGTTACACAACAGCCTAAGTGGGGAAAGAATTTGGAAAAGACTAGATGCATGTATATGCATAACTGAATTGCTTTGCCATGCACCTGAAACTAACACAACCTCGTTAACCAATTGTTCAGTTCAGTTCAGTTCAGTCCAGTCACTCAGTCGTGTCCAACCCTTTGCGACCCCATGAACCGCAGCATGCCAGGCCTCCCTGTCCATCACCAACTCCCGGAGTCCACCCAACCCATGTCCATTGAGTCGGTGATGCCATCCAGCCATCTCATCCTCTGTCGTCCCCTTCTCCTCCTGCCTTCAATCTATCCCAGCATCAGGGTCTTTTCCAATGAGTCAACTCTTTGCATGAGGTGGCCAAAGTATTGGAGTTTCAGCTTCAACATCAGTCCTTCCAATGAACACCCAGGACTGATCTCCTTTGGGATGGACTGGTTGGATCTCCTTGCAGTCCAAGGGACTCTCAAGAGTCTTCTCCAACTCCACAGTTCAAAACCATCATTTCTTCTGCATTCAGCTTTCTTTATGGTCCAACTCTCACATCCATACATGACCACTGGAAAAACCATAGCCTTGACTAGACAGACCTTTGTTGGCAAAGTAATGTCTCTGCTTTTTAATATGCTGTCTAGGTTGGTCATAACTTTCCTATTACCCCAATACAAAACAAAAAGTTAAAAAACAGAACAAGCAACCAAACCAAGCAGAAGAAGACAAGATCCTACCTCAAAACTCAGCCTTAGTAAAGCGAGAGGCCCTGAAGGGCTTCAGAGTTGAACAATTTCCATGGACTTTGCAAGTTCTTTCCCCTGACAGCTGTTCCTTTCTACCCCCTTTTGGGCAAAACTTTGATCTCCAGGTGTGCTGCTGCAAATTTAGATTGACAGACAGAGGGGTGTGGCCCAGGGTATCTGCACTGGTATCAAGCTTCCAGGTGGTGCAGATGCTGCTGGCTCCGAGACCACACTTGGAAGAGACGAAATCAGGAGACTGTCTTAGGAGGGTATCTATCAGTCATGAGTTCTTACGACTGCACAGCTCAGTGGAATAATCAGTGGTTCTGGCAGATATTGAGCCCCTGTTATTTGTAGCATGAACTATAACATAGTCATTTACAATACATGGATGTAAAACCAGAAAGTCTTTTTGGGTAGGTGAAAACTCTCAGTTACTCTTTGCTTTGTTGACTTTCCTCAATCATTGTCCGAAATAGAAGTTTAAGAGGATGACAACAAAAATCAAATTTTGTAACTCAGTTGTCAGTAGTTACAAATAGATTTTCTATCCCAGATTTATGAACCATATTGTTCATTGACAATCTATTGGGCTTGTTTTAATTAATTCTTTTCCTTGACTGAGCAGTAAGTTTCAGGAGTGGGCACAAATTTTTATTTTGGAGGCTGAAGAATTATAGGTCTGATGAAGAATTAGAAGGTCTTTATACCCAAAGGACACTTGAACCCATTCTGGGGAGACTTGTAAAGGAGTACATTATTGTGGGATGGATAATGGTGGTTTTCTTCTACACTTAGCAATTTCATAGCAATGATACAGCTGAGTACTATGGGAAACCACCCAAATACTTGGCAGAAGTAGAATACCAATGGTTCATTTCTAATTAAACTTGCTTATTTTATTTATTTTTTCTTGGTGTGTGCATGGCCTTATTTCAGGTTTGAATTCATTCTGTGATACGAAGACTTACTGCAGGTGAAATACTGTCTGGACTAATTTTTTTCCTGAATCTTTTCTTTCCTTCTTTTCATTCATCCCCTCATGAGTGAGTGAAGTCACTCAGTCGTGTCTGACCCTTTG
Organism: Cervus elaphus; assembly: GCF_910594005.1. Lineage (NCBI taxonomy): Eukaryota > Metazoa > Chordata > Mammalia > Artiodactyla > Cervidae > Cervus > Cervus elaphus. Next base: position 62,870,848 of record NC_057833.1, on the reverse strand, counting down.
CGACCCCATGGACTGGAGCCTACCAGGCTCCTCCCTCCATGGGATTCTCCAGGCAAGACTACTGGAATGGGTTGCCATTTCCTTCTCCAAACCAGACACCTACTGCTTTATTTTCTCTCCCTTTTGTCTTTTATGCAAGATTCTTAGGGAACAATCTAATATCAGCTATTGGAAGTATAACTATAAATCCATATGCTTTCCCAAAGCATATTTACACTTCAAAATCTCATCTTTATAGGAATTTAAAAATGATGTCCCAGGTATTTGAAAATTAGCATTGATGAGCCGATAGCACCCAAGGAAGATTACAGAGCTTCTGGTTGGAGCTCAAGGTGATAGTTGGGTAGGGATTTATTTGAAGACTAAAATAGCCCTTCCAGTTCACTTTGGAGTTCTTTGGGACTCAATTAAATTTGTAATTGGTCCACAGCTGATCAATACCATGTGCTTTATGTGCCAAGGACTCTTCTTCCCCTCCACTCTCCCCCCAAAAGATGTTCAATTGAGAGAGGATTCAGATTTCAAAATGAAGAAGAGTCCGACCACTTTGCATCTTTCAAAAATGCCTTCTAATTTTATTACCTTCTCTCACTGCATTTTATGTTCAGGTGCTTTGTCAGAAAATGATTGCAGGAGTAGGAAAAAGGGCTAAAAAAAGTAAAACCAAAGATACGGTAGCTTTCTGTTCAATCATTTATTCTTTCAACAAATCTTTATAGAATACCTAGAACTCGATAGTATTGGGTCTATAAAGAAGTTTTTCCCCTTTGGGGGGGTTGATTTTTGATTCATCTTAAAATAATAAAGCCTTCATGAAAAATAATTTTTTTAAAAACCTAAGCTTCATTTGGACGAATATGTGGTTGCCATGTTCTACAATGCCACAGGGTGACTTGTGTGTAGACCTCTGTGGATGGTTCCCACTGGACTTGTGTAGGGTTCACCTGTCCAGCCTTCAGAGGCATCCCTGTGATAGTTTAGGGCCAATGAAACAGAATGCCTTGTTATCTCTAAAATACTTCTCAAAATATACTTCCTCCTTTGTTTATATGATAACCACATTCTTTTTTGATAATCACTCAAAAAATGGCAAATTGACCCAAATGTTCTAAAATGTTTTCTCTTTAAAGTTCACTTTTCATGGAAGACAGCCTTCAGAATGGGAGGAAATAATAGCACATGAAGCAACTGATAAAGAATTAATCTCAAAAATATACAAGCAGCTCCTGCAGCTCAATTCCAGAAAAATAAATGACCCAATCAAAAAATGGGCCAAAGAACTAAACAGACATTTCTCCAAAGAAGACATACAGATGGCTAACAAACACATGAAAAGATGCTCAACATCACTCATTATCAGAGAAATGCAAATCAAAACCACAGTGAGGTACCATTACATGCCAGTCAGGATGGCTGCTATCCAAAAGTCTACAAGCAATAAATGCTGGAGAGGGTGTGGAGAAAAGGGAACCCTCTTACACTGTTGGTGAGAATGCAAACTAGTACAGCCGCTATGGAGAACAGTGTGGAGATGTCTTAAAAAACTGGAAATAGAGCTGCCATATGACCCAGCAATCCCACTCCTGGGCATACACACTGAGGAAACCAGATCTGAAAGAGACACGTGTACCCTAGTATTCATTGCAGCACTGTTTATAATAGCCAGGACATGGAAGCAACCTAGATGCCCATCAGCAGACGAATGGATAAGGAAGTTGTGGTACATATGCACAATGGAATATTACTCAGCTATTAAAAATAACACATTTGAGTCAGTTCTAATGAGGTGGATGAAACTGGAGCCTATTTTTACAAAGTGAAGTAAGTCAGAAAGAGAAACACCAATACAGTATATTAACACATATATATGGACTTTAGAAAGATGGTAACGATGACCCTATATGCGAGACAGCAAAAGAGACACAGATGTACAGAACAGACTTTTGGACTCTGTGGGAGAAGGCGAGGGTGGGATGATTTGAGAGAATAACATTAAAACATGTTTATTATCATATGTGAAACGAATCACCAGTCCAGGTTCGATGCATGAGGCAGGGTGCTCAGGGCTGGTGCACTGGGATGACCCAGAGGGATGGGATGGGGAGGGAGGTGGGAGGGGGGTTCAGGATGGGGAACACATGTGCACCCATGGTGGATTCATGTCAATGTATGGCAAAAACCACTACAATATTGTAAAGTAATTAGCCTCCAATTAAAATAAATAAATTAATTTTTAGAAAGTTCACGTTTCATGGATTTTTTGCTTCATATGGGGGGAAAAGTGAAACAAGGAAGAGAGGCTTTTGGAGTAATTTCTAGTGAGTCTAGATTCTGCTTATTATAGATGTCAGGTCTATTGAAATGTAGGTCTTACCTTCCTTCCTGATTGGATGGAAACTGTTCAGCTCTCCCTTACAGATAACAATTGCTCTCTAGAGTCAAACGTTTGGCTTCTCTTTACACAAAGTAGAGCTTTATTTAGTTTTTTTTTTTCAAACACATATTTGAGCTAGTAAGGCAAAGGGCTGAGTAGAGTCTGTTCAGTCACAGAAAACCCAAATTATCGATGCCTTTTTATTGTGCTTTTTTCCCCACTTTAAACAAAACAACCACCAACAAAAGTAGGCTCTTTCACTTGGGCCAGTGCAGACACACAGCCATCAAATGGTTTCATGAGTAATTAGTAATATGAATGCAGTCATCATATTCTGAGATGTGTATGTATCTATCCAAGCAGAGGGGAAATCGCGTAATTAATTTTGAGGCTGTTATGCTGTTTCAATTGATTTGGATCAGAAAAAAGAGAACAATTAAGAAGAAACAGAAAACAATACCCTGTTTAGTATTCTAAAGGGAAGAGAAAAATTAAATAGGAGTTTAATTGAAAAATTCTGATCTATATGAGGGAAACAGAAAGTTATGTAAAAAAGAATCCTGACTTGTTATAGGGGCACTATTATTGGACCAGCATCTTGGTCAAAAAAATCTAGATACTAATGACAAGTCTTCAAGAGGGTCAAAAGGTCAGAAGTCAGAATATTGAAACTGTTTCAGGTACCCACTTAACCCCAAACTTTTGCTTAAATGGCATCCTTCTGGAATTATTCTAGTCGAAAAGGATTACTCCATATTAATTCTTAATACAAAGTATAAAATCCTGTCATTTAGTCATCCCGTAGCCTTTTATGGGTCATTCTACCTTCTTCATGTGGCCCTTTACCTATAGACATATGCATGGCTGTTTTCACAGCCTCAATCTTTCTGAAAATGTCATTAGGAACTTATTTATCTCACACACACAAAAAATATTGGTAAGTTTTCAGGTTAATGATACAGGATAAAATTCTTTTAAAAAAATCAATACATTAAAAAAATTTCAAAACAACCTTGCAAAATAATAGCTGAAATCATGTTGTGGAAAAACTGTATTGTTTTATACATATATATATTTATTAATTAATTAATTATTTATTAAGTATCTACTATGTATTTAATCTTATTTCCTACTGCCACTTCTTAATTTTTGCTAGGAAAAAAAACACAAGGATTCCCTTGTGTTTACTGTACTCGTGAGCACAAATTTTCAGGAAAACACACTGTAGCCTTAGAGCCCCCAAACCCATGTCTTTTGTAATCCTAATCAAATAAATAATTATGATAGGCAGGAAAATATATATTATATCAACCACAGGTTCCACTGCTTAAGAATTTGATTTAAAATCGGTGGCATGCCTGTGAATTGTGGCTGGGTTTTTATCCAAAAAGGGACTAAAATTGGTATTCAGTAAGTTTTGTTCAAATTGCAGTTTATTTTCTTCTTCTAAGTGTAGTTGCATGACCTCAGATCTCCTCATTAGCCAGTTTACTAGAATGATGCTTTGCTGATCATCTAAGAAAGCTGGAGTCAAAAGGAAAGAAATGGACAAAGGCTATATATTACAAAGACAACCATTTCCAGCTTTCAGTTAGATGCACTTATGGCTGGGAGGTAGAATTCTCCTTCCCTGGGAGTTCAGCATTTTGGTTTTCTTGAGTTTAAAATATTCACTATGTCAGGAGAGAGCATTTCAGGCAGGCCGGGTAAGATGAGGAATCTTTTCTGCCCTCAAACTTGATGTGCTAATTTCAGTTGCCCAGAGTAAAATGGTAAGGCCCTGTTAATGGTGGCTTTAGAAAACAGCCTGCTAGAATATACAACATTCTATCTGCTTCATTGCCCCATTTTAAAATTCATTAGATAAATGACCCAGTCTTGTTCACCCCATCTTAAAGTATGCATAAACTTTGAGCTAATTGAGAAGCTGATTCACAGGGAATCTTTTCTCAGCTCCTTTGCTACCCTCTTTTCCTCTCTGACCAAAAAGAAGTCAGCTGGGAATAGTGGGGGGTGTTTTGCGGGGGTGTGGGGGGGATGGCGGGTTGATTTCATGCACCTTCACCTCCTCTAACCAACTCTTTGAAGAGTGAAAGGAACATGAGTAAGCAGAAGCCGCTGAGTATGGACAAGCAAGATTGGATGGAGGTACTTGAAAAAATTTGAACCACCTTGAATTTTTGTTCCATCCACTCCCCAACCTCCTTTTCTTTCTTTCTCGGAATTGCACTCTCTTCACATCTGCCCAGCTCCTCACTTTGTTCTGAGCTCCACTACAGAAAGATGGTCCTGACATCCTTCCTCGAGAGTAGAGAGTCTTGTCGGGTAGCTGTCACTTATTGCGTCCTCATATGAAAGGGACCCCTCTCAGATTCCTTTTTCTCTCGTAAGTAGCTGTTCTGAGGACAATGTTTGCATTTCAACTCGAAATAACAGCGAATCAAGGTGCTAGGGAACCTCAATTGCAATCCTTTCAAAAAAGAGGACCATTTTTGAAGCTTAGGTTTCCTCTGATTACATAAAAAAAGAGCCTCGAGGTATAAGATGCTGGGAAACCCTGCTTCGCCCTTCCAATCATCCCTTGCATCCCTGCCCATTTATGAATAACCAGTGAGTGTACTGCAGAAGCCTTCTTACCTGGTTGCTGAGGTCTCTGTCTCCTTGGAAACTAAACTTTTCAGAGATTACAGGCAAAATGTTTCCTTCAGTCTTGGAGCTGTTTTAATGCTTTCAAATGTCAGAAGGAAAGATTCTACAGTCCCACGGGTGCGGGTGTGTGTGGGGCAGGAGACAATATTTTAAACCAAGCTTAGTCAATTCTTCACTAGGCAGTGACCTTCAAAAGGTGTGCAAATTATACAAATGAAAGCTAATGTAAATAAATTGTAAAAGAGGTTTGGAAGTGAAGCAGAGAGAGGCTCCCCTATTTGACTGACCCCAAAGCACTGGGTCTGGGGCACGCTGCTTCCCTGGACCCATCCATTTTCAAGGCGATAGAAATTTGCTTTTACAACTGCTGGGCTTCAAATGGCAAAGGGAGTTGAGCCACAAAACACTCCAGACTGATGTTCATCTTGAGCGCAAAGAAATGCAGCCTTTTTCATTTCCCTATTACTTAGTAGACTTTTCTCATGAGCCCCCACCTACCAAATTTCAGTTTTGGGGGGGTTATTTTTAATGAATTCCTAAATTTGGACATCATTGCTAAGCAACGTGGTCCAATGGCGATGATGCTGTTTTCAAACTCTTCTCCAGGCCTCAGACCCCAAACCCTCAACAGAAACAGCCAGCCGTGGGAGAGGGGTTCCCTTCTCGAGCTGGAGGAGATAGATTCCTGGGCCTTTGTTTTGTCATCAGTGCTTGCTCTGGGATGATGGCCTCTGACGTGTGGCCAGGTCCATTCTGGGGGTATCTACTTCTGAAGGCTGCCTCTGGTGGGCCTTGGGGTCCTCTGTCTTGGCACAGTCAGAGCACAGTGGGCCCCCCTTGCTGACCTGGTCATGTGTGGGCATCCTTGTTGCAGTGGGTCCTCCTGAGGGCCAGCAACAGTTCCCGCAATTCAGGGTCAAACCTGCCTGGTGGACCTCAGCTGGACGTGCCCGGCCACTTCTCTCTTACCAGGGTGACTCAGCCAGACCCTCAGCTGCCTAGTGCATCCACTGAAAATGAGCTTTTAATGCCATTATTATTTTTTAGTCTTAGACCGGGTTCCGTGCAAGTGGGTCCATATCTGTCACTTTAACTTCGAAGTTCCTCTTCAGCAGACAAACCATCTTACTCATGATTCATAACATCCGAGTCCTATGACTGATGCTTATGAGGCCCTTAGTATTTTTCTGCTGAATTACTGAATGACTTCTCTGAGTTCTTAAAAAATAGAAGTCTTTAGCCCAATTACATTTATCCTCAAATATTTTTCAAGTGTTCTCTCCAATTCATTCTTATTTAAGAAAGGAGTTGATAAGTAGCAAGCCATTTAGGTAAATTTGTCACAGAAAAAAATTCAAAAGGCAGAAAGTATTCTAGAAGTGACTTGTTAAGACACCCCAGTGAGATTCTCTATTACCTTGCCAGGAAAACAACAGCCCATCATCAGTATAGGTAATTGCTAAAGCACATTGATAGGACAAGCATCTTAATTAAAGATTCTATTGGAAACATATGTGAACCAAACCAATTTTTAGGCCGCAGGGCAATAATAACCTTCCTATCTGTTTCTTAGTTTATGAGCATTTATTTATTGTCTGGAGCAATACTGTCTGATTGGACCAAGCATGGGGAAAAAGAGCATTAATGGTCGTTTCTCTGTGCTTGATGCAGTGTTGGAACGGAACTAGACTTCTGGGGCGTCAGAGACCAGGAGCAGCCCTGACTGGGTCCATGGGGGGCGATGCAGCTGCTGCTGATCTATTTGCGTTGAGGCGTCAGTGCCGACTCGGAGGCCCCTTGTTACTCAAACTCCTTGTCAGACCGAGTCAGTTCTTTCTCGGTTACCGAATCCCAGGAAGGTGGAAAGGACTGAAATGCCACCCACAGATGAGTGGATGAAGAGGCTGTGGTAGATGTAAATAATGAAACACCGCTCAGCCACAAAGAAGGGAATCCTGCCTTTTACAACAACGTGGATGGAACTTGATATTATACTCAGTGAAATAAGCCAGACAGAGGGAAAGAAACCCTGCATGCCCTCACCTACATGCGGAGTCTTAAAGGGCCGACTTTGTGGAACAGGGAGTGGAGTGGTGGTTGCCGGGGACAGAGGGTTTGGGGGACAGGGAGATGTCAGTCAAAGCACGCACGCTCCTAGCTACGCGATGACTAGGCACTGGGGATCTCACGGACAGCTTGGCGACTGTAATTAGCAACACTGTGTTGTGTACCTGGGGCTTCCCTGCTGGCTCAGGGGTAAAGAATCCACCTGCCAACGCAGGGGACGCAGGTTTGATCCCTGTGTCGGGAAGATCTCCTGGAGAAGGAAGTGGCAACCCACTCCAGTCTTCCTGCCTGGGAAATCCCATGGACCGAGGAGCCTGGCGGGCTACAGTCCGCGGGGTCGCAAAAGAGTTGGACACTGCTGAGTGACTAAACAGCAAGAGCAAACTGTATACTTGAAAGTTAAGAGTGGATTTTGTAAAACTTGTTGTTGGAGTACAGCTGCCTTAGGATGCGCTGTTGGTTTCTGCTGCGGGGCAAAGTGGATCAGCTGTACGTATGCGTCCTTCCCCTCTGCTCTGGATCTCCTCCCCGTTTGGGTCACCACGGAGCGCTGCGTAGTATTCGCTGTTCTACAGGTTCTACAGGTTCTCATCGATTATCTACTTTATACATCGTGTCACCAGTGCGCATGCGCCGATTCCAGCCCCCAGTTCACCCTACCCACTTTTCCCCTTATCCATATGTTTGTTCTCTTCATCTGTGTCTCTGTTTTGTAAATGAGATCATCTATATCAATTTTTTTCACATTCCCCTTAAATGTATTAATATATGATATTTGTTTTTCTCTTTCTGACTCACGTGTATAATAGACTCCAAGTCCATCCTTGTCTCTACAAAGGACCCAGTTTTGTTCCTTTTTATGGTTGAGTAATATTCCCCTGTATACATGTATCCCATCTTCTTTATCCTTTCCTCTGTGGGTGGACATTTAGGTTGCTTTCATGTCCTGGCTATTTTACACAGTGCTGCAATGAACATTGGGGTGCATGTGTCTTTTTGAATTATGATTACCACACACACACAAATTGGTAATTATGTGAGAGAATGAATGGGGCTGTTAACTAACCTTATTGTAGTAATCATTTTGCGATATACAGGTGGATCAAAATCACCACACTGTACACTTTACACATATATGTTATATGTCAATTAAATCTCAATACAGCTGGAAATAAAACTTATATGAGCTGTAGAAGAAAAGTGAAAAGTAAAACTTTAAATGTAGGATAAAAAAAAGAGAAAGTTGAAATTGCCATTAGAAGTCATAACATCCAAATCCTGAACAATGTACAACTTCTATCTACTTGCAATAAAAGATGAACTCTTAAAATAAAAATGGCTGGGTATAAGATGCTCTAAATTTTGGTTCAAATCAATTTGTCCATGAATTAAGATTTTTGATTCTTTATGGAGCTTATATCTTTGAAGTGGAGCAAAAAGACTTCTTAATTCAAAACCGTGATTGGTTGCACAAAATAGCAGCTGGATGTTCAATAAATAGTTCTGACTCTTAATTCAGTGTATTCTTAGGGGTTCCCATGGGTCAGGACAGTAGCTGCTGTGTGGTTTATCTTTTTATACCGGTTATTGATAGATTAAAAAAGTTCTCATCCGCACTACTGTTTGCACTATATTTGTAACATTACACGAAACACATGTTGGTACTAAATGATTTGATAAACCATGGACTTACACTGATAAATGTGCACCTGTTGCTTGAGCTACTCTCCAACAGCACCGGAATCATACCACTGGGTCATCTTATTAAGAAATATCTTTAGCAAAACAATCCAAGTTGTCCATTGTATAACAGGTGTATATCAGAGTTGACACAGATTCTTTCCAACCACTCACTTTTATAAATGCAGATTTATTCACTAATAGCACATTTTTACTTTACTTATTTGAATGATTTCTTGAAATTTTATTTTTCAAATTTATTTTATGAACACCCATTAATGAATGTTCACAGTTATGAACATGGAAGAGCTTCCTGTTGAGTTCTGTTGGCCATCATCAGCTGGCTTTTCTCACAGGGTTCTTTCCCATCTGGCTGCATTTTTCCTGTCCTTATCTTTTTTTGTCTTTTGTCACCTTTATTGAGATCTGGAGTACTCTTTACATTTTGCTAGTCTGCTTTGGCTCAGCTGCCCCGAGGGCAGGACTGGAGCGGCAAACTGAGGTTAGCAGGATTAATAGCTGCACTTTTCCATGAGTGGCATGGTATTGGGACCAAGACTTGAAGACTTGGGAGGACAGAAGCCAGAGGCCCACGTCATCTATGTGGGCGGCCTTCTGAACAGAGCCTTGCTGAGGCCCCTCTGTCACGTGTGAGCTGTGAGACAGCGGCTCTGACCACACCACAGCATCGCCCGCGAGGAGGGACTCGGGACCCTGTCTTCACTGACAGGCGCTGGCAGTGATTCCTCTGGCACTAGTTAAACAAGAGACATTATTTGTGGGGACCTTTAACACTATCCATCGTGAAATATCCTGATGTCAAATTCCTTTTGACTTTTTCTGATAACCCTTTAATTATTTACTAGACTTAGAGATGTTCTGGGTCCTGGAAGGGTTGGGGGAAGAAAGCTGACATCTGAAGAAGTGAGTAATTTATAACAGAACTAAAATATTCATAAAATGACAACTCAGATACTTCAATTAACACCACCCATTCTATTTCTGTTCCAGATAGTAAATTTAAACTTCTGAATGTTTGTTTTACAGTAGGCAATGCATTTCTGAACTGAGCAGGCACATTGAATTTCTTTAGATCTGGGATAGAAAATGGATTCTCTCAACATACATTTACTATAAGAGTAGACATGGGATCTCTGCTTTGTGAATGCACTTTCTGAGTCAAGGATTCTTCAGCATTCCCAAGAAGACTGGTCACTTACTAAACTTGGTTACCTGACAACATTTTGCATTGGTTTGTTATACAGGGAGGGCTCGGGTACACAGAATTGGATACATTAAAATCCTTAGTTCATTATACATTCTTATAATTGGTCTTTGTATGGCTCAGTTTGATTTAGTTATGCAGTGGGTTAATTAATTATTTAAAATATGTAAACAGTGCTTGCAAAAGCTTCAAACAAAACAAAGTGGAATCTTGATAATAACCTGCATCTAACTATGTACCCTCCCCATGAACTTGTCCTCTATCTTCTCCCGATTGAAGGGGAAATTAAGAGTCAGAATAGATAAGTGACTTGCCCAAGGTCACAGACTGGGTAGAGATAGAATCCAAATACAGCTGTGAAACTCCAAACCATTACCTCTTAGAAAAATATCGAGTGTGTCAGTGATGTTTTAAGTGAAAAAAAAAAAAAAGCCGGATAGGAAAGGAAAGAATGAAAGAAGTCTTCGTGGAAGAGATGACACTTTATCTCAATGTCAGCAGATGAATTATTTATTACGCAACAGCTAAAAAATGAAAAACATTGAGGAATATTCTGTAAGTGATATGTACTTCTTGCAGACCTGTGGCTTTAGTTACCTGTAAAGGCAATATATATATAATACAGTAAGCTCCCTGCATACAAACCTTCAAGTTGCAAACTTTCGAAGACGTGAGCATGTGTTCACATGTCCAGTCACGTAAGTCAGTTCAGGTGTCTGGCGCACATTGTCCCACGCATGCATATTCTACAAGTGTTGTGCTTTTGTGCACTTTACGGTACCACATACAGTACGAAAGTACAGTATCTTTATTTCAAGCCCAGGAGGTCCCAAAGCAAGCGTAAAAGCAGCAATGACATGGCTCATCCTACTGTTCAAGGTACTATACTGTCAGATTTAAAATGTTTTCTTTATTTTTGTGCATGCTTTCCATGTATTGCTAGCATGAAAAGTATTATAAACCTATTGCAGTATAGTACTGTAGTTGATTGTGTTAGTTGGGTACCTAGGCTAACTTTGTTGGGCTTACAAACAAATTGGACTTACAAACTCGCTCTTGGAGCAGAACTCGTTTGTAAGCAGGAGACTTACTATATAGGAAAAGGGAATAATATATAAACCTGAACACTTGTAAAGCCATATGTATGTACACTGTTTACATTTACTGAGCACGCTTAAATAATCTATCTAATATGCTTCCTTTGTGCAGGCTAGACTTTCCATCATTACGTGCCACATATGATTTAAAAAATTATCACCACGTGTCCTCTTTTACATATCTATCCAAGCAACACCACCTCCCTCAACATAATCACCTTGGAACGCTTGGCATTTGCTCCAACGATGGCTGCCAACTTCTTGAAATGTTTTTGGAGCTTCTTTTAATTGGATTTTCACTTGTTGCCATCTTGAGAGATGTCTAATAAAACCAATATCATTATTTTAATGCTCCATCTCCCCACAATGTTCCCCCCAGAGTAGCATCATTCACATTATGTCAGTTAGGATTTTGAACTGCAAGCAACAGAAACTGACTCTTATTGACATAAGCAGAAAAGAAGGTTCTTGGTGGAAAATTGAGTAGCTCATAGACTTTCGGAGAATATTGGAGAATCAAGTTTTCCAAACAGGCAGATAGTAAGGGCATTCGTGCAGCCAGAGGCACAACCCAGTTAACTCCTGTGACCCAGCATCATCAACATGTAACTGAGTGAGGCCTGTCACACCATCAGCAGGGAAGCTGCCTGCGGCTGCTGCCCCCAGAGCCACAATTCTTCCCTGTTTCTTCTTCCTCGGTAAGCCAGCTCCAGATGCAGCATCCTGGTGCGGTCCCTCTGATTTATTTAAATTTCGTCACGATGCTCTGATCTTCAGAAGAGCTGAGCAAAGTAGTGTCCGGCTTTCTCCCCTTTGTTACTGCTCCTGGACTTCTCTTCCGATGCGGCAGAGATGGAGACAGGCTCCCAAACGTGTGTGCCCGCCCTCGACAGCGCAGAGTTGTTTCTACTCATCTCCTGGACAGAGTCCATATTTCCTAGACCACTTTGCATTTAAATGTATATGTGTGACTTGTTCTTATGAATGAAATAAAAATGGAGACGATAGTGTCACTTCTGGCTGATGAAGTTAAAGACACGTGTGCTTTTTTCTGCTTTCTCTTTCCCCTTCCGTGGGACCTTGTATTGAAGACACTGGGGGCTGAAGATGGAAGAAACCTAGAATTATGAACACAGAGAGGAAGGCCAGCTGAATTCCAACCTTGAGCTACTGTGTGAATGAAAAGTCAGCTTTTGAGATCTGCGGTATTTATCTATCACAGGTACAGTCATTATTAATATTTTTCTATGCTTCACACTCAGTCCTTCTTGGTATTAATTATTGGACTGGCTTTTGATATAGACACCTCTAGGACTGTTGAACGTGTGACTGAATGTACCTCTCGAGTTGTGAGAGAATTGGTTTATGTTAAGGATAAATTAAAGATAGGGACCTTCAGGAAAGGACATAGCATCTCTTAGAAGTAGGCACAGAGCTGCTGACCTTCCCTGATATGACCTGGAGAGTGAGTGGTCCAGTCTCGAGTTGTGCCCAGGGGCTATGCCCTGTGCTGTCTTTAATCCCAAGCCTCAGGTGTAATTGCATCTAGATCTAATTCTTACAAGGACTGTCAATCTGCTCCAATGTATACGTGTTTAAATGAACCAATCTCATAATTCCGTACTCTGTGTCATTAATAACAAATTACTTGCAACACATCCTACAATCATGGAGCACATCATTAAGTCAGGACCGCTAGATTAGCATTTACCTGCCAATTTAGGCTTGAACAGAAAGCCACTGGGGGAAAGGAATAAGGTTCTCTTAGTTCTAGGAAAAGAAACTTCTACTCTTTAGCGTGAATTCAGCCTATAGAAAGCTCCACTCTCTAAAGCATACTTACTCTCCTCTATCACCTTGGAAAAAACCTTCTGTCAAACCTTTGGGACCCTTCGTGATAGCACACTCTTTCATAAATCTCTTCTCGTTTTTGGTTTGGTCATAGAATCTCCTGCTTATGAATGTGACATGGAAGAGCCTTGTCAAGCTCCCCTGGGGGCTCCAGGCCAAGCATTTTTTCCCAAAGAATAATCTTATGCAGAGTGACCCAGCCTGCAGAGAATTCTCCTTCTGAGTTTTACATTCTAATATCACTTGGTCCACTTAATGTTTCTTGTTGACAGGGGAAATGAGATTTTTCTTGGAGTTAATTCTGATTAAGACCAAGAGATGCCTCTTATACTCCCTTGGGAGCACATGGAGAACACATTCTGGGGACACTTTCCTCCAGTGCCATCTTCCAGGTAAGTAACTGTGTTGGGAAAGATTAGCCATGGGATGGGGAAGTATTAGTGCCCTATAGAACAGTCTCCAGAGTAAGTAGACCCTTCTGATAGACAATGATGGCACGTTAAGGATCATCAGAAGCCAACAGTGTGTGTTTTAAGGCATTTTCTAAACGGGGACTGAACTGTATCCTACTAAGTCAAGGATGGGATTATGGGGTAGACAGATGAGGGAATCCAGCCATCTCTCCAAATGTTTTTAGGAAAAACATTAAAAAAAAAAAAAAAAAAACTTGTTTGTATTTTGTCCTAAAACTCTTGGAAAAACAACTCCCCAACTTCCCAGTGTTCTGTTGCCCGAGTTGTTTTGGGTTTACACCACCACCCAAGGCATTAGGAATAGAGAACAAAGGGAGTGTGTTTCTTTTCTGAACAAGTAGTGTAAATTCCCTGGGATGGAGTCAGTGCCCTCAAAGGTAAATTTATTTGTTGACAAACCTAGGATTTATCGTGGAGAATCAAGATGAAGGGATCCTTCAAGTTACAGTATCTCTTCTGGAAAATTCACGTCATGAGAATGAGAAGAGAAAAATTCCGTGCCGGGGCAGGTACCAAGGTGGGACCCCCCCCCCCAGATTCATTGCTTTGGCACTCCCACATGCTTCCTGCTGTCACACACAGCTTCCTCTCTTCCTTCGCAGGCCTGTTTTCTCCTTCATCCTTTTCACAGACTAGGATAGGGGATACAAAGTCAGCAAGGGACACAAAAGATTGGAGAAAGACGGAAGAAGCAGAGCCAAATTTTTACCAACTCTGGGACTCATGGAGTTATGTGTTAGACACATCATGGATAGAAAAGGAAATGGCAACCCACTCCAGTATTCTTGCCTGGAGAATCCCCATGGACACTGAGGCCTGGGGTCACAGAGTTGGACACAGCTGAAGTGACTTAGCAGCAGATGAGGGAATCCAGCTTTTGGTTTCTCAACTCTACACTTCTCTAGATGCTTTTAGGAAAAAAATCCCTTTTTTCAGTTTTACTGAGGTATAGTTGACAAATAAAAATTGTAACATATGTGAAATGTACAAGGATATAATTTGACATATGTAGAAATGGTATGGACCTAACAGAAGCAAAAGATATTAAGAAGAGGTGGCAACAATTCACAGAAGAACTATACAAAAAAGATCTTCATGACCCAGATAACCACAATGATGTGATCACTCACCTAGAGCCAGACATCCTGGAAGCCAAAGTCAAGTGGGCCTTAGGAAGCATTACTACGAACAAAGCTAGTGGAGGTGATGGAATTCCAATTGAGCTATTTCAAATCCTAAAAGATGATGCTGTGAAAGTGCTGCATTCAATATGCCAGCACATTTGGAAAACTCAGCAGTGGTCACAGGACTGGAAAAGGTCAGTTTTCATTCCAATCCCCTAAAAGGCAATGCCAGAGAGTATACAATTGCACTCATCTCACACGCTAGCAAAGTAACGCTCAGAATTTTCAAGCCAGGATTCAATAGTATGTGAACTATGAAATTCCAGATGTTCAAGCTGGATTTAGAAAAGGCAGAGGAACCAGAGATCAAATTGTGAACATCCGTTGTATCATTGAGAAAACAAGAGAGTTCCAGAAAAACATCTACTTCTGCTTTATTGACTATGCCAAAGCCTTTGACTGTGTGGATCACAACAAACTGTGGAAAATTCTTTAAGAGAAAGGAATACGAGACCACCTTACCTTCTTTCTGAGAAATCTGTATGCAGATCAAGAAGCAACAGTAAGAACCGGATATGGAAAAACAGACTGGCTCCAAATTGGGAAAGGAGTACGTCAAGGCTGTATATTCTCACCCTACTTATTTAACTTATATGCAGAATACATCATGTGAAATGCCAGGCTGGATGAACCACATGCTGGAATCAAGATTGCCAGGAGAAATATCAATAACCTCAGATATGCAGATGACACCAGCCTTATGGCAGAAACTGAAGAGGAACTAAAGAGCCTCTCGATGAAAGTGAAAGAGGAGAGTGAAAAAGGTGGCTTAAAACTCAACACTCCCAAAACTAAGATCATTTCATCTGGTCCCATCACTTCATGGCAAATAGGTGGGGAAACAATAGAAACAGTGATAGACTTTATTGTCTTGGGCTCCAAAATCACTGCAGATGGTGGCTGCAGGCATGAAATTAAAAGACACTTGCTCCTAGGAATAAAAGTTATGACGAACCTAGACAGCATATTAAAAAGCAGAGACATTACTTTGCCAACAAATGTCCATTTAGTCAGATGGCTCTGCGCATCAGGTGGCCAAAATATTGGAGTTTCAGCTTCAGCATCAGTCCTTCCAATGAACACCCGGGACTGATTTCTTTTAGGATGGACTGGTTGGATGTCCTTGCAGTCCAAGGGACTCTCAAGAGTCTTCTCCAACACCACGATTCAAAAGCATTTATTCTTTGGTGCTCAGCTTTCTTTATAGTTCAACTCTCACATCCATACATGACTACTGGAAAAACCATAGCTTTGACTAGATGGACCTTTGTTGGCAAAGTAATGTCTATGCCATCTAGGTTGGTCATAACTTTCCTTCCAAGGAGTAAGAGTCTTTTAATTTCATGCCTGCAATCACCACCTGCAGTGATTTTGGAGCCCAGAAAAATAAAGTCAGCCACTGTTTCCACTGTTTCCCCATCTATTTGCCATGAAGTAATGGGATCGGATGCCATGATCTTAGTTTTCTGACTGTTGAGCTTTAAGCCAACTTTTTCACTCTCCTCTTTCACTTTCATCAAGAGACTCTTTAGTTCTTCTTCCCTTTCTGTCACAAGGGAGGTATTAGTTCTTTTTTAAGTGTTTGAATTCAACTGTGAAGCCATCTGATTCTAAATTCTTTTTGTTTAGAAGTTTATGATTACTGATTTAATCTCCTTACCAGTTATTAGTTTGTTCAGATTTTCTATTTCTTCATAATTCAGTCTTGCTAGCTTTATGTTTCCATCAGTTTATCCATTTCTTATAAGTTATCAAATGTATTGATATTTAGTTGTTCCTGGTAGTTTGTTATGATTATTAGCATCAAATTCTGTGTTATCAGTTATAATGTCTTTCATTTTTTATTTTATTTATTTGAATTTTCTTTTTTTCATAGTTAGTTTAAGTAAAAATTTGTGAATTTTGTTAGCTTTTAAAAAACATCTCTTAGTTTTGTTGAGCTTTACTATTAATTTTCTAGTCACTAATTTATTTCCTTCCTTCTACTAATTTTGGGCTTAGTCTGTTCTTCTTTTTCTAGTTCATTGAGGTGTATAGCTAGGTTGTTTATTTCATATCTTTCTTTTTTCTTAATGAGGCATTTATTGCTATAAAATTCCCTCTTAGAACTGCTTTTACTGCCTCTCAGATTGTATTTCTATTTTCATTTGTATCAAGATATTTTTAAATTTTCCTTTGAATTTTTCTTTGACTTATTGGTTGTTTAGAAGCATGTTGTTTAATTATCACATATTTATAAATCTCCCAGTTTTCCTTTTTATTTCAATTTTCATACCATTGAAATTGTATAATTTCAATCATTTTTAATGCATTTAGAATTGTTTTGAGGCCTACCATTTGAACTTCCAGAGAATGTTCTATGTGTACTTGAGAGAAATATGTATTCTGCTGTTGTTGGATGGGGTATGCTGTATGTCTGTTAGTTCCATCTGGTCTACAGTGTAATTTAAATCCTGTTTTTCCCTCATTGATTTTGTTTAGATGATTTATCCATCATTGAAAGTAGAACATTGAAATGCCCCCGTATTATTATATTGCTGTCCATTTTTTCCCTTTAAAACTGTTAACATTTTGCTCTAGAGACTTTCATTCCCAGCCTTGAAGAAGTGATTTCATGTAGGAGAAGAAATCCTTCAACCCTGTTCTAGTTCTTAGCTGTCTCTCAAACCTTGGAGTTTGTCTAAGATGCAGTCTTCGTTCTCAGTGGCTCCTAGCAGTTGAATGTGTGCCAAGACCCAGCCATCTCAAAGAGGGCCTTGGAGTTAGCGCAGGCTACTTAGAAGCTGCAGGTAGAAGCTGCAGGTAGAAGCGTGTAGTAAAACCACTTCCAGGGACAGTCTGAGACGGGTGTTTGCAGCTGCTGCTTCTGCACTGAGCCCCGAGAGAATCGCTACAAGCGTGCTCATGTGTCTGTTAAGAGCCACTTCTCTATTTGCTGCATCCCTGTGAGACTCATGAATGCGAGCCCTGCTGGCTTTCTGAGCTACATGACTTGGGGGCTGTCCCTTGAGTGGCAACCATAGAGGATGGGGCATTAGGTTGGGAGCCTCACTACTCAAGGAGACACTGGGGCTTGAGGATTCCCCCGGACTGTATGGTGCTGTGATGTTACTCAGCAGTGACAGCTGGCACTGTACTGAGGTGGGGTTTACGGCAAGAACGTCTTTCATCCTTTCCTACCCATTTGAAAAGATTCATGCACCCCAGTGGTCATAGAGTGTTGGTCTTTCTTTGACATATTTCACTCAACACAATACCCTCCAAGGCCATCCATGTTGCAGCAAAATTTCATTCTTCTTTATGTCTGAGTAGTATCCCATTGTGTGCATATTACTACATCTTTGCCCATTCATCTAATAATGGACATGTATGCGGCTTCCCTATCTTGTATGCATGTGTGCGTTCTAAGTCCCTATCTTGGGAATTGTAAATAATGCTGCTATGAACATCGGGGTGCCTGAATCTTTTCAAATTAATATTTTTCTTTTTGGGGGGGGCAGATATACAGCCAGGGGTGGAATTGCTGGGTCATATTGTAGTTCTATTTTTGATTTTTGAGGAACCTCCATACTGTTTTCCACAGCATCTGCACCAATTATATTACCTCCAACAGTGCATGTGGGTTCCCTTTTCTCCACATTCTCACCAACATCTGTTATTTCTATTCTTTTTGATAATGGCCGTTCTAACAGGTGTGAGGTGATAACTCATGGTAGTTTTGATTTGCATTTCCCTGATGATTAGTGATGTTGAGCATCTTTCCTGTGCCTGTTGGTCATCAGCATTTCTTCTTTGGAAAAATATCTATGCAGGTCTTCTGCCCATTTTTAAATCAGGTTGTTTGCTTTTTTGACATTGAGTTATATGAACTGTTTATTAGCCCCTTATTGGTCACGTCACTTGCGAATATTTTCTCCTATTCAGTAGGCTGTCTTTTTATTTTGCTGATGGTTTGCTGTGCAAATGCTTTTAAGTTTAATTAGGTCCCATTTGTTTTGCTATTATTTCCATTACTTGAGGAGACAAACTCAAAAAAACACTGCTACAATTTATGTCAAAGAGTATCTTGCCTGTGTTTTCCTCTAGGAGTTGTATGGTTTCTACTCCTATTTAGAGCTTTAACCCATTTTGAGTTTACTTTTGCACATGGTATTAGAGAATGTTCTAATTTCCTTTTTTTTACAAATAGCTGTCCAGTTTCCCCAGCACCACTTAAGAGACTGTCCTTTCTCCACTGTATATTCTTGTCTCCTTTGTCATAGATTAACTGACTATAAGTGCATGGGTTTACTTCTGGGCCTTCTATTCTGTTCTGTTGATCTATATGTCTGTTTTTGTACCAGTACCATACTGTTTTGATTACTGTAGCATTTTAGTATAGTCTGAACTAGGGGGAATGATTCCTCCAGCTTTGTTCTTCTTTCTAAAGACTGTGTAGCCTGCTTGGGGTATTTTGTGTTTCCATACAGATTTTAAAATTATTTTTTCTACTTATGTGAAAAAGGCTATCAATATTTTCATAAGGATTGCACTGAATCTATAGATTGCCTTGGGTAGTGCAGATATTTTAACAATATTAATTCTTCCAATCCACGAACATGGTGTGTATTTCCATCTGTTTGTGCTGTTTTCTATTTCTTTGGTCAGATTCTTAGAGTTTTCAGAGTAAAGATCTTTTACCTCCTTAGATAGGTTTATTCCTAGGTACTTTATTCTTTTTGGTGCAATGGTAAATGCAATTGCTTCCTTAATTTCTGTTTCTGAATGTTTGTTGTTAGTGTACAGAAATGCAACAGCAAGGAGATCAAACCAGTCAATCCTAAAGGAAATCAACCCTGAATATTCATTGGAAGGACTGATGCTAAAGCTGAAGCTTCAATACTTTGGCCACCAGATGTGAAGAACTGACTCACTGGAAAAAAAAAACAAACCCTGATGCTGGGAAAGACTGAGGGCAGGAGAAGGGGACAACAGAGTTTGGATGGCATCACCAACTCAATGGGCATGAGTTTGAGCAAACTCTGGGAGACAGTGAAGGACAGGGAAGCCTTCTGCTGCAATCCACAAGGTTGCCAAGAGTAGGACTCAGCCTAACAACTGAACCACAACAACAACAACATTCCTGCAGCTTTCCTGAGCCCACTGATGTGCCTCAGTAATTTTTCAGTTTACCTTGTCTTTTAGAATCAAGGAGTAATTTTAGGAGAGGTCCTTCTCGTTGTCAGATTTGTCCTGGAGAAGAGACTATCTCTCTTGGGGATAATTGCTAGAACAGAGTTTTGCTACTCAAAGTGGGGTCCAGGGACCAGGAGCGTCAGCATCACCTGGGAGATGGCTAGCAACACGGAAGCTCAGGCCTTGTGCCAGATGTACAGAATTAGGATCTGCATATTCACAAGACCCCAGGCCATTCCTATTTACTTCAAATGTTTGGAAGCATTGGATTAGAGTATATTCTTGAGAGCTACTAAAGCAATGATTCTTAAGAGGCAGACTCAAAAGCAACCCTGTTTTCCTAACTAGGAGAGATGTTATTTCTCAATGAATTGTCACTAAATTTCCAGGGTGACTGGAGTTTAATCTTCTCTGATTTTGCTTAGCATAAATAAAAGCAAAGCAAATGACTCTGTGCCTTTTGTGGAAGTTTCTCAGTGGATCCCTGATGTGGTATTTGTTACTGAAATATTGTCATAATGTTTGAGCTATTTTTGGCTTATACAGTACTTTTAAGTACTTAAATAGTAACAAAAGAATAATGTGTGTGCAGTGTAGGCGAAACCTTGCATTTCCTAGAATTTGTGCTGTTACGTTTCTAATCTTTCAATTGCATATTGAAGTGTTTTTCACTTTGACTTCATTTTTAATTTTTTTCTTTTTTGTTAAAAAAATTAAGAATGAGGCAGGAGAGTGTGTTATTCATAGTAACTGGAGAAGAAAAACATCAAGCTGCAGCTATGTGAAAGTGTGGAAAGAGATACAAACAAACTTATCTAAATATGAGCAGGATTTTATTAAGTATTAAAAGTAAATAATCATTTCCCATGTAACACTCAAAATTCAGACCAAGAGTTTCATGTGGTGATCCATTAGGTTGGACATATTTGTTATTTATTTCATATAAATAAAAAACAGTATAGTAGAATTTCTGCTCTAAGTAGGAACATGTGCATGTGTGTTTGCATGCATGTCTGTGTTTGTATGAGGAGCCTCCCTGGGACCCAATCTTTGTGAATAATCTCTCCAGGAACTTTTTCAGCCTCACTAAGACTTGGGTTTTCCAAGGTAGAGGGGTCCTATCCCTTACTGGGAAATTCCCCAGACTGGGGACAGTCCCTTACCTGCTTAAAGGCTTTGCTGCTTCAACAAGGAATATTGAAAGTGTCATCAAAGCATGCTCAACCCCGCTATTTGCATATCTTTCTCAGTGGCATCCTGCTGATTTTTTTGTGGGAGTTACTCACAAGTTGAGCAGCTCAGTTACTCAGCTTATTAAGGGTTAAATGATTGACTCAGGTAGTTGGTATCTAGTTGAGGAAGAGTCAAAGTCAGGATAAAAATACAAGGCTCGTGTTGCATGTTTTCCTTTTCTATCACTGGCCAAGTAGCCCTTGACATGCAGGGCATCAAGAGCAGTGATTTTCAAGGTTGAGCCTGTATCAGAATTCTCTGGATAGCTTATTAAGACTTGCTTGGTCCCACTCTCCAAATTTTTGAGGCAATGGGTCTGGGATGAGCTTGGAAACTTGCATTTCTTTTATTTTATTTCTATTTTTTAATGGAGATATATTTGATTTACAATGCTGTGTTCATTTTTGCTGTGCAGCAAAATAATTCATTTTCTGTTAGGAACTTGCATTTTTATTTAAAAACTGGACGATGTGGGTGCTGCTGATCTGAAGTCTACACTTTGAGACTAGAGTTTAGTTTGTCAAAATGCCCCCGAGGTTAAGAAAGATCACTCTGAGATTGTTACTGGAACAACTCCAAGGTCTGATTGATTGATTTTTCTGGTAAGCAAGATGATGTAACGTCAATCTTTGGAATCTTTGGCAAGATTGTAATCTTTGGAATCTTTGCTCTAGTTTCCAACTCCCAATCTCACTATTTGTTAATCTCACTAAATGTTAAGTTTTTTGTTCAACAATCTCACTATTTGTTCAACTATTTGTTAATGGTAAGGTAGCTAATTTGTCTTAATTTTCTTGTCTGTCAAGTGGGCACAGTAATAGCTAACTAACAGGGATTTTGTGAAGATGATATGAGATTAATATATTTAAAGCATAAGGCTTTGCATTTAGGAACTGCTTAAAAGAAGCTTAACTATTATTAGGTACTAATATCTACTCCTACGTGAGTGGATTGTCCCTGAGAGCTCATGCAGGGCCTGTCGGGTCAGGAAAGTACCTGCTCTCCTAAGAGGCATTTTCATGTCTAAACTGAGTGCTCAACTGTAGAGCATAAATCACCTCAACTCAGTCCAACCCAACAAATGTTACCATTTATAGCAGATCCACTCTGCTTCAGACCATGCTCAGTGCTGGGCAGATATCTGAACAATTCCAGCCATCATTATATTAGCTATCTATTGCTGCTTAACAAATTATCCCCAAACTCAATGGCTTAAATAAACAGTGATTATCTTATAGGATCTGTAAGCCAGATATTCAGGAGTGGCCTTGCTAATGGTACTTCTGAGTCAAGATCTCTCACAAGTTTGCAGTCAGACTCTCTTCTGTGGCCCCAGCCATCTGAAGGCATAAGTGAAGCTAGATCTGCCTCCATGGGGGCTCACGATACCCCTGACATCTTACAGTTAGCTATTGGCAGGAAGCCTCATTTCTACCCCACAAGGACCTCTTCAGAGGGATGCTTGACTGTCCTCACGACATGGCACCTGGCTTTTCCCAGGGCCAGGGATCAACAGAGTGCAGGAAGAAAACCTCTGTGCCTTTCGTGACCAAGTCTAGGCAGTCACAGCCGGCTATTTCTGCACTATCTCACTGGTTACACATCAGCCGTGTGTAGTGTGTGTCTGGTGAGGAGAGGACTCTACAGAAGGTGGGAACACAGGTGCCATTTGAAGCCTGGCTGCCATGAGGTGGAAACTGCAGTTGAAGAGGAGTGATAAACGCATGAGTACATAACTGTATTCAAGGATGGAATGGGGAAGACCACCAGGAGGAAGGCAGATTCAGCACTGCAGGGGGAAAGCTGTTCCAGCCAACAAGAAGACGCTTTGTGCAAGAGGAGTGTCTGATGGGGGCCTTGGTAAAAATGTCCAGGAAAGGCATGACTGGAAGAAGGACAACGTGTGGCGGGGGAGAAACAAAATACGGGGAATGGCAAAAGCAGTTTGTGTGAGTTTCAGATTAAACCTGTGTACCTGACCTCACGTGATGCCCATACAAAGACGAAGTATGTAACCTCACTTGCAATCCAGGTTTGTTGAACTGAGGACTCCATCTCAGTTCAGCAGTTCTCAGCAGTTATCTTTAAGAAAGACATCAAGACTGGAAAAGGGATTCCAACCAGACAGTGGGAATATCTGGGTCCTCTAAATCTCTTCAGCTTTTCTGGTCTGTATACCCATAAATAGGGTGACTGATTGTATAAGACATTCCTAGTGTAAACCTATTTTCCTTGCATAACTAATAGTATATGCTTTCACATTTTAAAAAGTCCTGATTTGGACAATAAATTGTATGGTCACTTGATCTACCAAGAAATTGGGTGGGATGAGTTTTTTAAATCATAGACTCATTGTTCTAAGTATCCTGAAGACAGAAACTGAGAATTAATCTTCTTGTATTTGCTAAAACCTAGACCAATACGTTGGTTAGTTCAATTCAGTTCAGTTGCTCAGTCGTGTCCCACTCTTTGTGACCCCATGGACTGCAGCACTCCAGGCTTCCCTGTCCATCACTAACTCCCGAAGTTTATTCAAACTCATGTCTGTCGAGTCGGTGATGCCATCCAGCCATCTCATCCTCTGTTGTCCCCTTCTCCTCCTGTCCTCAATACATCCCAGCATTAGGGTCTTTTCCAATGAGTCAGCTCTTTGCATCAGGTGGCCAAAGTATTGGGGTTTCAGCTTCAGCATCAGTCCTTCCAATGAACACACAGGACTGATCTCCTTTAGGATAAACTGGTTAGATCTCCTTGCAGTCCAAGGGACTCTCAAGAGTCTTCTCCAACACCACAGTTCAAAAGCATCAATTCTTTTGTGCTCAGCTTTCTTTATAGTCCAACTCTCACATCCATATATGAACACTGGAAAAACCATAGCCTTGACTAGACGGACGTTTGTTGGCAAAGTAATGTCTCTGCTTTTCAATATGCTATCTAGGTTGGCCATAACTTTCCTTCCAAGGAGTAAGTGTCTTTTAATTTCATGGCTGCAGTCACCATCTGCTGTGATTTTGGAGCCCAAAAAAATAAAGTCTGACACTGTTTCCACTGTTTCTCCATCTATCTCCCATGAAGTGATGGGACCAGATGCCATGATCTTAGTTTTCTGACTGTTGAGCTTTAAGCCAACTTTTTCACTCTCTTTCACTTTCATCAAGAGGCTTTTTAGTTCCTCTTCTCTTTCTGGCATAAGGGTGGTGTCATCTGAATATCTGAGATTATCGATATTTCTCCCAGCAATCTTGATTCCAGCTTGTGCTTCCTCCAGCCCAGCATTTCCCATGAAGTACTCTGCATATAAGTTAAATAAGCAGGGTGACAATATACAGCCTTGACGTATTCCTTTCCCAATCTGGAACCAGTCTGTTGTTACATGTCCAGTTCTAACTGTTGCTTCCTGACCTGCATACAGGTTTCTCAAGAGGCACTGTGGTTAGAGAGGGTGCTAAAATAAAGATATGTTACAGATTGGAATTATGTATCACATAGAAGAGATGACAAGTAAGCCTCATATATAGTATTAAAATACAGTCCAGAAGTCAGGCAGATGTTATAAGTTTCCATGGGTGAAAGTGAGCAGAAAGAGAAAAAGCAGAAGACCAGTAGTGGAGAGTTGGTGCAGTGAGCATTTAAAGGGTTACAGCAGCTTTTCGAGCTCAGGGTGTGAACTACACAGGGTCTTAATAATACCTCTAATACCTGCGCATTTATATGAGCAGAACAAGTGAAAACCTGCCTTGCAGAAATTAGATTAAGCAGTTGAAGGAGACAGTCATTTTAATAAGGAGCTTCTATATAAAAACCCTTGATACTTCATTATCTATTTATTCCGCTCAGTCACTCCATTTTATTTTATCCTTCATAATTAAAAAGGAGACAAAACCATGTCTTTAAAACGTGATCCGATGCCCCTGTGTTTTGTGTAAACAGTGCTGGTCGAATGCAGTCCAGTGAGCTCCACTCACGGTCTGTTGCTGTTCTCTCTCTCCCCGCTCCATCCTGACGCTTTCCTCCAAGGAGGGCTTCTGCAGCTTTAGAGGGGGTAGGAAGATCTTGTGATACAGAGGCTACTAGTAGAATTATGGTCACACCTGGAGAATCATACCATCGCAGCATTTCACAGATGGGGCAGGCAGCCTTAACGTGTCTTTCTTTTTAGTCTGGACGGCATTTGTCACCTCTGCACTCCCTTGGTACACCATCTTTATTGGCATCAGAAACTTTTAGCTACTCACTCAACCCCTCCTTCTCTCATAAGTCCCTTGAACCAAACTTCTGTTGGGGGGCTGTGCTGTAAATTTGATTCAGTGTGAAGGTTCTTGGAAAGCTGTGGTTCATGTCGTACAAGGGTGTCAATGGTAAGACAACACTACCTCCTTCCACTCCCTGCCCCCTTGTATACACTGCACACACATTTTTCTTATGCATATCAATTCATTTAATGAAACATACACAGTCTCTAATGACATGTTCTGAACACCCGAGGCTCAACACTGAACTTTCTGGCATGTGCTTTTTTCTTAATGAGTAATCTAAAACTCAAGGCAGTTAAGGAACGCTACACAGTTTTTGTTAGAAAAAAATTATGAAAGTTAAGGCATTTATGAAGTTCAAAGCACTAAGATCACTATCATTTAAATATGGAGTTTGCCAAAAGTTCAACATGCAGTTAGCTAGAGAGACAGTTCATCCCTTCAGACTAGTGTCAAGGTCATGACCTCATTTATCTCTATATATTATGGTGTCATGATTGATACATGTTGTTGAGTAAGTTTCCTGGGTACTTTCTTGGGTACAGAACATTCACTGTGCCCATAAAGGGGAAAATTCAGTAATTTAATCCTTAAATAGAATTGATATGTAAAGGGAGAATAAATTGGAAATAATTCAATGATGAGTAAAACTGTCTTTGCTTTTCACTGATCTTATTTATGATTAACATGTAAATTCAACCATTTCATAAACCTTCTTCTCTGAGGCTCTAGGGTATTAGGAGTGAATAGATACGAAAAAAACACTAAAGGTAGAATGACAGATACTGCGATTAGAGGACTGGTGGACAGAATTCTCTTGGGTAGATTCCTAGGAGTGGAATTGCTGGGTCATACGGTAAGTTCCAACAAATTGCCAAACTGATTTCCAAAGTGGCTGAACCGTTTTACATTCCCTCCAGAAATACATGAGGTTTCCAATTTCTCCACATCCTCACTGATGCATGGATTTCTTTCTTTTGGATTACAGCTATCTTAAGGTATAGTATGGGTATAAGAAAAACTCACTGTGGTTTTAATTGGACTTCCTGGGTGGCTCAGCTGGTAAAGAATCTGCCTACAATGTGGGAGAGCAGGGTTCGATCCCTGGGTTGGGAAGATCACCTGGAGGAGGACGTGGCAACCCACTCCAGCGTTCTTGCTGGAGAATCCCATGGACAGAGGAGCCTGTAGCCAGAAGGTTACAGTCCATGGGGTTGCAAAGAGCCGGACACGACAAAGTGGTCTTAATTAGCATTCTCATAATTACTAATGCTGCTGTGTATGTTTTCACATGCATTTTGGCCATTTGTGTGTCTTCTTAGTTGAAATGACTATTCAAACATTTGCC
This sequence comes from Cervus elaphus, assembly GCF_910594005.1. Classification (NCBI taxonomy): domain Eukaryota; kingdom Metazoa; phylum Chordata; class Mammalia; order Artiodactyla; family Cervidae; genus Cervus; species Cervus elaphus. The sequence continues at coordinate 62,844,239 of NC_057833.1, read as the reverse complement.
TACTATTTAACTGAAATTTTGTCTCCTTATTGAGTTGTGGAAGTTCTTGATATATTCTGAAAACAGTCCTTTATCAGAAATATGATGTGCAAATATTTTCTTCCAGTCTGTGGCTTGTCTTTTAATTTTCCTATGGTATGTTTTGTAGAATACAAGTTCTCACTCATTTTTAATGCATGTTCTTTGAAAAGAACTGTGTTATTGGACATACAAAATTACTTTGTTCTTTCTCCCGCCAAGCTGAGTCAGAACCCACACTAACATCTTCTTTTCCATCATTTCAAGCACTCAAGCATCAGATTATTATTTTTTCCTTATTCAGCATCTCCTCTGAGTCAGGTGCTATATATTTACTCTTTCTTATTCTCACAGCTACTCTGTAAAAAAAAAAAAAAAAAAAGGTGTTATGATTCTCATTTTATAGATCAGGAAACTGAGGCTCCAGGGGTTTAACAACTTGCAGCAAAATAAAAGAGAAGTACCAGAAGCTGAATTTGAATCTAGTTCAGTGTCACTCTGAACTCTGTGCTTCTAAGATGAGACTAAGACTGGCTTTCCCAGGCAATGCAAAGCCATGGTCCTGGATATTGAGAAGCAGGAGTTGAAACTTGTAGGCCTTTCTGACAGCACTCTGCCCTCAGCCTAGGAGAGTTGGGGGAACAACTCCCCCATTTCCCTACAGGCTCTAGCTTCTAGCTGTGAAGTAGCCCCCATTAGTCATCATAGCTAAAGAAAAAAAAAATTTTTATTTCAAACCATTAATATTCATCAAATGTTAATGAAAATACATAACAAATAATTACAACAAGCACAGTGTCTGATTAAGATGAAAGAGATGACAATCCTGTGAATTTTTAAGCCGAAAAATAAAGAATGCTATATTAATAAGACTTAATTATATCATTAAATATTTAAAATTACCTTCTTTAATAGATTTTATTTTTATTTGGTATATTTCTTTTTTAAATCTTTATAACACTTTCGAGAGATTGGTCCATAAAATCCTATCAACTGTTAGGTCGAAAGAGAATTTTAACTTAATATATTCATCATATTGATCTCAAAACTTCCACTTTATTTATTGTTCAGAAATGCTAATAACCCTTTTACGTTTTATTATAATTGATATTTTCTCCACATAGAGTGATAAATAATTAATACCATTACAGGGACACCATGTGCGGTATACTTATTTGGGAAAAAAAACAACAAACCATCTGAGTAGCATATTATACATTCCATTTTAATACTCCACACTTACAATTAATGCTAGATTTTACAGGAAAACATAATTAACTTTGGGAATCTGTCTTGAAATGACCACATTTATACAGCTGAAGCCAAGGCAGGGGTTCTATTCTAAGCCAGCTCTCTGGTTTTTCCACATTTCAGATGCTTCTGAAGGATCAGTAAAATTATACACCTATTACCAAGTCTTCTCACAGCCTCTGAAAGTTGTTTATAAAAGGGAGAGGATGGTCCCTTTTAGCCTGGTGCTCTTGACACAAAAGTTGGTTTTAAATTTTTGCTCAGGTTTTAGAAAGTTTTTTTTTAATGAAAAAGTAACACCTCTCTCAAAATTGCTAATAAGATAATTAAATTCATTTGACTTTTCTCTCCCACCATCCCAAGAAAGCTTTTAAGGGAGGAAGAGAAAGGTAGCCATTGTTTCTATGTTGCTTTGGGTGACTTGACTGTTCACATCTCCCAGAGAGACAATTGGATTAAAAGTACCTGGGGTGGGATCTCGTCACCTGGGCTGAGCTGCTGCTCTGCCTCTCTCTAGCTGTGTGGCTTAAGGCAAGCTCTTTTACCTCTCTAAATTTCTGTTTCTTTGTACTAAACAGTAAGCTCCATGAGGGCAGAGATGACGTCAGCCTCACTCATTCCATTCTTCAGGCCGTATCTGATCGGTGGTGACAGGCAAAGATATTTGAGAGGGAAGGAAGGGAGCAAGGAAGGAAAAAGGGAGGGAGGGTATGGTTATAAGGAGGAAGGAAAAATTGTAAAAATTTCATGCAGAAGAATTACTCGGGAAATCTAAGTAACGTAGTCCATCAGAGCAAATCATCCAATAGTCTATTCTGACTCTGTACCTGCAGACAGACCAACTCAGTCACGCTCAGCGGCATCACCCAGTATAAAGACCGAGAGTTGGACCATAAAGAAAGCTGAGCACTGAAGAATTGATGCTTTTGAACTGTGGTGTTGGAGAAGACTCTTGAGAGTCCCTTGGACTGCAAGGAGATCCAACCAGTCCATCCTAAAGGAGATCAGTCCTGGGTGTTCATTGGAAGGACTGATGCTGAAGCTGAAACTCCAATACTTTGGCCACCTGCTGTGAAGATCTGACTCATTAGAAAAGACCCTGAAACTGGAAAAGATTGAGGGCAGGAGGAGAAGGGGATGACAGAGGGTAGATGGTTGGATGGCATCACTGACTCAATGGACATGAGTTTGAGTAAACTCCAGGAGTTGGTGATGGACAGGGAGGCCTGGCGTGCTGCAGTCCATGGGGTTGCAGAGTCAGACATGACTCAGTGACTGAAGTGAGCTGAACTGACTCCCTCACGGACTATTTCTGAATTACTGACCTCTGGCTTTGCTCCGCACCATCATGCTTGTCCTTGTGCCTTAAAGCTAATATGCAGACACTAGAGGTGCTCCTCTTGGGCCCCGTGGGTCGTTTTATGGTTTCTGGGTGCCCGTTTCTCCGCTTTTCTGTGTCTTTGTTTTTAATGACCTGTACCTGTGGGTAACTCACCTTGGAGGTTGACTGCAGTCTACTGAAGCCTTTTCGGCCACGTGGCTAGGCTGCTGGCGGTGCCTGGGAGTTCTGTTCTGCGCCAGCCTCCTGCCGCCTCTCTCCATCACCACCTGCAGCTTTCAGCCCCTGACACTCGGGCAGGTGCGCAGAAGCCCAGCCTGCTTGCCGTGAATAGGGTAACTCACACTCCAGGCGTCCTCCATGGGATCAGACTGAGGCTGGGACTTTTCTGGAAACTGTTCTGGTGGTTGGTGGCTTCTCCTTCCCTCAACTATTTTTTCTACTTCCTAGGGCCATTTCTTTAATAAATCTCTTGCACACAGATCCATACTTCAGGGGTTACTGCCGGAGAACTCAACCTAGGATGCTGGAAGATAAGTTTAGGTTTCCATATTCGACTGACCACCCTTCTCTTTTGCCTTGCTTTTGTGATCCATCTGTCAGTGTCAACCTCAAGTAATTATTCGATCCCAAGTCACCCCTAGAACTCTGCTCCAGCACGGCCCAAGTGGGCAGCCTTTGCCCTCCTCATGCCTCTGATCCTTCCTCCTCTAGGGAAATGGGACTTCTCTTTTCATACAGATTTATGTTTTAAATACTGCCTGTGGCTCAGATGGCAAAGAATCTGCCTGCAATGCTGGAGACCTGGGTTCGATCCCTGAGTCAGGAAGATCCCCTGGAGAAGGGAATGACCTACCCACTCCAGTATTCTTGCCTGGAAAATCCCATGGACAGAGGAGCCTGGTGGGGCTACAGTCCATGGGGTCTCAAAGAATTGGACATAACGGAGAGACTAACACTTTCACTTTCAAGTCTTTAGTTCATGCAAGCTTCTGATTAAAGAGGTACCTACGAGAGCCAGGTCTTGGAATTGTTCTTCAATCTATAAATTCTATGGGAAGCATTAATGTGTCTATAATGCTCAGGTCATATTCTGTGGAACCAATCATGTTAAGGAGGTGTAGGATAGTATTCTCATGAGACCTGGTGAGTAAGAGTTAGACATTGGTGAAGAGCAGTTTAAACATAGGAGATGCTCAAGAAAGAATACCTTATCCTTCATGAGTGTTTGTGTTTCTGTGTGAATATATGCACCCCTTGTTTCAAAGGTCCAAAGAAGGGAGGAAGGTCTACACATGGAGTTCCAAGGATTCAAAATTTAGTTGGTGAAAAGGAAGAAAAAGTAGGGCATGAATTAGAAGTTCTAAACCAGAAGAAATCACACACTGAAACCAAAGTTTAGGAAAGGGTAGAAGGTGGAGACCTGTAGATTTTATTATTAGAATTCTTATTTATTAGACGTGACACTGTAGATTCTGTTTATTAAGGTAAGCAACACTAGCTGCTAAAAAAAAAACAACAAAATCTCAGTGGCGTAAAACAATGAAAGTGTATTTTTTCCCCAGGTAGAATTTCATGTGAATAATCCTGATTTCCAAGTATCTTATCAGGGGACCCAATAAAAAATTTAATGGACCAACCTCCCATTATACAAAAAGGAGTTAGTTCCAGGTGGATTATGGAGAGCTATGTGAACATTAAGACAACAGAACCTCTAGATCAGTGCTGTCCAATAGAACTTTCTGTGAAGATTGAAAAGTCATTGTGCATAAGCCATGTACTGCCATTGACCACTTGAAATACAGCATTGGAGAAAATTAGCTTTGAATTTTGTTTAGTTTCCGTTCATCTAAATCCAAATACTTATATCTGGCTAGTGGCAACCCTAATGGATAGCACAGCTCTAGAAGATAACATAAGACAAGGTCTTCATGAGCCTGGGATAGGCAAAGTTTTCTTAAACAGGACACAAGAGGACTCATGTAAAAGAAGAGGACTGATTAAAATTAAAATGAAGAATTTATGGTCATTAGAGGACATCATTAAGAAAGTCAAAGGCAATGCAAAGTTGTAGTGCAAAAGTATGACAAAGGACTCACATCCCAAATACATAAATAAAATTCATTCATTAACAGAAAAGAGCAATAACCCAATTTTAAAAATAGCAAAAGATTTCAAGACACATTATAAAAGAAATTGTCAATCTAAATGGCACGCCATGAATATGAAAAGATGTTCAATACAATTTATCAGGAAAAGCAAATTAAAAGCATGGTGACATACCATGTATCCACCAGAATGGCTAAAAACAACAAAACAAAAGCCGACAGTACTGAATGGTGAGCAAAAGCTGGCACTCACATTCATCGTTCACAGAATGTAAGTTAGTGAAACTGCTTTGGAAGACAGGAAGCTGTTAATAAAGTTTAAAATATACGTGGACACCACCAGATGGTCAATACCAAAATCAGAATGATTATATTCTTTGCAGCCAAAGATGGAGAAGCTCTATAGAGTCAGCAAAAACAAGGCCAGGAGCTGACTGTGGCTCAGATCATGAACTCCTTATTGCCAAATTCAGACTTAAATTGAAGAAAGTGGGGAAAACCACTAGACCATTCAGGTATGACCTAAATCAAATCCCTTATGATTATATGGTGGAAGTGAGAAATAGATTTCAGGGATTAGATCTGATAGACACAGTGCCTGAAGAACTATGGACAGAGGTTTGTGACATTGTATAGGAGGCAGTGGTCAATCCATCCACAAGAAAAAGAAATGTAAAAAGGCAAAGTGATTGAGGATGCCTTACAAATAGCTGAGAAAAGAAGAGAAGCTAAAATAAGAGGAGAAAAGGAAATATATTCCCATCTGAATGCAGAGTTCCAAAAAATAGCAAGGAGAGATAAGAAAGCCTTCCTCAGCGATCAATGCAAAGAAACAGAGGGAAACAAGAGAATGGGAAAAACTAGTGATCTCCTCAAGAAAATTAGAGATACCAAGGGACTATTTCATGCAAAGATGGGCTCAATAAAGGATAGAAATGGTATGGACCTAACAGAAGAAGAAGATATTAAGAAGAGGTGGCAACAATGCACAGAAAAACTATACAAAAAAGATCTTCATGACCCAGATAACCACAACTGTGTGATCACTCACCTAGAGCCAGACATCTTGGAATGCAAAGTCAAGTGGGCCTTAGGAAGCATCACTATGAACAAAGCCAGTGGTGGTGATGGAATTCTAGTTGAGCTACTTCCAATCTTAAAAGATGATGCTGTGAAAGTGCTGCACTCAATATGCCAGCAAATTTGGAAAACTCAGCAGTGGCCACAGGACTGGAAAAGCTCAGTTTTCATTCCAATCCCAAAGAATGACAATGCCAAAGAATGACAATGCCAAAGAATGCTCAGACTACCACACAACTGCACTCATCTCACACGCTAGTAAAGTAATGCTCAAAATTCTCCAAGCCAAGCTTCAGCAATACGTGAACTGAGAACTTCCAGATGTTCAAGCTGAATTTAGAAAAGGCAGAGGAACCAGAGATCAAATTGCCAGCATCCGTTGGATCATCAAAAAAGCAAGAGAGTTCCAGAAAAACATCTACTTCTGCTTTATTGACTATGCCAAAGCCTTCGACTCTGTGGATCACAACAACTGTGGAAAATTCTTAAAGAGATGGGAATGCCAGACCACATGACCTGCCTCCTGAAAAATCTATATACAGGTCAGGATGCAACAGTTAGAACTGGACATGGAACAACAGACTGGTTCCAAATCGGGAAAGAAGTACATCAAGTTTGTATATTGTCATCCTCCTTATTTAACTCATATGCAGAGTACATCATGAGAAACGCTGGGCTGGATGAAGCACAAGCTGGAATCAAGATTGCTAGGAGAAATATCAGTAACCTCAGATATGCAGATGACACCATCCTTATGGCAGAAAGCGAAGAACTAAAGAGCCTCTTGATGAAAGTGAAAGAGGAGAGTGGAAAAGCTGGCTTAGAAGTCAACATTCAAAAAACAAAGATCATGGAATCTGGTCCCATCACTTCATGGCAAATAGATGGGGAAACAATGGAAACAGTGACAGACTTTATTGTCTTGGGCTCCAAAATCACTGCAGATGGTCACTGCAGACATGAAATTAAAAGATGCTTGCTCCTTGGAAGAAAAGCTATGACCAACCTAGACAGCATACTAAAAAGCAGAGACATTACTTTGTCTCAGTATTGGCTGAGTATTACTTTGCCAATAAAGGTCTGTCTAGTCAAAGCTATGGTTTTTCCAGTAGTCATGTATGGATGTGAGAGTTGGACTATAAAGGAAGCTGAGCACAAAAGAATTGATGCTTTTGAACTGTGGTGTTGGAGAAGGCTCTTGAGATTTCCTTGGACAGCAAGGAGATCAAACAGTCAACCCTAAAGGAAATGAGTCCTCAATACTCATTGGAAGGACTGATGCTGAAGCTGAAACTCCAATACTTTGACCACCTGATGCAATGAACTGACTCATTGGAAAGACCCTGATGCTGAGAAAGATTGAAGGTGGGAGGAGAAGGGGACGACAGAGGATGAGATGGTTGGATGGCCTCACTGACTCAATGGACATGAGTTTGAGTAAACTCTGGCAGTTGGTGGTGGACAGGGAAGCCTGGCGTGCTGCGGTCCATGGGTTCACAAAGAGTGGGACACTACTGAGCGACTGAACTGAAAATATACTTACGTTAAAACTCTCATTTTCACTTCTTAGTATCTATTGAAAAGAAACAGGCACAAATATGTACCAATAAATATGAGCTAGAAAGTTTTTTGCAGTTACATTCTTAAGAGCTCATAATGAGAGCAACTTAACTGTCTCAATGGTAGAAGCATGAATACACTGGTTATGTGGGCACGTGAATGTACATGTATATACCTAGGGGAATTCTAGGCAGTAATAAATACACACTACTCTGGGGAAGAGACTCACAAATTGAATATTGAGTGGAGAAAAAAAAAAAGCTAGTTTCAAAAAGATGTGTGTGTTAGTCCCTCAGTCATGTCTGACTCTTTGCCATCCTGTGGACTGCAGCCTGCCAGGGTCCTCTGCCCATGGAATTTTCCAGGCATGGATAGTGAAGTGGTTTGCCATTTCCTTCTCCAGGGGATCTCCCTGGTCTAGGGATTGAACCCAGTCTCCTGCGCTGCAGGCGTGAGCTTTACCGTCTGAGCTACTAGGGAAGCCCAGTTTCAAAAAGATACTCAGTTATAATTTAGTTGCACAAAATTTAAAACAAACAGAAAACTATAATGATATAAATCAGAATAGCAGTTACCTTGTCTGTGTGTAAGATGTGTTGGCAGGGGTAGGGGTGGGGTGCAGGTTAAGGCAGAGGCAAGGGGAAGGAATCTGGGTGTTAGTAATACCTGTTTCTTAACCTAGATGCTGGTTAACCAGGTGTGATTAAGTGGTAAAAATCCTTAGAGCTGCACCCTTACAATCTGTGTACTCTTCTGCTTGTGTGTTACATATTAATAAAATATTTACTTAAAATCTCTATTAAAATTTATGAAGCAGGTCAAAGAATGATGACAAGTGCCTCAAGAGTGAATGACAAAGAAAGGTCTAGATCCATGATAAAAGGTTTATTTGACTTGTATGCAATTACTACCGGCAAAGTCATGAGTTAGAGATTGGGAGACTTCACCATCTGAACTCTCACCTCTCAGAGATGGAGTTATACACATTTGTATGCAGAGAGGGCTCATTTATCCCTTTAATACATATTATCGAGCACTTCTACTAGATGATGGCCTCCAGTTTGGAGGGGTAAGTTTGGAACAGCCAGGTCCTTAATTACTCAGAGAAGGTTAAAGCAGATGATGGCCACTAAGACTTCTCTTACCCCACTTCTCTCCTTCATGGACAGCTCTAAGATTTCTTTGGCCACCGTGTTCTATGGAATTCTATGTGCTTTTTATTAAGGCAAGTGGTGATGCTGAGATATAAATAATTCAGGACTTCTAGGTGAGTAATTTTGTCCCCAAAGCTGTAAACTCTTGTGGACAGAGGCTCTGCTTGATCTATGGGTCCCTGAGCCCAGCAGAGAGGTGACACTTAGCAAAAGATTGAAGGTGTGGCAACGGAAAGGATAAATGTTAAAACATTTCATTCCATTAGAGTTTTCTTTCTCTCTCAAGGGAAAAAACATCTCAGGATTGAGTTTTTTATAAACCTGACACAGAGTGACAGAGATTTTCCTCTTCAAACTGTTGATTCCCAATCTCAACAAATTAAAAAAAAAAATTCACTTATATAGCTGCCCCATCTCAGCTGCCTGAGGACATTCTATGGATCAAGCCATTTTCTCTCTAAAGTATAGACTTCCAATATCAAAGACAGACAGCACATCAATAACAGATAATATTGGTGTTTACCCATCCTTCCATGTCAGGTTAACGAAGAAGTGCAGTCCTGTTTTCCTTTATATGACCTGAGATCTTTATTCCATGAGTCCACAGAGGACTGAGAAATACATACTTTTGCTCTTAAAAAAGAAGGAAGATCTAGTATCAGGCTTTTTAATAAATGTGTTGTTTTCACGTGTTTTTTCTTAACCATGAAGACCTTCTTCCTGGGAACACTGGGGACTTGATTCTGATGACCTCGTTTCCTTTGAATCCTCTGATGTTTTGTTTCCTCTGTCTGTAGTATTTCACTAGCATGCCAGTGAAACCATGGAAAAGAATATATAATGGAATGACTGTCCCTTCCAAGCCCTGTGGATGTGGAGGTGGCATGACAATTCTTGGCTTTGCCCTGAAGTATTGAAGCTCATTGGAAGAAGTGAGAATGCTTGCTGCCTGAAGGCTTCTTTCCGTTTGCTTAGATGTACAGGCAGGATGGTAGGGTCAGATTAGTCAGTTTATGAATTATTCAGAGATGGATTAGCCAGCTGATGGATTATTCAGGCCTCTTTCCCTTTCCATTTCTCTTCTACCCTGCCAGGCTCCTGTTTATTCCACTCCAACATGGTTGCTCTCAAGAGTGTAGAAAGAAGCAGGAAGAGAAGATGTCGTGGTGAAATGATGACAACAGTGTGCAGAGGAGTCAAAGTCGGCCTGATGAGCACTGTCCAGCCCCGTGGAAGGGTAGGGGCAGGAGCTTGCTGGAACTCAGCACCCTGGCCTGTTTCAAGGCCAACATCTGACCACTTGAAGAGCAAATCTAAACACAAAAGCTGACACCCTGATATGGGTCATGAGAAAGCCAGTGTTACAAGAAGGATGCAGGACCGTGGGACCTGGGTCCCTATTCCAGACACGCTCCTCAGTTAGACTCAATCCAGACTCTACAATGTGCCTCTGAGTCTAGCGAGCTTTGAATTGCTTACTAATGTAATTTAAGTTAAGACCTATTGAGTGCCTCCTCTATGCAGGTGCTTTACAAACAGTTACAGGATTACTCTCCACTGCAAGTTATAGCTGACAATAGCTTCAAATACAAAGCCAATTAATGGTTAAGTGTAACAGAAAGAGTGAAAAGGCTGGCTTAAAGCTCAACATTCAAAAAACTAAAACCATGGCATCTGGTTCCATCACTTCATGGCAAATAGATGGGGAAACAATGGAAACAGTGAATGACTTTATTTCCTTGGGCTCCAAAATCACTGCAGATGGTGACTGCAGCCATGAAATTAAAAGACGCTTGCTCCTTGGAAGAAAAGCTATGACCAACCTAGACAGCATATTAAAGAGCAAAGACATTACGTTGCCAACAAAGTTCCATCTCATCAAATCTATGGTTTTTCCAGTGGTCATGTATGGATGTGAGAGTTGGACTATAAAGAAAGCTGAGCACCAAATAATTTACACTTTTGAACTGTGGTGTTGGAGAAGACTCTTGAGAGTCCCTTGCACTGAAAGGAGATCCAACCAGTCCATCCTAAAGCAGATCAGTCCTGGGTGTTCATTGGAGGGACTGATGCTGAAGCTGAAGCTTCAATATTTTGACCACCTGATGCAATGAACTGACTCACTGGGAAAGACCCTGATGCTGGGAAAGATTGAGGGCAGGAGGAGAAGGGGATGACAGAGGATGAGATGATTGGATGGCATCACCGACTCAATGGACATGAGTTTGAGTGACCTCCAGGAGTTGGTGATGGACAGGGAGGCCTGGCGTGGTGCAGTCCATGGGATCACAAAGAGTTGGACATGACTGAGCGACTGAACTAAACTGAACTGAACAGAAAGCTTGAAGGTAGAAATTTCAGGGTTGGTATCTCACTCTAGCTGTGTCATAAAAGATCCACGATTTTCTGATTTTTATTGTACAGCTGTCTTCAGCAAATCTCAGTATATTTCTGATTTTTTTTTCATATGGTTGAAAATGACTGTTGATGCTCAAAATAATCATGTCCCTGGGGCACTGGGAAAGGTGGTAGGCAAATGTTCTTTTTACTCTCAATGCTCTTTCATTAAGGAGGCAACTGCTTCAGAGCCCAGAGACAGAATCCCTCTGACATCTCTTCAGCCAAAACTGTGTCACATGCCTGCACCTACACCAATGGCTAGCAAAACGAAGTGAATTATCACCACTGGTTTAGGCCAATCAGAAGGAATCTACCAGAACTGAGGTCCTGGTCTACCAGGAAAAAAATAAGAAGCTGATAGCAAGGAACATGGGGAAATGAAACCTGGGTAGATAACCAATGGTATCTGCTGCTGCTGCTGCTGCTAAGTCGCTTCAGTTGTGTCTGACTCTGTGCGACCCCAAAGATGGCAGCCCACCAGGCTCCCCTGCCCCTGGGATTCTCCAGGCAAGAACACTGGAGTGGGTTGTCATTTCCTTCTCCAATGCATGAAAGTGAAGTCACTCAGTCGTGTCCAGCTTTAGCAGCCCCATGGACTGTAACCCACCAGGCTCCTCCATCCATGGCATTTTCCAGGTAAGAGTACTGGAGTGGGTTGCCATTTCCTACTACTTGCTTATTTACATAGAATCCTAGTAGACTGAATCTGCAGAAAGAAAATCCTTTAGGGCCTGCAAAAAACAAAAAGTGAGAATATATATGAATCCATCATTCCTATTTAGACTGGTAGCCACAGTGACCAAGGAAGCAATATTTATGGGGTGGGGAGGGGTGTTTAAGGCTCTAGGCTTTTAAATGACAGTGCTGGCAAGGTGACTTATTTTCACTGGTAAGATCTTTCAGTTCTTGGTGATATTGTCTCATTTGTAGAACAGAACAAAGCTCATGATCTTGAAGTTTTAACAGATCGATATTTTCATAGGTGTTTGAGATTGGAAATTATGGGTAAACATTTGTGAAATGTTTTATTTATGAATGAATAATATTCATGTCATATCTCTCTTTTTAAAAACATGGGTTTATTTGGCTGCCTTGGGTCTTAGTTGTCATCTGGGGGGTCAGTTGTTGCCACGTGCCAGTTTGGTTGACCCAGGGCATGTGGGATCTTTGTTTCCTGACCAGGGATCAAACCTTCATCCCTTGCATTGCAAGCTGGATCCTTTAACCACTGGACCACCAGGGAAGTCTCTGCGTGTCTCTTTATGATCTTATACCAAAGATAATTGTTGGTGCACTTTATGTGTGTGACTCTTTGCGTCCCCATGGACTGTAGCCCTCCAGGCTCCTCTGTCCATGGGGATTCTCCAGGCAAGAATATGGAGTGGGTTGCCATACCCTCCTCCAGGGGATCTTCCCAATCGAGGGATAGAACCCAGGTGGATTCTTTACCGTCTGAGCCACCAGGAAAGTTTTTATCAGGGAAACCCTTTACCAGGGGGCACTTTACTAAGCATGAAATGTATAAATGTGAGCCAAAAATCAGGATCAAACTATAGTCTCAGCTTCTTTAAATATCAGTGCAATTCAGAGTCTGCGATGTATCATTTCACGTGACCTTTAAAAATAAATTTCAAGGTCAACTTCAATATGGAAACCTTAAAAACATTCCTGGCCGTGTTCACTCCACACAGCCAATCCCCTGTTAGGATTTCCACGTGACTGAGCTGCAGTCACCTCCAGTTCAAGTAGTGAAACTGACACCCCTCCTTTCCTGGAAGCCTCCCGCTCCTTATCTGGTTCCTTCCATCACTTCACACTAAGTTGCTTAGTTTTGAAAATTATGTTGTTGTTTTTTTTTTATGACTCCCTTCTTACCACATTCAATCAGCTGTCAAATCTTATCAGTTCTGCTTTTAACACAGTTCTCAAGCTCAGCCATCCTCGTTCATTTCCCTTTCAGGTTAGCAGACAACATTTACATCAAAACCCCGGTGAGGGCACTGTCTCTGCGGAGGGTGGGGGAGGCAAGGGAAGATATCTTGTGGTTGGACGACTTTGCTGAATTTTCCCAGTTTTCTAGAATTCTTCGTCACTGGAAACGAACATAAGCTATAGTAGGATCTGTTCTTCAGAGATGTGAATTCGGTTATTCTCAGTGTCCTTCTATTAATATTTAACTTATATATAGAAACGTTCCCTAAATTTATGATGCCTGTGCCTGTCTCTGTCAGAATCTAATCTGGAAGGCATAACCCAGGCTTGTAAACATCCCACAGAGCCTAGGCATCCCAGGAGTGTTTGTTCAGTTGAACTGAGTTGAAGACTGGTCACAGGAGGCAGGCTGCGCTGGTCCCTCGGCCACGACCAGCTGCTGACACCTCTGCCCATCACTGGGGAGGAAGAAATCTCTGTCCTCTTCATCAGTGATTGCTCTGGCACATGCCAAGCTGGCTGCGCTGGGGATGAGGCTTCCCTGAATGAGGCTTCCCTGGCGTCATCAGCCTGTTCCCAACCATAGTTGGTCCCTCCCAACAGCAGGGTGTCACGGCCGGCTTGGAACAGTCACGTGGGCAAAGAGCCCTGAGCGAAGCTCAGCACCCTGGCCCTGGAGTATGCTGGGATCAGGGCATCACCAATGTGGACAGCATGGTGTGAAGAAGAGGCACCCATCATAATGTCGACAGTGACTGAGGTAGGCCCCCAGGGGCACCCACTGCGGCTTCCCAGGCCCCTGGAGCTCCCACCCCAGCTCTGAGAAGATGATCAGATCACATTCGTGATGCTTTTGAGCTGTGGTGTTGGAGAAGACTCTTGAGAGTCCCTTGGACTCATAGGAGATCCAACCAGTCCTTCCTAAGGGAGATCAGTCCTGGGTGTTCATTGGAAGGACTGATGCTGAAACGGAAACTCCAATACTTTGGCCAACTGATGTGAAGAGCTGACTCATTGGAAAAGACCCTGACGCTGGGAAAGATTGAGGGCAGGAGGAGAAGGGGACGACAGAGGATGAGATGGCTGGATGGCATCACTGATTCAATGGACATGAGTTTGAGTAAACTCCAGGAGTTGGTGATGGACAGGGAGGCCTGGCGTTCTGCGATTCATGGGGTCACAAAGAGTTGGACACGACTGAGCGACTGAACTGAACTGAACTGGAGCCTCTGGTGCGTGTGTGACTGCAGCCCTATGCGTCCCTGCAGCCTCTGGCCATGCCACGGGTACTGTTCTGGACTCTGAGGAGGGGCTCACCCACACTGTGCCCATCCACCAGGAGGTATGCCCCCCTCCCTGCCACCCATCGTCCATCTGGACCTCACTGGCTGGGACCTGACCGACCACCTCGTGAAGATGTTCCCTGAGTGAGGCCCCAGCTTCACCATCACTGCCCAGTGGGGAATCCTGTGTGAATCAAGGAGCAACTCTGCCAGGCCCCCTGGAACTGGAGCAGGAGGTGGCCACTGCTGTGTCCTCTTCCTCCCTGGAGAAGAGCTGCGAGCTGGCAGACCGTCGTGTGACCAGCATCCTCAGCTCACGGTTCTGGGGTCCAGAGGCAGTTTTCCAGCCCTCGTTCTGGGTATGAAGTCCTGTGGCAGCCACACACCCACCTTCAACTCCATCCCAGAGGGTGACATCCACATCCAGAAGGACTGTTTGCCCACAGGGCACTGCCTGGGGGACCGGCACGTACCCCATGTCGCCGGCAGGATGTGGAGAGAGGTCGTGAACTCTGGTGGCCCGCAGGACCAGGATCGAGCTCAAGATCAGAGCTCCTCCTGGACGTATGTACTCGGCACAGGTCGGGGCTCCATCCTGGTCTCCCTGCTCACCGTCAGCCTGCGTGGATCAGCATGCAGGAGGGTGACTCGTCAGGCAGCTCCACCGTCCACTGCAAATATGTCTAAATGGACTAGGAGGAGACTTGCAGAATTTGCTACATGAGTTGGTTGATAAGTGTAAATTTAGACTTCCCTGGTGGCCCAGTGGTTAAGGAGTTGAAAAAATTTGTCCTTGAAGTTTGTATCTGACATCAGCCCTGGATTGCAGAACTTGTTGCTGATTTTGACCTTCTGTCACGCCAGGTCTCCCTGTCCATCACCAACTCTCGGAGTCCACCCAAACCCATGTCCATTGAGTCGGTGATACCATCCAACCATCTCATCCTCTGTCATCCCCTTCTCCTCCCGCCTTCAATCTTTCCCAGCATCAGGGTCTTTTCTAATGAGTCAGATCTTCACATCAGGTGGCCAAAGTATTGGAGCTTCAGCTTCAACATCAGTCCTTTGGTCTATGTTTAATACCTTGTACACGTCTGTGTTTCAAACCCCTAAGATATGCACCTCTGTTACTTCCTGATGGAGGTGAGACCATGTTTGTGGAAGAGACACCCATTGGCTTGATGAGAATTTGAGATCCCATGAGCTTCTTGACCTGTGCAGGTTACTTGTGTGCAAGAGCTGCTTATTTCAGGATTTCTCTAGAGCCTGGCAACAGTCATGAGCCAGTTGCCATTTGTCTTTGGTGTCTGCCCGGTTTGGGGAACTCCTTAGCTTCCACTTTCCTTTCTTACCCTGTAATTTCCTACCAGAACCCTCAGTGGCTGTTACTTACCTTGAGTTGGGACATGGCTTGCATTTATGCCTGTAAATGTATCCATCCCTTCAATTTATGTAAGGTTTTTGTATGAATATCTCAATTCTTTAAGAGATGACCATAAACATTGGTTTTCTACTGTCCTGTGAGAACATTTGGACCCAGAAACATTTGGCCATTGTGAGAGAAAGAAAATTACTGCGGTACACAACCACGAGTTCAGTATTGTACTGGTGGAGATGGGAACCACACAAAACTGTGTCACTCCTAAGATCAAAAACAACAAAAACAAACTCTTAAAATTTCAGTCTTCAAAAATTCCCCCCAAATGGCTCAAAGCTTCAAAAGTCAGAGAAGAGATCATGAGAAAGAAGAGGGCGAAAACCCCAGCCTGCTTCTTTAGAAGTTACTGTTAATTTTCTCATCAATGAAAAAAACTTATTTCATTCTCTGTAGCTTTATCCAACTTTTAGCTTAAATCTTTTTAGTACCTTTTTCACTAACTTTTTCCTCCTTCTTTTGGAACCTGAGTTGAATCATATCATTAAGATTCTGGGCAGAAAGTTTCAGAATTGGACGTTGGGATATTACAGCATTTGGAATAATTTATTCTACATCTTTAGTATATACAGCACATCTGTTTAGCCTAAAATTTTGACAAAATGTTTGACAAAGGCTGAGGGAAAGCAGTTCCCCGATGGAAAAAAAAGAAATTTCATTCTAGTTGGCTAGACTAGATGGCATCTTGATTTCCTACCAAGGTCCCCAAATATTGGCAAGTAATGATTTTGGTGTAAATTATACACGTTGATGTATACAGAGGCTATGGAGCATTTTATATGAAGTAATAATATTAAGCAAATGGATTGAACTAATGACTGCTTAATCTGACATCTAAGGAAATAAACAACACTAAATGTGACACACTCGCCCTTTATGGACTTAAATTCTGGGACAGTCAAAGTTGCCATTTTTGCTGATCTTTGTGAATGTAAGATTGAGTTACTTTATAAACAACCACAAGACTTTCAATCTTCAGTTGACAAATTGCATGGTCACTGCTAGAAAGATTGCTCCAGTCCTCCTTATTATTAATCTATCATAACTCTATTTAATTTTTAAAATTAAGCTATTTTTTGTTGAATTTTTATTAAAACAAACATGCCCAATATCAGTTGTGTTCAGGGACTCACATCTTGAGAGATGACTCTCTCTCCTATCCTTGGATCCTCTCTCCCCTTCTAAACTCTCTTTATATAAGAACCATCCCATGAAATGAAGGGTTTTGAATGGCAATATTTATATATTTCAGTGGGTTGATAAAATCAACCTATAAAAATCCCATAACAAAAATAAATGAGACACAGACACCCATGAGAGAGTCAATTTCTAGGAAGGTTGATAAGAAGTCCAGGGTCCCCAAGGAGGAAAGGAAAAACATTTTTGTCTACATTGCTTTGTCTTAGTCAATATAACAATGACTCTTGCTCAAGGATATGTTTCTCCTTAACAAGAACCTTCTGACTAATCCCGTTACCTTAAGATGTATGTTGTGGGAGTGGGTCTGATAAAAGTTTGTATAAGGACTTCCCTGGTGGCTCAGAGGGTAAAGCGTCTGCCTGCAATGCGGGAGACCCGGGTTCAATCCCTGGGTTGGGAAGATCTCCTGGAGAAGGAAATGGCAACCCACTCCAGTATTCTTGCCTGGAGAATCCCACGGATGGAGGAGCCTGGTAGGCTACAGTCCCTGGGGTTACAAAGAGTCAGACATGACTGAGCAACTTCACTTTGCTAAGACTAGCAGGGGGGCACTCTCCATCCCCCTTCTGATGTCTGTGTCAGAATCTTTCTCTGTCCTTTCTCACTTTTTTAAAACTCTGCTACTAGCTTTTGTCCATGGTCCCGAAGCTAAATCTTTGGAGATCATGAATCTGACATCGTTCACCATAAGCTATCAGTGATTAGTGTCTTTAATGAGATTATAAGTTTTTAACACTTTTAAATACTCAACATATCTGCTTTCAAAAAATAATGAAAAATGGACTAATTTGCATGGTCAGGCCAGTAGATACAGAGAAGGCACAGGCTTGTGTTCCTCCAGCTGGTGGGAGTCTTGGTGTGCCTATGCTTGGATGTGGCAATGGAAATTGGACACAATATAAATTAAATTTGAATAAGGCTGGATAAAGCAAATTTCTCTTCTACCACTTCAATGGAAAAGTTATAGTCAAATCAGTTGGTTCCCAGAAGTTTTGAAAAATTGCAAAAGCTTTTAATATAATTCAACAAAATGGATGGGAATGAGAGGAAGAATTCTCTCTCATACACACTCAAAATATTGTTTTTCTCTTTCTGGTACGAACACTTGTACAAATACAAATGTTCATTTTCTGTGTTTATTGTTTTTATAGTAATAATGAACCTTTATACAATTCTTACCAAGTGATAGGCAATGTTTTATATAAAGGAATATATAAGGTATAAATTTATACTATATTTATAAATATTATATAAATATATGCTGTATTTATAAACATATGTATATTATAAATACATGCTATCTTTCTGGCTCTTTGTGACCCCATGGAGTTCTCCAGGCAAAAATACTGGAGTGGGTAACTGTCCCCTTTGCCAGGGGATCTTCCCAACCCAGGGATCAAACCCGTATCTCCTGTGTCTCCTGCACTGGCAGGCGTGTTCTTTACCATCTGAGCCATCACAGAAGCCCCATAAATTTTATATATATATATATATATATATATACACACATATATATATACACATACACACATGAAGTATAAATATACACTAATTTATACACTACAGTGTATATAGTGTATATATTAAAGACTAATCTTCATACAACCCTGTGAGATGACTGCTATTATCCTGTTTAATAGGGAAGGAAACTGAGGCCTAGTGGTATGAACTTTGCTCCCCCAAGGTCACATAGCTCGTCAACAACAGCTAGAATTCAAATCCAGGTGTCTGCACCAGAGTCTGGCTCCTGAGGTTGACATGTCCCCCTTCCTGTCGCTGGCTTCCTGAACATGGAGACTTCCTTGTTCAACTACAGAGTAGAAATGGCCCTGGTTGCAAAGGCACTCAGGCCTACATTCTGGATTCAGATTCTCAGAATTCATAAATTGTAAATTCTCTCTCTCAAAAAAAAAAAAAGTCCTGATTTCTGGTTTTGCTTGCTTTCCATGGTGCAAATATGCCTGATGAGACAAATTTTAAGTTACCTGTAGTTTAACAACTGACTTGCAAAATTCCTGAAATTCTAATAATCAGCTGTTGCAAGCTGATACAAAAAGGCTCCAAATTGCCGAATTGGTAACTGCATGGTGGTGTTCAAAGTCGAGTCGCCATCATCTACAGTAGTGGTGTGGGCGGTTGCTCACTCATCTTTGTTAAATGAAGGTTGTCCCAGCTTCTCACACTGTCAGTTCGCTGTATCAGTAAAATACTCATACTTGTAGTACTAGATGCGTTGCTGAAAAGTTAGCTGAAAAAAAGTCTGCAAAACGCCCAGCTAAATGCCTGGCCTTTAGTAGAACCTACGTGTTAATTCCTGTCCTTTTGGATTACTCCTCCTTAGGAAATGTCTTCTTCCTAGTGGGACTGCAGTAAGTGAATGAACAAGTGAAGAACTGAATGCTTTGGTAAACAGCATCAGTTTTAAGTAGAATGGATGACTCTAGCCTTTACCAATCAATGCGTTCAGGGGGAGTATGTGGC
Source organism: Cervus elaphus (assembly GCF_910594005.1). Taxonomy (NCBI): domain Eukaryota; kingdom Metazoa; phylum Chordata; class Mammalia; order Artiodactyla; family Cervidae; genus Cervus; species Cervus elaphus. Next base: position 62,824,998 of record NC_057833.1, on the reverse strand, counting down.
AACATTCATGGTTTTGTGACTTCACCATAATTTTAAAGGTCTCTCCTGCCTCAGCCCAGGAATGTGAATTCAAATGACAACAGGCCAAGCTGCTAAGTGATTAAAATATGCTCAGGGTGAATGGAGCTGGGAGTGGATGGGATTAAGACACGCAGGAGATCTCACACCCACCATACAGGCACGCTTGAACATTTTTAGACTTCTGTGTGATCCAAATAAAATGTCTTGGATGAGCATGGCTCATGTGAGTGCGTGCTAGCTAAGTCGCTCCAGGCATGTCCGACTCTTTGCAATCTTCTGGACTGCACCTGCCAGGCTTGAGGGACACGTGGGACTCCCCAGGCAAGAATACCGGAGTGGGTTGCCATGCCTTCCTCCAGGGGATCTTTCCGACCCAGGGATTGAACCCTCATCTCCTGTGGCTCCTGCAATGCAGATGGCTTCTTTACCTTTGAGCCATGCGGGGAGCCCTGATATGGCTCAAGGGCCCCCAGTATTCCACCTCTGCTTTAGGAATAAACTCTGGGACTAACACTGGCTTAATTTGAAATCTGGTTGTGCTACTTACTGGCTAGTGGTCTTGAGACCAGTTAATTAAACTCTCTGCAGCCATATCCAAGGGGTGAGAGTGACCCCCCCCCCACCAGAGGAAGGGGGTCTCCAGCGATCAGGAGCGAGGCCAGGCATGCAAACAATGAACTGTTAGCCCTAGATGATTCCCGGACAAGACACACGGAGGTAGTGACAGTTTCGCTTGACTCTTTTTGTCTTCTGTCTATTGCCCAGAAGAAAAAATTTCTCTGTGCTATTATTGGAGACCCTCTAGCACAGAAACTGTTCTCAAACTTGGATGCCCATTATAATCACGTGGAGAGTTAAAAAAAAAAAAAAAAAAAAGAGTGATTTCTGATTCCAAGCCCTCCACCTCCATGTATTTGATCTGGGGGAATGGGCTGGAAATCAGGTGATTCTAACACCTTGATTAAGAAACAGTCCTGAAAGACGGAAGGAGGGAAAAAACTATATGATTTTCAGGGCCGTTATGTGAATTACTTTTATGTACATTTGCAGCATGCTATTTTCCTTAACAAATGCACAAAGGCTTTCCACTGGACTTCAAATATATAAAAACACAACAGCCATTTAGGAAAAAAAAAACAAAAACAGTTTTCTGGTCTCATGCACACTTGCATTCATTCAAACTGTTTTCCGTTTAAAAAAGTGAATTCTGCCATCATGAGACATAGAGGATGACATGTGATTGTTGCTTTAAAACGTGAACATCCTGTCTGTCATCTCTCTCTGTTTGAATTCTGCTGTGCCCTCTGGACGAACTCCCACCAAGATAAAGCTTAAGTGTCTCACCTAATTTGCCAGGAGGCTGCTTACCTATTTAGGTTAGGGTACCAGAGTTGATGAGGAATGCCTTGGGAAGCCAAGCACAAGTTTTTGCTTTCAACTATTTATAGCAATCAGCTGGCTTTCCCAGCCCCTCATTAGATCAATCATGGCCATTGTCTTACAGTTGAGTGGGAAGTCGTTACAGGTGGGAGAAGGCGCGATGCCTCTAATTCAGCAGAGGCCCCCTAACAGGAAATCTGTGAGGAATTACAATCAAATAGGAGGCTTGTCAGGAGAACGGGGTTGCTTCCAAGACGGGATCTCTGAAGCCGTCCTGGATTCTGGGTTGAACATAAAATAAAATGTAGAGAGATTCTACCACAAACCCACTTGGACAAAGAGAAGACAGCATTTTCTTCATATTGCAAGTCTGATGGTGGGTTTTCAGCTTTTGCTGAAATGCCACTTGGTACTGACAGACTTAGATTTGGCGGGGGCTTATCTTTTTTACAGGCCATTTATTTGGGAATGTGTTTTACAGGTGGCCCTGCCGCTGAGTCCAAACCATGGGCTTATGCAGCATCGTAGGCTGCACATCTCTGCGGCTGAATCAAGTGTCACATATTATGAGCTGCTGGTAGCCAATTTGGCGGGGGGGGGGTGTTCTTTTTTTTCTCACTTTGCTTTTCCCTGGCCTACTGAGCCATGACAGTCAAAAGCCAGCTGAATCCATCGTGAGGGGACAGGCAAGAGAGAACTTGCTGGGCTCCAGATTTCTGGTTGGTCTCAGTATGTGGGCTCTGGGGTGACCCCAGGAGCATGAGGGTCTGGTGTAGCATCCCTCCCATTAAAATGCGCCTCAGAAATCAGTTTATTTGAAGGAGTTAATGAAAGTGCTAGATATTTTCTACTCACTGGCAGAGGGGAGAAGTAGTGCACACGTCTGAATAAATAACTGAAAATGGCTTCTCACTGTTCAGGAAGTACAATCAATTTGAAATTAGGATTATGGAAACATCTGCGAAAATTCAAGTGTCATCTCAATTTGGGCTCATTCAGATCCTGTATTTTTCAACTTCCCAAGCAGTGCATTTAAAATCTAATCCTAATTAACACACATAGTTTAATTATAGCCAACAAAATATTCTACAAAAATTGTGTGTGCTGCTTGGGGGGATGGGTGGGGAGGAAGGAGGCGAGGGGGAAACCAGACAAATGTTCCCTGATTGTAAAAACTCTTGTTTGGTTAATAATATAAATCCTCAAGATTTTAAACACACACTGAAGTTTGCTCGTCAGGAATCAAAGTCACATTAGAAAAGCGTGGAGCCTCCTTGCGTCCTAAATCTACTTCTTTCTTTCTATTTCTCCTTAACCTGGAAAGAACAAAGGCCTTGTTAATTTGGCTCATACACTCTCTTTTGTGAAGACCTTTGTTGCTTTGTTTATTTTTTCCCTCTGATCAGAAGATAAACCTTTATGGTTGTGTTTGAGTACAAATAAAGACATAAATCTGCTTGCATAAAGCAGACTTTATGGTCTGCTGTTTTAGTGATGAGGAACACCTCTAAGGGTTTGAAGGTTTAACTGAGAGGCGCCTAACATTTTTGGATGCTTTATTGGGAACTCATTCTGATCTACCAAACACAGCAATCTACCATCTTGCCGAATTATCCATGCTTTCCCCTCCCAAACCTGGCATAAATGGGATATACAAAGGGAACATAAATTTAAAGAAAACAAAACAAAAATCAAACAAACAAGGGAGAAAAGACCCCATCTAGAAGCTTAAAAATAATTTCAACTAAAATGGACTCTGCGAGAGAGCATAAAAATTCTAGTCCATTTTAGACTTAGTCATTTTACCTCATTATTTTGATCAATTATAAATATAAGAGAAAAAAGGACAATTAAAAAATTTCCTTCAGTATTAAGAGGACATTAAATACTTTGCTGTTCTGTTACTCATGTTAATTCAGAGGGCTAACTCCTACCCAAGATTCTGTTCATGGAATTTAACTATATCCCTATTTTTGAAAAAAGAAAAACATCCAAATTCTTGGTGTTGTTCTGAAAATTTTGCTGTGATATTGGTTGTAATGAAATTTGACTCTCTGTTACAGTTAAGCAAATCTAGGCTTCTAAGTATAAAGTAGTGGTATTTCTTCTTATATTAATACTACTGTAATTTCCCACACTAACCCCAATCTTGAAGGCAAAATGCATTTTCTTTTTCATTCATTTTATTATTTCTTTCAAAACCCATTTTCTTTAGCATTTAAGAGTCTGTACACTTGCTTTATTTGTAAGTTAATTCCATTTCTTTGTCCATCAAAATTTGTAAAATTTTATAACAATGGGATGCTTTTTAATTGGTTAATAGTGATGAATGAATAAAGACATTTTGTTGAAAAGAATCCTACATTTCTTTGCAGAAACCAGTGGCAGAAAGGCTAGTACAGTAGGAATATGAGGTATTTATATACTCACAGGACAACACTTAAAGACTAGAATCAACCTTGAAAAGTTATCTGTAGAGTAAGCTTTCGTTAAAATCTGTTGAATAGTAGAACTAACAATTTTTTCTTTTTACCAATTCTTATTCTCTTTAATTTTTTCCCTCTCTCTTCTCCTCTCTCTTTTCTAGTGCCTTACCCTCCAAAATGAAGAAAGAGATGGTTCATTCCTATCTTTGTTTTAGAGTCTAGCATAGGACCTGGCACATAATAAGAAAACAGTAAATAAGAATTAAATAAAAGAATTAATCCTACTTATTCATTGACTTCCATGATGAAATTTTGGCTGGATCAAGCATAAGAATCAAGCATAAGAATCTCATGGTGGAAAAGGGAGAAAATTATTATGTCATTTTTTGAAATGGTATTTTATAATGGTAATGGTTAAAGCAAGTCACAAAATAAGAATGAAGAATCTGCAAAAGATTTGGAACCCAGGAACCCAGGCATTGGGGTCCAACCATCTGGATTCAAATCTCATGTCTCCTTCTTTTTTTTTTTTTTTTAAATTCCTCAAGCATTTTATTTTTTTTTATTTTATTTTTTTTATTATTTTTTTTTCCAGTGGGTTTTGTCATACATTGATATGAATCAGCCATGGATTTACATGTATTCCCAATCCCGATCCCCCCTCCCATCTCCCTCTCCACCCGATTCCTCTGGGTCTTCCCAGTGCACCAGGCCCGAGCACTTGTCTCATGCATCCCACCTGGGCTGGTGATCTGTTTCACCATAGATAGTATACATGCTGTTCTTTTGAAATATCCCACCCTCACATTCTCCCACAAAGTTCAAAAGTCTGTTCTGTATTTCTGTGTCTCTTTTTCTGTTTTGCATATAGGGTTATCGTTATCACCTTTCTAAATTCCATATATATGTTAGTATGCTGTAATGTTCTTTATCTTTCTGGCTTACTTCACTCTGTATAATGGGCTCCAGCTTCATCCATCTCATTAGGACTGGTTCAAATGAATTCTTTTTAATGGCTGAGTAATATTCCATGGTGTATATGTACCACAGCTTCCTTATCCATTCATCTGCTGATGGGCATCTAGGTTGCTTCCATGTCCTGGCTATTATAAACAGTGCTGCGATGAACATTGGGGTGCACGTGTCTCTTTCAGATCTGGTTTCCTCAGTGTGTATGCCCAGAAGTGGGATTGCTGGGTCATATGGCAGTTCTATTTCCAGTTTTTTAAGACATCTCCACACTGTTCTCCATAGTGGCTGTACTAGTTTGCATTCCCACCAACAGTGTAAGAGGGTTCCCTTTTCTCCACACCCTCTCCAGCATTTATTGCTTGTAGACTTTTGGATAGCAGCCATCCTGACTGGCATGTAATGGTACCTCACTGTGGTTTTGATTTGCATTTCTCTAATAATGAGTGATGTTGAGCATCGTTTCATGTGTTTGTTAGCCATCTGTATGTCTTCTTTGGAGAAATGTCTGTTTAGTTCTTTGGCCCATTTTTTGATTGGGTCATTTATTTTTCTGGAATTGAGCTGCAGGAGTTGCTTGTATATTTTTGAGATTAATCCTTTGTTTCTTCATTTGCTATTATTTTCTCCCAATCTGAGGGCTGTCTTTTCACCTTGCTTATAGTTTCCTTTGTAGTGCAAAAGCTTTTAAGTTTCATTAGGTCCCATTTGTTTAGTTTTGCTTTTATTTCCAATATTCTGGGAGGTGGGTCATAGAGGATCTTGCTGTGATTTATGTCGGAGAGTGTTTTGCCTATGTTCTCCTCTAGGAGTTTTATAGTTTCTGGTCTTACATTTAGATCTTTAATCCATTTTGAGTTTATTTTTGTGTATGGTGTTAGAAAGTTTTCTAGTTTCATTCTTTTACAAGTGGTTGACCAGTTTTCCCAGCACCACTTGTTAAAGAGGTTGTCTTTTTTCCATTGTATATCTTTGCCTCCTTTGTCAAAGATAGGTTCTTGGATTTATCTCTGGGCTTTCTATTCTGTTCCATTGATCTATATTTCTGTCTTTGTGCCAGTACCATACTGTCTTGATGACTGTGGCTTTGTAGTAGAGTCTGAAGTCAGGCAGGTTGATTCCTCCAGTTCCATTCTTCTTTTTCAAGATTACTTTGGCTATTCGAGGTTTTTTGTATTTCCATACAAATTGTGAAATTCTTTGGTCTAGTTCTGTGAAAAATACCGTTGGTAGCTTGATAGGGATTGCATTGAATCTATAGACTGCTTTGGGTAGAATAGCCATTTTGACAATATTGATTCTTCCAATCCATGAACACGGTATGTTTCTCCATCTGTTTGTGTCCTCTTTGATTTCTTTCATCAGTGTTTTATAGTTTTCTATGTATAGGTCCTTTGTTTCTTTAGGTAGATATACTCCTAAGTATTTTATTCTTTTTGTTGCAATGGTGAATGGTATTGTTTCCTTAATTTCTCTTTCTGTTTTTTCATTGTTAGTATATAGGAATGCAAGGGATTTCTGTGTGTTAATTTTATATCCTGCAACTTTACTATATTCATTGATTAGCTCTAGTAATTTTCTGGTAGAGTCTTTAGAGTTTTCTATATAGAGGATCATGTCATCTGCAAACAGTGAGAGTTTTACTTCTTCTTTTCCTATCTGGATTCCTTTTACTTCTTTTTCTGCTCTGATTGCTGTGGCCAGAACTTCCAACACTATGTTGAATAGTAGTGGTGAGAGTGGGCACCCTTGTCTTGTTCCTGATTTCAGGGGAAATGCCTTCAATTTTTCACCATTGAGGGTGATGCTTGCTGTGGGTTTGTCATATATAGCTTTTATTATGTTGAGGTATGTTCCTTCTATTCCTGCTTTTTGGAGAGTTTTAATCATAAATGAGTGTTGAATTTTGTTAAAGGCTTTCTCTGCATCTATTGAGATAATCATATGGTTTTTATCTTTCAATTTGTTAATGTGGTGTATTACATTGATTGATTTGTGGATATTAAAGAATCCTTGCATTCCTGGGATAAAGCCCACTTGGTCATGGTGTATGATTTTTTTAATATGTTGTTGGATTCTGTTTGCTAGAATTTTGTTAAGGATTTTTGCATCTATGTTCATCAGTGATATTGGCCTGTAGTTTTCTTTTTTTGTGGCATCTTTGTCTGGTTTTGGAATTAGGGTGATGGTTGCCTCATAGAATGAGTTTGGAAGCTTACCTTCATCTGCAATTTTCTGGAAGAGTTTGAGTAAGATAGGTGTTAGCTCTTCTCTAAATTTTTGGTAGAATTCAGCTGTGAAGCCATCTGGTCCTGGGCTTTTGTTTGCTGGAAGATTTTTTATTACAGTTTCGATTTCCTTGCTTGTGATGGGTCTGTTAAGATCTTCTGTTTCTTCCTGGTTCAGTTTTGGAAAGTTATACTTTTCTAAGAATTTGTCCATTTCATCCAAGTTGTCCATTTTATTGGCATAGAGCTGCTGGTAGTAGTCTCTTATGATCCTTTGTATTTCAGTGTTGTCTATTGTGATCTCTCCATTTTCATTTCTAATTTTGTTAATTTGGTTTTTCTCTCTTTGTTTCTTAATGAGTCTTGCTAATGGTTTGTCAATTTTGTTTATTTTCATGTCTCCTTCTTATTAGCTGTATGATACAGCAAGTTGCCTAACCTCTATAAGCTTTGGTTTCCTCACCTATGACCCGAGCCTAGGACTTTTAGTAAGAATCAAATGAGATAATGTTTGTCAGTGCCTAGTTTAAGATCGTACACTGAAGTGATCATTATTAGAAATATTTTCACTTTTGGCATAATAATTGAAAGATCTGAGGGAAAAAAATACCAACAGCTGAACTGTACAGAACACCAAGGATTGAAATGTCCCCAGACTCTTTAAACTCCTTCCAGATATTCTGTGGTGCAAAGCTCTAGGCTCTATCTGGATTCCAGGCCATTTCCTGCTGGAATGCGGAAGCTGCTGGCTTGTGGAAAGGAACAGGTTGCTCTGGGCTGAGGAGTGAAGTACAGAGGGGTAGAGATACAGCTACCAATTCAGGCAAAGTGGCAGTTATAATAAGACAGATTTTCCAACCTTCCCCTAGTTCACATCTAAACACTTCCCCAAAGACTCAGACTCCCAGTGTGGTGGAGACAAAATCACCCTTTACCCAAAAAGGGCAGTCATCTAACAGACATTCTGTTACTGTGTGGACTGGAAATGTGTGCTCGAGACCTAATGATTATAGAGGAAATAAGTTAAGAATTCATTTGCAACACAAAAACAAATAAGAATAATGATCCCATTTTGATTTCAAATATATAGTCATGACACTAAAACTATATTTCTAGCCAGAGAAATTGTAAAACACAGAGATTTATAGAAAAAAAATTGGAGTCAGAAATCGATTTTATTGCTGTGGCCAATTTACAAAGAATCAAGCATGATAGCTTTGCTATCAACAAATGCGTGTGTGATAATGTGAGAGGTGAGCAGGGATGGTCAAAGATTACTGGTATCAGTAAACAGGACATGTGAGCAAAAGATTAGTGATGGTGGCAAAAGGCAGTGCATGGAGGAGATATGTAGAAGCAGCAGATCTGAAATCATGCAATATAGACTGGGACTTAACCCTACAGTCTTTTAACTGAGATCACACGTTGTATCAAGACTTAATGAAGCTCACACTCTTGATGTCTCGATGGCAGAAAGAATTCATGAGAGACGAAGTAACAGGTAAGAAGCGGATTTATTTAGAAAGAAACACACTTCACAGACAGAGTGTAGGCCGTCTGAGAAGGTCTGGCCCCATGGTAGAGGGTTGCCAGTTTTTATGTTGTTGTTCAGTTGCTAACACGTGTGTGACTCATTGTGACCCCATAGATTGCCAGGCTCCTGCATCCTCCACTGTCTCCTGGAGTTTGCTCAACTTCATGTCCATTGAGTTGGTGATGCTATCTGGCCATCTCATCCCCTGCCACCCGCTTCTCCTTTTTGCCCCCAATCTTTCCCAGAATCAGGGTCTTTTCCAATGAGTTGGCTCTTTGCATCAGGTCAAAGCATTGAAGTTTCGGCTTCAGCGATAGTCCTTTTAATGAATATTCAGGGTTAATTTCCTTTAGGATGGACTGGTTTAATCTTCTTATAACTCAAGGGACTCTCAAGAGTCTTCTCTGACACCACAGTTCAAAAGCATCAATTCTTTGATGCTTAGCCTTCTTTATGGTTCACCTCTCACATCCATACATGACTAATGGAAAAGTCATAAATTTGACTAGACAGACCTTTGTCAGCAGAGTAATGTCTCTGCTTTTTAATACACTGTCTAGGTTTGTCATAGCTTTCCTTCCAAGGAGAAAACATTTTAATTTCACCGCTACAGTCACCATCCACAGTGATTTTGGAGCCCAACTAAATAAAACCTGCCACTGCTTTCACTTCCCCCCCTTCTATTTGCCATGAAGTGATGGGACCAGATGCCATAATCTTGGTTTTCTGAATGTTGAGTTTTAAACCAGCCTTTTTACTCTCCTCTTTCACCCTCATCAAGAGGCTCATTAGTACCTCTTCACTTTTCTGCCATTAGAGTGATATCTTCTGCACATTTGAGGTTGTTGATATTTCTCCTGGCAATCTTGATTCCAACTTGTGATCCATCCAGCCTGGAATTTCATGTGAGGTAGTCTGCATATAAGTTAAATAAGCACAGTGATACAACTTTGTGGCATTCCTTGCCCAGTTTTGAACCAGTCAATTATTCCATATCTGATTCTGTTGCTTGTGACCCACATAGGGGTTTCTCAGGAGACAGAAAAGGTGGTCTGGTACTCTGGCCTCTTTAAGAATTTTCCACAATTTGTTGGGATCCACACAGTCAAAGGCTTTAGCATAGTGAATGAAACCGAAGTAGATGTTTTTCTGGAACTCCCTTGCTTTCTCCAAGATCCAACAAATGTTGGCAGTTTGATCTCTGGTTCCTCTGCTTTTTCTAAATCCAGCTTGAACATCTGGAAGTTCTCGTTTCATGTACTGCTGAATTCTAACTTGAAGGATTTTGAGCATAATCTTGCTGGCATGTGAAATGAGGGCAATTGTGTGGCAGTTTGAATATTCTTTGGCATTGCCTTTCTTTGGGATTGAAATGAAAATGGATCTTTTCCAGTCATGTAGCCACTCCTGAGTTTTCCAAATTTGCTGACATATTGAGTGTAGCACTTTAACGGCATCATCTTTTAGGATCTGAAATAGCTGAGGTAGAATTCCATCACCTCCACTAGCTTTGTTCGTAGTGATGCTTCCTAAGGCCCACTTGACTTCACACTGCAGAACGTCTGGCTCTAGATGAGTGACCACACCATCAGGGTTATCCAGGTCATTAAGACCTTTTTAGTACAGTTCTTCTGTGTATTCTTGCCACCTCTTCTTAATCTCTTCTACTTCTGTTAGGTCCATACCATTTCAGTCCTTTATTGTGCCCATCCTGCATGAAATGTTCCTGAAGATCTCCAGTTTTTTTTTTTTTTTTTTTTTTTTTTAAGAGATCTCTAGTCTTTCCCATTCTATTGTTTTCCTCTACTTCTTTGCATTGTTCATTTAAGAAGGCTTTTTAAAAAATCTCTCCTTGCTTTCTCTGGACTCTGCATTCAGTTGACTATATCTTTTCCTTTCTCCGTTTGCCTTTCACTTCTTTTATTTCCTGTGCTAGTTATAAAAGCTCCTCATACAACCACTTTGCATGTCTTTTTCCTTGGGATGGTTTTCATCACTGCTTCATGTACAATGTTATGAACCTCCATCCATAGTTCTTCTGGCACTCTGCCTACCAGATCTAATCCCTTGAGTCTATCATCACCTCCACTGTATAATCATAAAGGAGTTGATTTAGGTCATATTTGAATGACCTAGTGGTTTTCCCTACTTTTTTCAATTTAAGCTTGAATTTTGCAATAAGGAACTCATGATCCAAGCCGCAGTCAGCTGTAGATATTGTTTTTGATGACAGTGTAGAGCTTCTCTGTCTGCAGTGCAAAGAACATAATCAGTCTGATTTTGATATTGACCATCTGGTGATGTCCATGTGTAGAGTTGTCTCTTGTATTGTTGGAAAAGGGTGTTTGCTATGACCAGCATGTTCTCTTGACAAAGCTCTATTAGCCTTTGCCCAGGTTCATTTTCTACCCCAAGGCCAAACTTGCCTATTTGTTCCTTGGCCAGAGTCAATTAATACAAGGAGGAAATGCTTGATGTAGTTGAACAGAAAGAATCAATTTTCTAGGAATCTGAAACATGAGCTGAGATACACAGGGACAGGAGGGGCTCTGGAGCTATTGTTTCATTTTCATCATCCCCAGGTTCTTGTTGCATGGTTCTTTTCCATCCAAGGCCTTGTTCAGCTCTCCCTCCATTTCATGAGCTAGCCAGTATTTTTCTAATAATTCTCTCCCCAGCCGCCAGCCTTTTGCATTAGTTCAGCAGCATTTGCTTGCCACCAAAAAAGATCTTCTGTGATTTATTCCCTCTTTCCTTCTCTCCCTTGGTTATGGCAGCTGAACAATCATATGAGTTTGAGAGGATTAAACAGCTAAGTATAAAAGTTTGTTGGTCCTGTAGATCAAGCCAGCTCCACGATTGACAAAATAGAAAACAAAAACCAATTCTTTGTAATAGCTCATTTTCATCCCTAAGCTTAGGGAAAATAAATCAATAGGAAGTGATGAGCTAGGCAGGTTCTGGAGACTGAGACTCTGTTCTATCATTTACTGTTGCTGTTGTTCAGTTGTCCAATCGTGTCTGACTCTGTGACCCCATGGACCACAGCACACCAGGCCTCCCTGTCCCTCACCACCTCCCAATGTCTGCCCGAGTTCGTGTCCATTGCATCAGTGATGCCATCCAGCCATCTCATCCTCTGATGCCCTCTTCTCCTTCTGCCCTCAATCTTTCCCAGCATCAGGGACTTTCCCAATGAGTCAGCTGTTCGCATCAGGTGGCTAAAATATTAGAATTTCAACTTTAGCATCAGTCCTTCCAATGAGTATTCAGGGTTGATTTCCCTTAGGATTGACTGGTTTGATCTCCTTGCTGTCTAGGGGACTCTCAGGAGTCTTCTCGAGCACCATAGTTTCAAAGCATCAATTCTTTGGCACTCTGCTTTCTTTAGGCCCAGCTCTCACAACCATATGTGACCACTTGGAAGAACATAACCTTGACTACAGGGACCTTTGTTGGCAGAATAGTGTCTCTGATTTTCAACTCACTGTCTAGGTTTGTCATAATTTTTCTGCCAAAAAGTAAATGTCTTCTGATTTCATGGCTGCAGTCACCATCTGCAGTGATTTTTAAGCCCAAGAAGAGGAAATGTCACTACTTCTACCTTTCCCCCCCTATTTGCCATGAAGTAATGGGGCCAGATGCCATGATCTTAGTTTATTTAATATTTAGTTTTAAGCCAGCTCTTTCACTCTCCTCCTTCACCCTCATCAAGAGGCTCTTTAGTTCCTCTTCTCTTTCTGCAGCTAGAGTGGTATCATCCACATATCTGTGGTTGTTGATGCTTCTCCCACCTATCTTGATTTCAGCTTGTAACTCATCCATTTCTCATGATGTACTCAGCATATAGATTAAACAAATGGGGTGACAGAAGACAGTCCCATTGTACTTCTTTCTCTATCTTGAACCAATCAGTTGTTCCATATAGAGTTCTAACTGTTTCTTCATTTACTACGTGACCTTGAATGATTTAAACTCTCTGTGTCCATGGTTTCTTTATCTGTCAAAATGGAGATGATGTAGAGTTGTTGGGGAGATTAAATGAAGAAAAACATGTAAAATACAACTTCATATGGTACTTTTTAAGAGTTCAATAAATGTTGGTGATTTTTGTTGCTATAAACAGGTAGGATCAACATTATTTTTTCCGTTTTATATTTTCAAATACTAAGGTTCTAGAAGATGAAATGACTTGGTCAAAGTCACACAATGGTAGAACAAGGACCATAATTCCAATTTTTCAGAATGTCATTCACAGATATTTATTGACTGCCTACAGTGTACTAGGCCTTGGGAATACAGATCCTTGCCTTCATAAAATCTGTAGTCTGGGGCAGGGCTCAGCTGATTACTATTTGTTGGACAAATCCATCTCTTTGTTTGCTGTTATTAATAAAATTTTATTGGAACACAGCCCCCTGTCTTTGTTAGGCATAGTGTCTGTGGTTTTTACCTGCTGCAATAAGAGAGTTGAGCAGAGACTATACAGCCCAAAAGTCTAAACCATTTACTATCTGATTCTTTGGGAAAAAGTTTTCCAAATCCTGATCCAGTGGATTTATGATTTATTGGCCTAGAAATGTTTTCTTTAATTATAAAATGCTAGTTAAAACAAGAAAAAAAAAACTTCTTCAAAATGTAAACAACTTTTAGTCTTTACAACCTCCATTATACCCAACACAACTTTTTTTTTTTTACCACTTTCTGAGAGAAAGATTCTTTTTTTGCCACTGCAAGAAGTTGTAAAATGGCTTCTGATGGATCCATATTTCTTCCTCATTGTTCTCAATGTTTAATCCTGGATTATCTTTCATACCTATAGCCTAATACCTTGCCCTTACTTTTCTAACTAGGAAGAAGAAATAATGTGTTATGTCATCCAATTTGACTAAATTGCAAAACTTCTTCACAGACACACCCTTTAGCCATGAAGTCTAAAAACTGCTCCTTGAATCAACTCCTTTCCTTAATAATAATAGACTTACACACACTATCTTGCAACATTTAAAAAAATTAAATTATTTCTTCTTCTCAGTTTCAGGATTTTGAGCATGTTTGTCCACATATTTAAACAAATTTTGATTAGCTGCTTTAACATGTCTCATTTAAAATGTATGTGATATGAGATGTGGTAGAACTATTTCTACAAGAGACAGATTCTTCCATAAAGGATGACTGAATGAGTACTGCAGTGTAATTTTTTGGATGAAGTCCTCCTGGCCTTGCTGGTGGGAGGCAGTGAGTGACCCTTGGACCACGATTTACAGATCCAAACATCTGGTTTCCTGAATAAACTCTGTGACAGCTTTGCTTCTGAAGGGAACGCAGCACAGAAACCATGACAGATGGGCTGTCTTGTTGGGATGCGTGGGGCACTGGGATCTGACTTTGAAGTTATCATTTGGACTGATGAGCAGTTTTCTTGGGCAAACAGTGTTTAGAAGAGCTCTAAGCCTCACTGCTTAGAAAGGGCCAGGCTGGAAAAACCACAATTACTCCTGGAAGGAACGTTTGCAGTCTGAGGAGGACACAGCCCATGCCTTGGAAACATCATCTACTCACCCATGTTGGGTTCCAAATAACTAACTCGTGTAACCATTTGACAAAGTAAGAGTGATAATTCAGAAAAAAAAAAAAAATGCTCAGAAAAGGATGAATATGAGTATTGGGCTGTAGCAAAGTTGTATTCAAGGAAGTTGAGTATCAGTGGGGAAGAGGAACTTGGCTCTGCCCACTACAGGAGAACTAAGCCCACACTATCAACAGAAATGGAGTTAAATGCTCCTAGTTGTGTGGGCCATGACCAGGAGGCAACCAGTTAAAACTGCCACCCTGAGTTAACTAGGTTTGTTTGAAAACAAAATTCAGAAGAAAGAAAGGGAGGGATTTAAGCAATTCTAGAGCTACTTGGAATTAAAATTTACACCAGAACAAACATGCTACACATTGTGAGGTGTCAGGCCAATTTAGAAGGTTGTTACATGGACTCCTCAGAATTTTAGTGTATTTTTTGTTTCTAAAATTGAAGTATGATTGATGTACAATATTTGTAACTTATAGGTGTACAATGCAGTGATTCACAATTTGTAAAGGTTCTATTTCATTTATAGTTATTGTAAAATACTGACTATATTCCTTGTGTTGTACAATAGATCCTTGTAGCTTATGTTATACATAACAGTTTGTACCTCTTAAACACCTACTCATAAATCACCCATCTTCATTCCCTCTCCCCAAGGGTAACCACTAGCTTGTTTTCTGTATCTGTGACTCTGGTTTGTTATTATTTTTATTATATTCACTAGTTGTATTTTTTAAATTCTACATATACCTTATATTATACAGTATTTGTCTGCCTCTGTCTGACTCATTTCATTTAGCATAATACCAAGTCCGTCCATGTTGCTGAAAATGGCAAAATTTAAGTCTTTTTAATGGCTGAATAGTATTCCTGTGTGTGTGTGTGTGTGTGACATACTCTTTATTCATTCATTTATTGGTGGACACAGATTGTCTTTACTATCTTGGCAATTATAAGTAATAATGCTATGGACATTGGGTGCACATAACTTTTCAAACTAGTATTTTTGTGTTTTTTTGGACATATAACTTCAAGTGTAATTGCTGGGTCATATAGTAGTTGTATTTAGTTTTTAAGAGGTCCCCATACTCTTTTCCTCATGGCTACACCACAGTGTACAAGGGTTCCATTCTATCTATATTCTTGCCAACACTTGTTATTTGTATTTGTATTCTTTTTGATGATTGTCATTCTAACAGGTGTGACTGTAAATCAACACTGTAGTTTTGATTTACATTTCCCAGATGATTAATGATGTTGAGCACCTTCTCACGTGCCTACTGGCCATCTTCATGTCTTCTATGGAAATATCTCTGTTCAGTTCTTCTGCTCATTTATTAATCAGATTGGTTGTTTTGATGTTCAGTTATATGCGACATTTATATAGTTTTGACATTAACCCCTTATTTGTCATATAATTTGCAAATATTTTCTCCCATTTAGTAGGCTGTGTTTTTGCTTTGTCAATGGTCCCCTTTGCTATGCAAAAGCTTCAGGTTCAATTAGATCCTATTGGTTTATTTTTGCTTTTATTTGTATGACTCTAGGTGGTGAATCCAAAAAATACTGCTACAATTTATGTCAAAGAGTATTCTGCCTGTGCTTTTCTCTAGGAGTCTTATGGCTTCCAGTCTTACATTTACATCTTTAATCCATTTTGGGTATAGTATCAGAGAATACCCAAATTTGATTCTTTTTACATGCAGGTGTTCAGTTTTTCCAGCATCAGTTAGTGAAGATGCCTTATTTCTATTGTATAGTCTTGCCTTCTTTACTGTAGTTTAGTTGACCATGCTCTGTGGGTTTATTTGAAAGTGAAGAAAGTGAAAGTTGCTCAGTCGTGTCCAACTCTTTGTGACCCCTTGGACTATACAGTCCATGGAATTCTCCAGGCCAGAATACTGGAGTGGGTAGCCTTTCCCTTCTCCAGGGGATCTTCCCAACTCAGGAACTGAACCCAGGTCTCCTCCACTGAAGGAGGATTCTTACCAGCTGAGCCACCAGGGAAGCCCTGGGTTTACTTGGGGGCTCTCTATTCTGTTTCATTGATCTATGTGTCTGTTTTGTGCTGGTACCATACTGTTTTAATTACTGTAGTTTTGTAGTATAGTCTGAAGTCAAGAAGCATGCCCAGTTCCATTCTTCTTTCTTAAGACTGTTTTGAGTATTCAGGGTCTTGTATGTTTCCATACAAATTTTAAAATATTTGTTGTAGTCCTGTGAAAAATGCCATTGGCATTTGATAGGGATTGCATTGAATATGTTGATTGCCTTGGTGTAGTGTTGTCATTTTAACAATATTGATTCTTTTGATTCAAGAATATGGTATCTATTTCCATCCATTTGTGTCATCTTCAGTTTAGTTCATCGGTATCTTGCAGTTTCCCCAGTACTGTTCTTTTACCTCCTTGAAGTGAAGTAAAGTGAAGTGTTAGTCACTCAGTCATGTCTTGACTGTTTGCCGTTCCGTGGACTGTAGCCCTCCAGACTCCTCTATCCATGGAATTTTCCAGACAAGAATAATGAAGTGGGTTGCCATTTCCTACTCCAGGGGATCTTTCCGACCCAGGTATAGAACATGTGTCTCCTATGTCTCCTGCATTTGCAGGTGGATTCTTTACCACTGACCCCCCTAGTGTTTCTTTATTGATTTTTCCATTAGGATGGCTGTCTACTGATGTAAGTGGGTATTAAAATCCCCAGCTATTATTGTGTTGTTGTCAATTTATCTCTTTTTGTCTGTTAATATTTGCTTTATATATGTATAGATGCTTCTATTGGGTGTATATATATTTACAATTGTTGTATATTCTTCTTGAATTGATCCCTTGATCATTTTAGAGTATCCTTTTTTTCTTGTGATAGCCTTTATCTTACAGTCTGTCTGACACAAATGTTGTCACACTGGCTTTATTTTGATTTTCATTTGCATGAAATAACTTTTTCCATTTCCTCACTTTCAGTCTGTAGGTGTCTCTAGATCTGAATTAGACAGTAGTAGTGTATCTATAGACAGCATCTACAGATCTCTTGTAGACAGTGTATTGTTGTTCAGTTGCCTTGTTGTGTCCGATGCTTTGTGACTCCATGGACTGCAACATGCCAGGCTTCCCTGTCCTTCACCATCTCCCAGAGTTTGCTCAAACTCATGTCCATTGAGTCGGTGATGCCATCCAGCCATCTCATCCTTTGTTGTTGCCTTCTCCTCCTGCCTCTAGTCTTTCCCAGCATCAGGGTCTTTTCCAATGAGTCAGCTCTTAGCATCAGGTGGCCAAAGTATTGGAACTTCAGCTTCAGCATCAGCCCTTCCAATGAATACTCAGGATTGACTTCCTTTAGAATTGACTGGTTTTGATCTCAAGAGGAGATCCAGTAGTCCAGGGGAAAGAGTATAGATAGGTCTTATTTCTGTATCCATTCAGCTGCTCTTTGTCTTTTGGTCAGAGTATTTAGTCCATTTACATTTAAGGTAATTATGGATATAAATATTCTCATTGCCATTTTGTTAATTGTTTTGGGGTTGTTTTTGTAGATCATTTTTCCCTTTTGTCTTCTTTTGTTCTCTTATGAGTTGATAACTACCTTTAGTGTTGTGTTTGGATTCCCTTTTTCTTTTTCTTTTGTATGTAATCTCTATACATATATGTGATTATTTTAGACTCCTTAATGTTTTAAAAACTTTTAATTTTGACTTCTCCTTAGCATTTTAATCTTGAAATGGAATGTGCTCACTTTCTTAGTCTTCTCTGGGCCATTTCCCACTGGTCTTGCTCTTCAGTCCTAAGGGTATCTCATCAGACAGCAGGAAGGACAGGTCCATTTTGTGGTATGCACTGATCTTGCAGTCCATTACTCTGGTGGGTGAAAGGGACTGGGTCCACAAAGGGCCCCACACAGCACAATAAGGAAGGTTGGAGCCCTGTGAGTAGGTGGTGATGGAAAGCCAGTTGTGATCAATTCAGCTGGAAAAGTGAGATATATTGAGTGATTTCCTTCACACAGTATTCCTTGTGCCATCTCATTGTGTACCTTAAATGCCCCATTTGGCTTTTTGGTTCACTTTTTATCTAAGTAGCCAAATAAATTAATTTGAGTCTCTACCGTGTATTGGATAGAGAAGTTCAGTCCCTTCTCTAATATACTTGAAGACTTCTGTGTAGGGGCAGATGCTTACCGAGGGATTTGCTTTCTGCCCTCTCACAATTCTGACTCTGGGCTCCCTTTCAGCTTCTCTGGCTTCCCAGCACCACCTCCCTGAGTGTTCCAACCTTTTCTGTTGTGCTCTGCCTTTCCAAAGGCAGACCCAGCCCCTGCCTCACTCACCAAAGCAGGCTGCTCCAAGGCTTGTATTTCTTTCTGCCCTTCATGAAAGGGCCTTGGGAGGGAAGGTGGGGTGCAGAGTGGTGAGGGTGACACAGAAGGGCAGTCCAGCACGGAACAGGAGGCTCTTTCACGTCAGGAAGCCAGAGTTCCTTCAGAAGAGGCCATCACACAGAACTCTCTCACATGGCCTCTCCCCCTGGAGCCTGCTCTGTAGCCACGTTGCTGGAGTCCTACTCTCTTCCTCCCAAAAATTCTTCCTTCCTCTGCTCCTGTGTCCCGCCTCCAAGTTAATCAGCTAGCTTCCTAGAGGAAATCTCAACATCCCTCAAGCAGCCCACACAGACTTCAACGGCCTAGGTAGATAATCTTTCACATTAAGCTGAATGTATTTAGGTCCTCTTTGGCTCCATCTCCCTGTGTCAGAGCAGGGTTGGAAGTACTCTATGAATAAAAAAAAAAAAAATCCTGTGCAACTCTATAAATAAGAAATCTTATAATAACCCTGAAAATAAGGAAAAAATGGAAAAAGCTTTCTACTTAAGGTGGATCCCATAACCATCTCTTAGATCAACTCTCAACCCATAAATCATTTATTAAATAGCAAATTTGACTCTCTTCTCTGAGTTGAATTGGAAAGAGAATATGGGTTGGAAGTCTGTGGAGGTAGGGATCTTGCTCTGAGTCTTCCTCTAAAAAAGGTGACGTCCTTGGGAAGGTCCTCTTTCCTTTCTTATCCTCAAACTGCTTGACTGTGAATAGAACAGGTAGAGTCAGACCAAGATTTTCCTAACTGTGCTCTTCATATACTAGTTTGGCAGTATGTTAATGGGTATTCCAAGGAACGTGTATTTCAGGGTTCACTCTTGAGGACTGCCTGCTTCAACCAGCTCAAGAAGGTTTCTTGGCTGCAGAACTTCTCAGATCTCTCAATAAGCTACTATGACTATGTGGGAGAGAGATACAACATGAGTTTCCCAAAAACATTTGAAAGAGCTCCCCTATCCCCCTTTGTAAGTGAGAAACCTATAAATATCTTGCAGAAATGCTGCTTATTGAACACTGTCATTCTTAAGAATAATTAAGATTCATTTCATTGAGTCATTTCATCCTCTTCATGTTCACATTCCGTTGCAATTGTTTTTACTTGCTCAGCCTGAGTGAAGCAATACCAAGTCAGCATAAAGGGAGGACTGGCTATTTCTTAATGGCTTTATTTCTCTCTTTTTGGTCATTTTAAAAAAATTCTGAAAATCTTCTCACCTCTGAAAAATTGCAAAGCAGAGTTCTGGGAGTGTTGGTAATTGCAGTGTTGTTTGTTCAGATGGCTCTGGGTTCCATTATGGCCACTGTAAGCCTGCCTCTACCTTATTGAGCTGCTTTTGCTGCCTCTTACCTGGCGTTCAGGGTTTCCATTTGAGGCATGGCTCTAATTAAGAGATTAAGGAATCAGAGTCTTAGAAAGGTCAAGTTACCCTCCCTGGCTCAGTGCCTCTCTCCCACCTGGTAATATGAAGTATAAAATTCTGCTTTTCAAAATGATTCAACACTTTTGTTCACGTTGTAATAAAGACAGTTTCTTTCTAGATTTTCTGATTGTAAAATTCTGGGTAAGTTTGCAAAGTGAACTTTTTCTGGTGGGTGGGAGGATGGTTTCTCCTGTGGGGCTGGTTTTCTAAGAACACACTTCAGTCTGCTACTTGGGTGATTCAGTCCTCATAAGAATCGAGGATCACGGTGGGTTCTGGAAAGTATTTTAAAGCTGTAAAGAAATTTGGTGCATTGCATAATCTTAACTTAATAACCATGACCCAGCAAAGGCTCTATTCCCAACTGTCTCCATATCAAGTTGCTTCCAGGGCAGATTTGCTTCTCATACTCTTTTATTAGCATACCCAAGCCTAATGTTCTTTGGTCATTAGGTCTCCCCAGGCTCAAGAAGACATCAGATATCCTCAGTCTGTCTAAGGTGTGGGGGACTTTGGCAGATATTGTGTCTGGATATGCCACCCAGAATTCCCTTCAGGGATGAGAACGTATATCCCCAGATATTGGAAGGCCTGCCGGCAAAGATCGTCTACATGTCAGTCTCCTAAAGAAACGGCCTTGGCTGAAGACATCCATCTTGCCCCAGGTCAACTACATTCAATACTGGTGGATGATGTGATAAAAGCCTCTGCGCTGCAGCTTAGAATAACTTAGAAGCCCATCCCAGCTTTGAAAACCTGTGACCCTGGCTGAGTTCTTCCCTGAGACTGCACCACAGCTCACCTTCTCCCCGTGCTAACCCTGCTTCTTCCTCTTCCCCCTGCAGTTGTGGATAGTAAGAACCCTCCTTAATATAATTTCTGCATGCTAATTTTTGTCTTAGAGTCTGAGTCCCCACATACAGCAGAGGCTTAATATATTACCAATCTCTGAAGCATACTTGTGTTTTAAAGGAATTCCATAGTGTTAGGGTTATGTTTAACTCAAAAGGAAGAATCACTGATGCTTCAAATGCTTGGCAGTGTGACATCTGGAAAGGAGTGAAAGAAAGGTGGTTTTACATATACAGGGAAGGAGTCTTCTTCCCTTTTAATCACACATGCTTTTATGTCTTATTTAAAACATCTCTCCCTAACTGGAAATCATAAAGGTATTGCTCAGTATTTTCTTCTAAAAGTTTGGATATTTTGCCATTGTCAATTCCATTTGAAATTGATTTTGCACTTGTTGATTTTCCATTTTTATAAGGGATAAAAAGTCAGGTAAAATTAAATATATGCTGTTTGGGGATATAAGCTTCTGTGACAAAACCATGTGCAAAGGAAAGTAAATGATAAACAAAACAATGCAGTTATTATTGCCTCAGTTCATGGAGGTGGTGGGTGGAATGAAAAACAATAACACAAATCTCTTCAATGGAATTGATAAAGTTCTAACAGTTCTAATAATAGTTGAGTTGAGTGGAACACTCATGGGGTATCCACTTTAATCATTAACCTGTACGATCTATGTATACATTATATATATTCTTTATTGTATTAATAGTATTTCTGACTTTTTTAAGAGAGGAAAATGAGAAAACAGGAAGTGAATATAGCAAGAACTGACAGCTCAATGTTTTGCTATAAATGGTACTAGAGACATGGGCAGTAAAGACAAAAGATATTACAGCAAATGTATATGTAGATAGAAAAAATCAGCAGTTCCAGAAAAATTTTAAATGCAGGAGAGAGAAGGGGCATCTGGAGGAGCGATACCCTGCATTCTTTGGCAAGGTCCTTTTCCCGGGCTGTAACTTTCACATCGACTATATCCTCAGTCCCTCTGCTGTGCATGTCTCATCCACTGATGCACGTGTGCTTAACCGCAAACATCACAGGAGCCCTCCTCAGTGCCCGGAGCTCACGCGTGAATGATTCGTAGTGAGATGTGCACTAGTCACCTCCGTCTGTGGGCTTATTCAATGGCATCTTGTCTTGTCCCCCCTAAATTATATGACAATCAATGGCTGGGGATCCCAGATCTGGCTCCACACACCCCTGCCCTCCCAGCATCCACAGGATCCCACCCGCCGCCTGACTGGGTCTCATCCCCACGCCCTTTCTGCAGCAGGTCTGTTGCATTTACCAATGCTTGTGCCTGGGTCCTTTTTCCCTTGATCAACTTCTGTTCTTCCTTTCCAAGTCTCTGCTTGCATGTCATTCTTTCCAAGAGGCCATCTCTGCAATTTTTGCACCCCTAACTGCACTTTCACCATCTCTAGGATTTGATTATCTTTCTATTCCTGCTCTTACAGTCCTATTCACAACACTTCACGATACTTATTACAACGGCCATTGCAATGATAACTCTATTTGTTGCCCTCCTTGGTTCAATAAGCAAACTCCCCAAGGACAGGGGCCATGACGACTGTCTTGCTTTGTGTTCATGTCTGAACTTTTCCCGTGGAAAACGCTGAGGGGATGCGCTCTGGTCTCTGCCCTCCTGCTGCTTCAGTTTCACATTGAAGACAAAATTCAACCCAGTAAGAAAAAAAGTTGGACCCTGATGAGGAACCAATTCTTAATCCACTCTTGTTCCTATTACAGTTACGGAGCTAGGTTTAGTGGCTACTCAGCAACTTTAAGAAAAATGAACTAATTGTCAAATTGGAGCGTGTTAAAGCTGGAAGGGACCCAGAAAGTCCTCATGGAAATATCTCTAGGGTAGAGAATGACAGACAAGAGGTAGAGGAATGAACAACAAAAGCTAAAAACAAGTATTTAGTAAGTGTTTAATATTCATCAGCCTTGTGCAAAGAGCTCTTCTGACAATGACCTCATTTAATCCCTTTGGATTTCCTGAGGGAAGGACCTTTTAGCCTAATTTTAGTGTTGAAGAAACTGAAACTTCAAGAGTTATGTACTTGGTCTAAAATCAAACACCTTGTAAGTGGTGATGCCAAGAAGGAAACCCAGGCCTGCCCGGCCCTGAGCAGTGCCTTCCCACTTTTCCTGAGGTTTCACTAAGACGGAAATTCAGATGTGGTAGAATTGAGACTCTGCATTTATGATAAATTGCTGGTGATTCTAATGTTACTGGTCCTGGAGACACCAATCCTTTGGCCACCTGATGCAAAGAGCTGACTCACTGAAAAGCCCCTGATGCTAGGAAAGACTGGAGGAGGGAGGAGAAGGGGAAGACAGAGGATGAGCTGGTTGGATGGCATCACTGACTCAATGGACATGAGTTTGGGTAAACTCTGGGAGTTGGTGATGGACAGGGAGGCCTGGTGGGCTGCAGTCCACGGGGTCGCAAAGAGTCAGACACGACTGAACAACTGAACTGAACTGAACTGGAGACACCACTGGAAAACCGCTGTTCTGTTTTGGTTTTGGCACTTTCACATTTTAACGTGGGTACAAATCATCTGGAGATCTTGCTTTAAAAAAAAAAAAAATGCAGTATTTGATCCACTAGGGCTAGGAGAGGACTGGTGATTCTATAGGGTTTTTTTTTTTTTTAATTGCTATTTTTTTAATTTACTTATTTATTTTTGGCTCCCCTATGCACAGCATGTGGGATCTTAGTTCCCACACCAGGGATCAAACCCATGCTCCCTGCAGTGGAAGCAACAAATCTTAACTACTGAACTGCTAGGGAAGTCCCAGGATTCTGCAGTTTTTGCAAGCTCCCCGCTAAGGCCTGTTCTCCTCATCCGTGGGCCATACTTTGAGCAGAAAGGCTCCTACAGATCCCAAACACAAAGGGCCTATGGTCGGTGGAGGCTGGGACCGACCTCAGAGCTGACTTTCGGACTGCCGGCAGCTTCCGGCCGACATTCTCTGACGATGAGTGTGCTCTCAGGCAGGATCTAAGGCTGCCTTTGAAAATGACACAAATCCAGCGTGGTAGCGAACCACTCTGAGCGGGGAAGAGGGCCAGAGATGGCTCTTGGAGTGAAAGGGCCTCGGGAGGTCTTGTGTGATGTCAGTGGGAGGTCTGCTAACACACCAAGATCCCGATTGCATCAAATCAAGACGCCAGCCCCTCCTCCCTTCCCTGTGTTTCAAAGCGACGTGATGTCACGAGCCCTAAAAAACCCGAGGTTCATAATGAAACCCGTAATCAGGTGAGCCTTGTTTTGTTTTGAGTCCGTTGACACTGTTTCTCACAGTCTTGCACTCGCTGCCTTCAGGGGCAGACTCTGGGGGTGAGTTCTGGGAACTCTAACTGATCTTTCGGGTTCACTCCCCTCGGAGAACAGCGCTCGCTTTCTTGTAAACCTGCTCCCTTGCTCAGGGGGGGAGCCTGGCTTTCATCCCTGGTGAATGCCGTCTGGGGACGGCAGGTGTTACACGGGCCCCACCTCGCCTGCACTGCTCTACCTACTCAGGCGCTAAGGCGTGTTCATCTGTGACCCCGTGGACTGTAGCCCACCAGGTTCCCCTGTCCATGGGAGTCTCCAGGCGAGGAGCCTGGGGTGGGTAGCACTTTCCTCCTCCAGGGGTTCCTCCCAGCCCAGGAGCTGAACCCGCATCGCCTGCATTGGTGGGCAGATTCTTTGCCGCCGAGCCCCCAGGGAAGCCCTCCACGTAGCCTGGCCCCTCATCTAATGTGGATGGAGAGCACCCTCCTTGGGAGGCTAGCAAGGCGCCTGAACTTCCTATCCCAGTATTCCGGCTCCCCGGCTTCACAAAAGTTGCTTAGAAAAATGAGCTGCTGCTTCACCATCTAGTTAAACCCAAACCAGCTTTTCACGGGAGTGTGTGCTTTGGATAAGGTGGATTCTCCCCTTGGGAGAGGAGGTGGACAGGTGGAGGGCACTCACGAGGACAGCTCCGCTCTCGTCCTCAGAAACCATCAGATAAGGAGGGCATCCGGGCCGCGACGGAAGGAGACGCGGACCCCGGATTTCTGCCTGGAAACACAGGCAGTGGGAGGTTCTCTGCTTCACAGACCTGACTGTAGGTTTCCGTTCTGGCTCTGTCGCTTATTAGCTGTGTGGCCTTGACCAGGTTATTTTACTTCTGGAGACGCAGTGTTCCCATCAGTAACAGGCATAATCCACCCTACATCATATGGTGAGCCTGAGGGTCAGATCCCACGATGTATGCAGAGCTGTTTGTGCCTGGAGCCTAGGGTGCACCCCCCACGGACTGACCTTTCTCCTCTTCGGTTCCTCTGTCCTTTTGTCTTTCCAACAAGCAGCAAGCAAAAATGATCAGGCTCTGCAAAATGGCAGTTTCAAAGTGGTTTGTGCCAAGGTCCATTTAGGTTCCAAAATACTCCCATTCCACGGCTTATTTCTGGGTTCCTGCCGTCTGATGTGTATCTGCGTCGCCTCTTTGATTGCACACTGCTGTCATTCAGACACCAACAGATTCTGTTACAACAGCTTGGTGGGACAGGCCCGCCTTGGCGTTTGATCAGCCAAGATGCCTCTCAGACCTCGAAGGAGCCGCCCCTCCGGGCCAACTTTACTCTAAGAGATTTGTTGCTTTATTTACAAAGAGACCCTTTCTAAAGGTTTCTCAGCAGAACCTAAATTGGTGATTTTGTGCAAAAGAATTAGAAACTAGGTTCCAACTGTGTCGTTAATGGAGGTCTGTCGCATGTGCAGTACAGACGATGCAAGGCCTTAATGTCTGATTAGATTGGAATCATTTCTGGCACTTAAAACATTTTGATGAAATTTGCTCAATTTTCTAGGTGTGTTTTATATGAAAAAATTAAATGTTTTTTGGCACTTCTATCAAATAGACACCGGCAACATCTCTGGATAGTTTAGTGCTCAGAAATCAATGATACAGCATTTTATTTAATCCACCAATTAAGTAAAGAGCTGTATTGAAGTGATTCTCTTTTCTTCTGGGCCACACCTGATTGTCACAACTGCATGTGAACAGTGAATCAGAAGCATGGATATTTTCTTCCCAGCTAGGCAAACAAGGCCACATCAAAATGCACCACCTTTGCGTGAATTAGTAAAAGGCATCACCTCTGGATAGACATGGGCCCCGGCTCTCATTTTGGCAAGCAAGTGGTGCCAACTTCTGGCCCTGCTTGGCCTTGGCCAGTCCTTTTGTTCAGTGCACAGAGTGAGCAACTGTACACAGTATCCTGAGAAAGCCTGGGATGCACTCTCCTCGCCCAAATGAGAAACTTGCCTCTGCCTTGGGCTTCCTCTTCTTGAAAGATTTAGCGTGGAAATCATGTTCCCTTTTCCCCATCCTGTGCACATTTCACCAGTGTCTAGGAGGGTAGATTATTTGTTTCATCATCTAAAACGCCAAGGTACCAGCTCTCTGTTGTGAATAGAGATACAATTGGTATATACACGTGAGGATGAATTCTCTACTAATTCAGTGAAGGGCTATTAATAGTTATATGGTGTGTATTTGAAAAGCCTTCAAAGCCCTTTGTCCATCAGGGTCTCTCATTTCCTTAAATTCCATTATAAGAAGTGACTTTGGCCTGCTCTATTGCTGAGTTGACCCTGAAAAGGATTTGCCCTTATGTTTTCACACTCATTCTTTCAAATTAGAAAAAGAAGAAAAGGGAAAATCAGACACCACAAAGAAAAGGAGGGAAAACAATACAGAGAGGCCTGCAACTTTCTGAAAGCTTTTATGAGAAATATTGCAGCTTTGGGAGCTCATCTAAGCCCAAATGTCCAAGGACTGAGTGACCTTCCCTTCCTTTTCCTGGTGGGAGCTGTACCAAGGGTCAGAGGCCTGGACAAACAGGACCCCAGACTGCACCTTAACTTGACCTCCAACATCAGTCCTTCCAATGAAGGGTGTTCATTGGAAGGACTGATGCTGAGGCTGAAACTCCAATACTTTGGCCACCTGATGCGAAGAGCTGACTCATTTGAAAAGACCCTGTTGCTGGGAAAGATTGAAGGCTGGAGGAGAAGGGGATGACAGAGGATGAGATGGTTGGATGGCATCACCGACTCAATGCACATGAGTTTGGGTGGACTCTGGGAGTTGGTGATGGACAGGGAGGCCTGGCATGCTGCGGTTCATGGAGTCGCAAAGAGTCAGACAAGACTGAGTGACTGAACTGAACTAACTTGACCTCTGGAACACACTTACCAAACATCAATACTGGATTTCCTTCTTTGGGATGGGGTGGTGTTGGTTGGGAGAAAACCCTGTTGCATTTTCGAGTGTCTGGGGAAAGGAAGGATTATCTGAACATCTTCTTCCAGTGGTTCCTGGTCACATGAGTTCTGGAATCACGATGCTGTTCTCCTGGTCCTATTCTATACTGCTTTCGACTTGCTCTCAGCCGCTGTCTCCATTTTCCCTCCACCCTACATCTTGCCCCATCTTCTTTTCATGAGTCATCTCTGTAGAAAGAGGAACCAGAGGGAAGAAAAAAAGAACAGAAGAGGCTCTTTCAGTGCTGGATCAGAGCCTACTTTTTCTTTGGCCATGTGGCATGTTCCCCGACCAGGGATGGAACATGTTTTGGCCAGTTCCCCAACCAGGGATGGAACCCATGCCCCCTGCAGTGGAAGCACAGAGTCTTAGCCACTGGATGGCCAGGGAAGTCTCAGAAATTACTTTAAGCAAGAATTAACCCTCACAGCTTCCCATGGGGTTCGGAAGCACATTACCAGCTTTGACATTGTGGGGATGTCTGCAGAGGGAAAGTGCCTTTCTGCGAGGCATCCTGGCACGGACTGAGCACGGGATTCCTGCTCCTCTTATCATCGGGGGTCCTCTCTACTTTGCTCTCTCACCCTTCCCCCTCCAACGGAGCTCTTTTGAGGCGGGAAACTGAGCCCTTGTATCCAGCAGTTGGCACTAGACGGGGCCAAATGGGAGAAGAAACCCCAAGTCTTCTCCATTTCCACTGGAAATAGATCCAACTTGCAACCAGAGATCCTGCCACCGTCCCTCATGAAGACCGGGTGATCATGCTCTCTGAGCCTCATTTTCCTAATCCGTAAAGAGTGGAAATCGTAGATGCTGTTGGGATACACAGAAGATGAAGAATTTTTAACAGGCTTAGTCAAGGTCTACCTAGAGATACAGTGTGTGAGTTGTCTCAAGAGACCACCCTTGTCCCTAAGTGTCTTTCTAACATTTACTTCCTTGGCTTGTTGTGAGGATTATAAGAAACTATATACCTGTAAGGGGCAGGCAGAGGCTTTGTGTATGGTAGATGCCCCATTAAGAGTCATTGAAAAGAAAATATCTTGTGAACAAGATCTCAGAAGTGAGACCAGGGGAACCCTTTTCTATATACATAGAGAAGATGACTTACCAAAAAGATTGTTATGGGAAGGGGGCATCCTTATAATGACCAGATATCTTCTTCTTCTTTCTTCCCCTGTGACTAGAATCCTTCTAGCAGGGCTTAGCTTCTCTCCATCCCCCGATTTTTAAGAAGGTATCACAAAAGTAATGAATCATAGCAGAAGCACTGCTGAGGAGAGACAGGAAAGATATAATGGATTAGATAAGGACAGGAACACAGAGAAACAGAACACAGGGAAGAGAAGTGGAGGGAGGGGGCGGGACATTTGATGAAATCTATTTTTTCATCTCTGTGGGCTGGCCCCAGAGAGAAGAGTGAGGATGGACATGGGCAACAGATAGCTGCACTATTGCAGCTGGACTTTACATCAGTTCTGTTGACATCAAGATACTCATTATGTGGCAAACCTTTATAATGGTATCTAGCTACATGTGTTAGCATTAATGAGTTTGGCTCCAGGCATAGAAAATCAGGCAGTTCAGTTCAGTTCAGTCGCTCAGTTGTGTCCGACTCTTTGCAACCCCATGGACTGCAGCACGCCAGGCCTCCCTGTCCATCACTAACTTGCAGAGTTTACTCAAACTCACGTCCATCGAGTTGGTGATGCCATCCAATCATTTCATCCTCTGCTGTCCCCTTCTCCTCCCTCCTTCAATCTTTCCCCATATCAGGGTCTTTTCAGATAAGTCAGTTCTTCGCATCAGGTGGCCACAGTATTCGAGCATCAGCTTCAGCATCAGTCCTTCCAATGAATATTCAGGACTGGTCTCCTTTAGGGTGGACTGGTTGGATCTCCTTGCAGTCCAAGGGACTCTCAAGAGTCTTCTCCAATACCACAGTTCAAAAGCTTCAATTCTTTAGTGCTCAGCTTTCTTTATAGTCCAACATAAGCAAGGGTTTTATTTGTCCCATGTCACAGAAATCCACAGGTTGGTGCTCTAGGACTAGAGAGAAGTTTTCAAAGTCCCACCCCCTTTCCAACTTCCTGCTGTGCCAAACTTGATGTTGGGCCATTTACACTTAAAATAATTGCTACTCTATCTGGACTAAATTATAATTCAAAAAGATATCTGCACCCCAGTGTTCACTGCAGCACCATTTACAACAGCCAAGACATAGAAGCAACTTAAATGTCCGTTGGCAGATGAATAAAGAGTGTATATATATATATATATATATATATATATATATATACACATATATAGTTATATCAGCTTAAAAATGAATGAACTAATGCATTTTCAGCAACATGGATGGACCCAAAGATGATCATACTAAGTGAAGTAAATCAGACAGAGAAAGACAAATGCTGTATTTATATGTGGAATCTAAAATACGACACAGATGAACTTATCTGTGAAACAAACAGGCTCACAGACCTAGAGAACAGACTGGTGCTTGCCAAGGTGGGAGATGGGAGAGGGATGGATTGGGAGTTTGGGATTAGCAGATGCAAACTACTATATACATGTATAGCAATCACTTTGCCATATACGAGAAACTAACACACATTATAACTTAACTATACTTCAATAAAAATATGCTTTTTAAAAAGATATTTGCTACACATGCAGGTATTATGTACATACCTGAGGCAGAAAAAAAAATAAAAAGTGGCAAATAGGAGATTGAATTTTATATAGAAAAGGAAAACATGTTGTCCCTCAGCCCTCTTTTTATTGGCTTGAATTGTGTCAGATGGTCACCCCTAGCTGCAAGGGAGTCTGGGAAAGAGAATTTTGTGGCATGTGCAAAGTAAACTCCTCCATCTGTGTTAATGTGTCTTCAGTAAAATCCTCATTGCCCTCTATAGAGCTGCACTGCTCGTTATGGCTGTCAGTAGGCATATGTGGCTCTATAAATTCAACTTGATTAATATTAAATAGAATTAGAAATCCATTTCTTCAGTAGCACTAGCCTCATGTGGCTTATGGCTACCATATTGGGCAGCAGAGATACAGAACATTTCCATTAGCTCAGAAAGTTTTACTGCATGACTGCAGATAATCATAGAGAGCTGCAGAATGTTGCATAAGAGTTGGCAGAAGGAGAAAACAGACTGCATAAAAAACAGCTAAAGTTCTCTGAGATGACCAAAGCTCTAAGCATGGAAGGTGTTGAGGGAGGGAACTTGTGGGAACTGCATGGGCACAAGATGCCAGAATATTTATCATCAGTTGGCAGCAGCAGCATTGCTTCTAGAATCTGTATGAGGTAATGCTTTGGTTCTCACTTTCCCCCAAAGTATCTGAGGTTGCTTAGAGTTAAGTTTCATCCCTTTTCTCACATTACAGATGGATGGAGAGCATCTCCCTTCTCTAAAACAATCATGACAAATACATTTGGAATTCAATTTTCCCTACCACTTGCTCAGTCCAGGCTACAGAAGCTCCTGGAAGCTGAGGGGTGGAGACGTGGTGTGATTCCCAAGAACTCAGCAGCATTATTTGTCTAAGCATTAAGAATTATTCAGCTAAATCCTGACGACTTGAAAGCACATTTACCTCTGAGAGTGTATTTCCCTTTCCTTAAACACTTCAACCTCATTACTTGTACTATATCTTGTGTTGAATCACACAAGATGCCCATCTGTTCAAGGGCTTATTCTGTTGGCTCACTCTGAATGGCTTGAATTTTAACTTTACTTTGAACTTACTAGCTTATCTCATCCTGTTTTTCCTGGACCACATGCATGGTTAAATTGCATGCCTATTTCTCTCACAGACACTTTGAACCAAAATAATGCCACGAGAGCCACGTGACTTGTATTTGCCTCTCCTGGTTCTTTATGAAATTGCATCCTCTTTCCTGTCTGTGAACCAGTGTGTCTGGCTCTCCTAGGAGAGAAGCTGTCCTGATAAATGCTGTGTGTGGTACCAAAGCTGAAAGTCTTCCTCTTCCAGTTCTTGTTGAAGTTAATTACACTTCTTGCCTCCTTTCCCATTTGTCTTCGTGTCCAGAAAAATGATCGAAACTTCTGATCTTCCTTTTGTGGTTCCATGGCAGTCACAGTTACCAGTAATTAAAGTTGCGATATCCACGGTAGCCATGTGATGGAAACTGGAGTGTGAACCCAGGGAACAGGGACCGTCTGCCTCCGCGTGATGCTTCTGTAACTCCCTCTCTGCGGTGGGGGCTCAGTTGGCACCCAAAGAGTAATAAATAATCATGATGAGTAGTCTCAGCTTCTGCTTTCCAGAATCGTGTCTTGCTTTTTTTCTAATCTTGTAAAATGGCTTCCTGATGAAGTGGAATGTCCATGTCACCATCACAGAAAATATGGATTGGTTTTCAATGAAATATTAATGATTATCAACTCACTGGGCTTTTCTTTTGTGAGAACTGAAATGAAAAGAGGAACCGAGTTTCTTGATAATGAGTTAAAATAGGATTGCTTCAGTATTAACCCAGGCTGATCCAAGCTTCCTTTTTTTTAACCCTCTTCCTCCACTTTATCCCATCTCTCTTCTGACTGCCCTGCCCCCTGCATTTTGGGTATTTTCATTCTTCAGTAGAAACTTCAGACAAACAGAAGCATGATTTTGACAGCTGGGGATTGTGGGGTTCTAGAATAAACCAGAAATAAGTCTTGTCTCCATCACATGCCAGTTTTCTTGTATTAACTCTGAGAGCACTACTTATCTGTAGAATGGGAGTAACACTAGCAATGCATACTTCATACATTTGTGGTGAGGACTAATGAGCGTGTGTGGGGAAGAGCACAGACTGCAAGAAACATTAATTTTCATTATTTGGTTGAAGGTAGGGGGAGCCAGAAAGGAGGTAAAATCCAAATTTGTCCGAATGAGCCTCTCGGGCGAGCGATGCAGTGGAGAAACTTGTCATGGTTGTAATGAGATTTGGGGATTATCTGTGGGTTTCTGCTTCCTGCCCTCTCCAGTTTCCTGATACCATTTGAGAGTAAGTTCTGCTGACTCTGGACACGCTCTGGAGGTTTGTGCTCCACCTTTGCTGACTCTGTCAGGATTAGCATGACAACAAAAGAGTCACTCAGGCCCCAGTGGCTGAATCCAGGCAGGACGGACCCATGGGAAGAGTCCTTGCTTCCGAGTTTTGGAGGGAGTGGGTGTCGGCGGTCAGGGGTGGAGACTCTGGGAATTCCGTGTGCTGTGCTTTCTTTCCTGGGCAACTGCCTGCTGCTGCCACGGGCAATGCCGTCTCTGGCCCCTGGGTCCCCTTCCTTAGGCGTCTGTAGCCTTATCTGGAGACCCGCAGAGGGCTGAGCAGAGATGGAGCGATAAGCAGGAAGTGCAGTGGAATTTTATTCCTGGAAAAAAAAAAAAAGAGAGAGAGACCTTGGCATGAGCAGCAGAATAGAGGGTTCAGGATGTTAATCACTGCTCCTTTTATCAGACAGCTTTATTAAGATCAATGTTTTTTGTTGCCAAATTAGAGTGGACCTAGAGCGAACTTCCCAGCAGTTATTAACACAAGTTCACATTTGCTGGAAGGATTGGGCACCTCCACGTGCTCAGCCATAGCTGGAAGTTACACAATATCTGTATCATTTTTCACAGCTTTGTCATTAGCTGGTAATGATTTGATTATTTTGCAGATGAATCACAGTATAAATCTCTTTCACAAACACTACCTCCAAGTATTAATCAAAACCATTAAGGCAAAGCAGTCGGTGCAAATTAAAAAATTTGCATGTCTAAATTAAAAATTACAGTAATACATCATAAATAAATCTTTTAAATTCTCTATGGCCTCTGTGCACATCTTTTCTTTGGTGTGTGTATTCTCTAATGAGACCATGATACCAAGCTTCTCTCTCTCTCTGTAGACATATATATATACACACACATATATATGCATTTATATATCATATATACATAAAGCATGATCTAATTTGAAAGGAGAATTCAGGTCCTTATGTGGGACCTGGTATTAGAACATGAAAGGGAAAGAAGAAGGTTTTTTTCTTTTTCCCATTTACTTCAATTTTTCCCCCAAAAGAATATTCAAAGATGGCACTAAAAAGAACAGAATGGAAGCTATTGCAGATCATTTCCAGCATCTTCTGTTGTTGCAAAGTAAATATTTGTAAAAGGTGATGCTTCTTTTTCAAATAACTTTGAACTGTGAGGAAAATTACCAAGTTGTGTTTTAGGTAATATTTCATTTTGGAACTATTAACACATTACTTGCAGTATGGGAGGAAATTAGAGGGCTTTGAGTGATGAAAGCCACCTTTGGCATTAAAAAACTATTATTATTCCCTTGAAACGCCGAAGCAAATTAAAACAGGAAAATGAAACTTTCAAGTGCCCTGGATTTGAAAAGGCATTTTTCCCCTCTTTCATTTGTCAAAAAAAAATTTTTTTTTTTAAATGACTTGTTTCACTAGAAACCTGGAAGAGATCATTTATAAGGCAGAAAGTAGTTTTTTCAAAGTGCCTTTGCCTAATAGTTTAGGGGATGATAGTGCCTCATGTCACAGATCTCTGGTGAGCAGGTTGCAGCCAGTGTATATGAAAGATCCATCTTACCTCCAAGTAACGCCGTAACAGCAGCAATTAGAAACCGCTTTCATTCTGCCCAGGATTTAACCCAATTAACCTATCTGTAACCTATTAACCTAATTAAATAGAAGAGCTTCTCTGTGAGGGAGATATATGTATAGGGCTCTCCTCATTTGGGGGTAGAGGTTGGGAAGGAGGGCATAGTTTAGGGAATATTATAATTTTAAGTCAGATTTTTTTTTTTTTTTTAAACAGAACTGGAACATCAAAGCACAATTCCAAGGTGTTCAGTGTTTTCCTAACAAGAAGCGTGGCTGTAACTAGCAGGATACCTTTATACTTACTTATGTCCCTGCCTGGTGGAAGTTTTGCCTTAAATGATTTCTTACTGGTCTAAAGAGACTTGGTAAGAGGACAGGAGAACCATCCTGCCCAGGACTGCTTGTCACTTTCTTCTGCCTTATACAGACTTCAAAAAGAGGGCAAAGAAAATTCTTTCACCATTTTCCTTCATTTAGCTCAATTCTGTGCAATTCACACCGTGGCTAGGCTTCACGTTCATGGAAAGGTGAGGTTTCTCTCCAATCCATTGTTAATTTGTGTGACCTTAGAGGTTTGCTTCTCTCTCTGAGTCTCACTTCACTCATCTGTCTAAAATGAGTGTGTTGAATGAGATGATCCCATAAAGATTCTTCCTAGATCTAAATATTTTGTGATTTTGTCATTACTTGTCCTTCCACATCCTCTCCTTTTGATTCTTTTTACCAATAAATGTTTCTCAAAAGACTTTGGCTAGAACTGTGCTGTCCAATATAGTAGCCATGTGTCTATTTAAATTTAAGTTAGCTAAAATAGATGCAAGTTAAAAAAAAAATGCTGTTCCTGGGGGGAATAAGGAGGGGGAGGAATAGCGTGAGGGTTTGGGGTCAGCAGATGCAAAGTGTTTATACAGGATGGGTAAACACAAGGTCCTGTTGTACGGCACAGGGAATTATATTCATTGCCCATGATAAACCATAATGGAAAATAATATGAAAAAGAAAGTATATACAGGTATGACTGAATCAGTTTTCTATACACTGGAAATTAACAGAGCATTTTAAGTCAACTATACTTCAATAAAAAATACATTTTAAAAAGTTGCAGTTCCCCATTCACACTAAGTCACATAGAACTGGTCAGTAGACACAGGTGGCTGATGGCTGCTGGATCAGACAGCACAGTGTAAAGTATTTCCATCACTGCAGAAAGTTCTACATGCAAGGACCTGCAGCTGAGTTCTTTTCTTCAACTCTTACATTCATTTGATTCTGTAGAATCCAGTCATTTACTTATGCATGATGATTAGAGAAGCCAAATGTTTCTGGAAAATTCAACTTTATTCAGTTTATTACTGAATTTGTAGCATCTATGGGCTTCCCAGGTGGTGCTAGTGGTAAAGATCTTGCCTGCCAATGTAGGAGACAAAAAAGATGGTTCTGTCCCTCAGTCAGGAAAATCACCTGGAGGAGGGCATGGAAACCCACTCCAGTATTCTTGCATGGACAATCCCATGGACAGAGGAGCCTGCTGGACTACAGTCCATAGGGTCAGAAAGAGTTGCACACAATGACTAAACATGCATGCATGCATGAAATGTTGCACAGGAACCTGGAATGTTAGGTCCATGAATCAAGGCAAACTCAAAGTGGTCAAACAGGAGATGGCAAGAGTGAACATCGACATTTTAGGAATCAGGAAACTAAAATGGACTAGAAAGGGTGAATTTAACTCAGATGACCATTATATCTACTACTGTGAGCAAGAATCACTTAGAAGAAATGGAGTAGCCATCATAGTCAACAAAAGAGTCCAAAATGCAGTACTTGGGTGCAATCTCAAAAATGACACAATCATCTCCGTTCGTTTCTAAGGCAAACCATTCAATACCAAGGTAATCCAAGTCTATGCCCCAAGCAGTAATACTGAGGAAGTAATTCCTCAGTAATGCTGAGGAAGCCGACGGTGAATGGTTATGTAAAGACCTACAACACCTTCTAGAACTAACACCCAAAAAAGATGTCCTTTTCATTATGCTGCTGCTGCTGCTGCTAAGTCACTTCAGTCGTGTCTGACTCCATGTGATCCCATAGACGGCAGCCC
The DNA here is from genome assembly GCF_910594005.1 of Cervus elaphus. Lineage (NCBI taxonomy): Eukaryota > Metazoa > Chordata > Mammalia > Artiodactyla > Cervidae > Cervus > Cervus elaphus. The sequence continues at coordinate 62,789,167 of NC_057833.1, read as the reverse complement.
ACCAGGTTCCACCATCCCTGGAATTCTCCAGGCAAGAACACTGGAGTGGGTTGCCATTTCCTTCTCCAGTGTGTGAAAGTGAAAAGTGAAAGTCAAGTTGTTCAGTTGTAACTGACTCTTAGCGACCCCATGGACCACCTACCATGCTTCTCCATCTATGGGATTTTCCAGGCAAGAGTACTGGAGTGGGGTGTCATTGCCTTCTCCACCTTTTCATTATAGGGGACTGGAATGCAAAACTAGGAAGTCAAGAAATACCTGGAGTAACAGAAATATTTGGTCTTGGAGTACAGAATGAAGCATGGCAAAGGCTAATAGAGTTTTGCCAAGAGAACGCACTGGTCATAGCAAACACCTTCTTCCAACAACACAAGAGAATACTCTACACATGGACATCACCAGATGGTCGACACTGAAATCAGATTGATTGTATTCTTTGCAGCCAAAGATGGAGAAGCTCTATACAGTCAGCAAAAACAAGACCGGGAGCTGACTGTGGATCAGATCATGAACTCCTTATTGCAAAATTCAGACTTAAATTGAAGAAAGTGGGGAAAACCAATAGACCATTCAGTTGTGACCTAAATCAAATCCCTTACAATTACACAGTAGAAGTGAGAAATAGATTCAAGGGATTAGATCTGATAGAGTGCATGAAGAATTATGGACAGAGGTTTGTGACATTGTACAGAAGGTGGAGCTCAAGACCATCCCCCAATAAAAAAAGTGAAAAAAGGCAAAATGGTTGTCTGAGGAGGCCTTACAAATAGCTGGGAAAAGAAGAGAAGAGAAAGGCAAAGGAGAAATGAAAGCTATACCCATTTGAATGGAGAGTTCCAAAGAATAGCAAGGAGAGATAAGAATGCCTTTCACCACCACAATATTGTAAAGTAATTAGCCTCCAACTAATAAAAATAAATGAAAAAAAAAAGAATGCATTTCTCAATGATCAATGCAAAGAAATAGAGGAAAACAACAAAATGGGAAAGACTAGAGATCTCTTCAAGAAATTTAGAGATATTAAGGGAAATTTTCATGCAAAGATGGGCTCTATAAAGGACTGAAATGGTATGGATCTAATAGAAGGAGAGGATATTAAGAAGAGGTGGCAAGAACACACAGGAGAATTATACAAAAAAGATCTTCATGACCTAGATAACCATGATGGTGTGATCACTCATCTAGAGCCAGACATCCTGGAATGTGAAGTCATGTGGGCCTTAGGAAGCATCACTATGAACCAGCTAGTGAAGGTGAAGGATCCCAGTTGAGTTATTTCAAATCCTAAAAGATGATGCAGTGAAAGTGCTTCACTCAATATGCCAGCAAATTTGGCAAATGCAGCAGTGGCCACAGGACTGGAAAAGGTCAGTTTTCATTTCAATCCCAAAGAAAGGCAATGGCAAAGAATGTTTAAACTACAGCACAATTGCACTCATCTCACATGCTAGTAAAGTAATGCTCAAAATTCTCCAAGCCAGGCTTCAGCAATACGTGAATCATGAACTTCCAGATGTTCAAGCTGGTTTTAGAAAAGGCAGAGGAACCAGAGATCAAATTGCCAACATCCGTTGGATCATCAAAAAAGCAAGAGAGTTTCAGAAAAACCTCTATTTCTGCTTTTCTGACTATGCCAAAGCCTCTGACCGTGTGGGGTGCAACAAACTATGGAAAATTCTCAGAGATGGGAATACCAGACTACCTGACCTGCCTCTTGAGAAACCTGTATGCAGGTCAGGAAGCAACAGTTAGAACTGGACATGGAACAACAGACTGGTTCCAAATTGGGAAAGGAGTATGTCAAGGCTGTATATTGTCACTCTGCTCATTTAACTTCTATGCAGAGTACATCATGAGAAATGCTGGGCTGGAGGAAGCACAGGCTGGAGTCAAGATTGCTGAGAGAAATATCAATAACCTCAGATATGCAGATGACACCACCCTTATGGCAGAAAGTGAAGAGGAACTAAAGAGCCTCTTGATGAAAGTAAAAGAGGAGAGTGAAAAAGTTGGCTTAAAGCTCAACATTCAGAAAACTAGTATTGTGGCATCTAGTCCCATCACTTCATGGGAAATAGATGGGGAAACAATGGAAACAGTGTCAGACTTTATTTTTTTGGGCTCCAAAATCACTGCAGATGGTGACTGCAGCCATGAAATTAAAAGATGCTTTCTCCATGGAAGAAAAGTTATAACCAATCTAGACAGCGTATTAAAAGCAGACATTACTTTGCCAACCAAGGTCCATCTAGTCAAGGCTATGGTTTTTCCAGTGGTCATGTATGCATGTGAGAGTTGAACCATAAAGAAAGCTGAGCACCGAAGAATTGATGCTTTTGAACTGTGGTGTTGGAGAAGACTCTTGAGAATCCCTTGGACAGCAAGGAGATCCGACCAGTCCATCCTAAAGGAAATCAGTCCTGAACATTCATTGGAAGGACTGATGCTGAAGCTGAAACTCCAATACTTTGGCCACCTGATGCGAAGAGCTGACTCATTTGAAAAGACCCTGATGCTGGGAAAGATTGGAGGTGGGAGGAGAAAGGGACAACAGAGGATGAGATGGTTGGATGGCATCACCGACTTGATGGACATGAGTTTCAGCAAGCTCCGAGTGTTGGTGATGGACAGGGAAGACTGGCATGCTGCAGTCCATGGGGTCACAAAGAGTTGGACACGACTGAGCGACTGAACTGAATGTTAGTTAACATTCTTTTTGTGAAATAACAAAGCCCATCATCAGATTGCTAAGCGGTTTTTATTTGTTAAAAAATATTGGGTGGGAATGAGACTTTGTAGAGGCTACCATAAATACAAGTATTTTGCTTCTGAAAAAAAGGTTCAGTTGGAAAATTAAACATAAGAATGGAAAAAACCCTATGTATAGTAAGTCATATATCTACTAGAGGAACATGGGTATACAAATCAAGATGTGTGGCCCGTATAGATTTACTCTTCAGTGCTTGGGGTATGTCCTTCCCCTCTACCCACACTTGACTTGACCTGAATAAGGGCTGCTGTGGTCTATACTGACGTGTTATGCAGGTAGCTTTCTAGAAGATCCTCACTGTGTAAGTGGAGAAGGTCTCTACTTCCCAGCTCTATTAATAGCTTCAACCTTCCCCAGCCACGCACCTCCTCTGAAGGCTGTGGCAGGTCAAAGCACTGATATAGCGGTCTCATGCACAACTGTAGCTTTTCTGCTTTGAGAGAATGAAATCAGGAAAGACTCCAGATAAGCAGTGACCTCACCCATTTATTGAGGCTCAGGAATAAAGACGGGGTGGTATGGATGTTCTAGGTTCTTTTTTGAATATGTTGACATCCATCATGGATACATTCTCTGCTCCCACAACCCCTTATATGTATGTATGTAACCTTATATGTATATATGTATGTATGCAAGGGGTTATATGTAACCCCTTATATATCTTGCTAGAGGGCAAGGAATGATATCCTTTATAATTTCAATATTGTAACAAACATTTAGGCAAATGGATGGCTCAAATGCTAAGCCTTCTGCTAAGTAAGAGATTTATGTCTTAAACTCTTTCATTGTTATTGATGGTGGCATGATTCTCTAAGTGTAGAATACCTCTTGACTTGGGTTTCCTGTTTTGTTTCCTGCAAATATAGCTTTCTCCACCTTTTATAATATTTATCACAACAATAGGAGCACACAGACACTTTTAGAAAATTCAAACAAAACAAGAGTAAATACAGCCCCCTCTCCCCACCCCATCTCCACTCCTCTGCCCAATCCCTCTAGCAAAAACAACCACTGGTCATGGTTTCTGGTGTTATCTTAAAAACACATATAATACCTATAAATCACCAAGGTACAGAGTAAAGACCGTAATGAACACAGTGTTCTGACCCTGCTTCTGTTTCTTTAGGCCTTTAATGATATATCTTTGAGGTTTTTCCATATCAGAACATAGAAAAACTACCACAGTTTTTATTTTATGGGCTGCACAGAATTCCACCATAATGATATTCCATTCCGTAAAGTATTTAATCCTCTATAATTGATAGACATTTAGGTGTTTCCAGGCTTCTTTCTGCTATGGCAGGCTATTGTTTATGGTATGCAAGGTTGCTTTGGCAAAATCAATTTGATTTCTAGCTGTGTAATTGTCAGGTCAAAAACAGCGCATGTTTTCATTTGAATAGCTATTGAATAATGTCCATCTAAAAAGTTTTAACCTGTTAATATGTTTATGGTCAGTGTTAAGAATGACACTACTTCCCTGTAGGCTAATTAATGTCATCCATTCTCACACTTTAACATTTGCTTGTTGCTGGATCAAAAAAAAAATCATTTTTGATGAATATTTCTTCCATTATAAGTGAGATAAGCATTTGGGGATTATTATTTTCCCCTATAAGCTGCCTACACAGCTATCTTTTCTCATTTGGGGGAGGGTCATTCTTTCATCATTGTTTGTTTAAGCACATTCTGAATTGACCAAATTAGCCCACTGTCTGTGTTTTGCAAGTATATTTTTTGTCCAATTTCTTGTTTGGCTCGACTTCAGTTAGGCATCCCCCAATATTGGAGTTTCCATTTTATGTAGCCAATTTCCAGTTATTTCTTTTACTGATCCTGGGCAGTTTAAACTTATAATTTTCCTAAAGCCGAAAAGAATTATTTGTAAAATATGTTGCCCCAGTGCAATTATTAAGAGTGCCTCCTTTCACTCCCGAGAATGTCCCAGGCTGTGTGATAAATTATACGGTCGTTCTCAGCTTGGGTCCTTCCCCACCTCCACTTTAATCAGACCAGCTCCTCTTTGATTTAGTTAATATCTGGGGTCCGGCATAAGATTTATTTAAGCAATGCTTTTTGAGGCAAAAAGATTGAAACTCACTGATATATATACAAGTTTTCATTTCTATGTTCATCAGGTTTTATTGAAACAGGTCAACTCAAAATCTTGTTCTAGATAGTATGAACTCATAATCTATTGGAAAAGGCATGACAACCACTACAACAGAAAGAAAAGGGTGTTTATTAGTTTTGTGATTATTCCTCCATTGTTTCTGCATTCCCTTACTTCTCTAATTAGCACCTATTTGAATCTGCTCTTTGGTATTCAAGAAGGTCTAGGAAGCTGAAGCCTTTCTCCTGCAAATAAGAAACAGGTAGGGCTGGTGCACTGGGAAGACCCAGAGGGATGGGATGGGGAGGGAGGTGGGAGGGGGGATTGGGATGGGGAACACATGTAAATCCATGGCTGATTCATGTCAATGTATGGCAAAAACCACGCCAATATTGTAAAGTAATTAGCCTCCAACTAATAAAAATAAATGAAAAAAAAAAAAAAAGAGAGAGAGAGGGCATACAAAAAGGCTTGTACCGGGGAAGGCCCCACAAGGTCTTGCTCAGTTTAATTCCCCTTTTCCTTTGACATTTCTCAATCTTGAGGAGAACAGATATCGGACAAAAAAGGAATAATGCTTTGGATACAAAGATCAGCCATACATCTGGCAGAGGAACTAAGTTTTAGGGGGTTGTTTAGTTGCTAAGTCATGTCTGACTCTGTGATTTCATAGACTGTAGCCTCCAGGCTTTGCTGATAGCTCAGTTGGTAAAGAATCCGCCTGCAATGCAGGATACCCCAGTTTGATTCCTGGGTCAGGAAGACCCTCTGGAGAAGGGACAGGTTACCCACTCCATTTTTCTTGGGCTTCCCTTGTGGCTCAGCTGGTAAAGAATCCACCTGCAATGTGGGAGACCTGGATTCAATCCCTGGATTGGGAAGATCCTCTGGAGAAGGGAAGGACTACCCACTCCAGCATTCTGGCCTGGAGAATTCCATGGACTGTACAGTTCATGGGGTCATAAAGAGTCGGACACAACTGAGTGACTTGACTTCACATCACTTCTGGGTCCTCTGTCCATGGAATTTCCCAGGGAAGAATACTAGAGTGGGTTGCCATCTCCTCCTCCGGGGGATCTTCCTGACATAGGGATCAAACCCACATCTCCTGCATTGACAGACAGATTCTTTACTGCTGAGCCACCAAGGAAACCCCAGTTTTAGAGGGACTTAGTTTTAATCCCTCCTTTTCTTTCAGTATTTTCAAACTCTTTCAGGGATTGGGGCAATGGCCACTCTGGCTACTTCCTGCTGAAACGGGGCATAGTCTTATCTCAGTTTGAAGAAAGTACACCAAATTTGAAATATTCCTGAGTACCAAGTCTTGGATCTGAGTCTTGTATGATTAAGATCTCAATCCCTGAGGAATTCAGAATAAGCCTGAAACCCAGTCTGGACCTGGCACTTTGGGGAGATTTTCAATTTAAAGGCACCTTTGTGAATTTATAAATATAAGTTTTCTTTTTATATGAGCACCAACAAATGAGAGAGCCCTTTCCAGTGCAAAGTCAAAGTAAGGAAGTAAAGGACTTTTTTAATAAAATAATTATAGAAGATCTTGTCATGGTCCATGTGAGGGTTGGAAAAGAATTTCCATACATGAGACAGAATGAGAGGGAAATAAAGTTTATTACAGTGGGAGACGCTATTAGAACAGCAAGCCAGCTCAAGGGAGAACTGACATTGAACAGGGGCCCTTGATCCACTTATATACCAAGTGTATAAGGAGTCGATAGGGGTCTTGCAGGTCATTTGCTGATTGGATGAGGCAGGTATATTGGGTGACGGGTGGGGACAAGTAAGGCAAATACCTTCTCCCTATGGGGTAGGAGGGGAGACATGCTATACTGCTCAGGAGGATCTGAAATTCGTTAATCCTTACAACGTTGGGGAGGGAAGGACGGTAAGGGTCTGGTTTTCAGTTCCTATATTCCAGGACCCTCTCTGGTTTTAGCATCTCTTCCATCCTTGGGTCAGCACATTCCTCCCTCTCTTTATTTTTAGGGACAATTCTTTGACCCCTTTTGATACCCTGCTCATGTCTAACTATCTACCTATTTCCCTTCTCAGGCATTTGGGAACCCAGTCTCAGGGGAAATGGGGTGATGACCACTCTTGCTTCTTCAGGCTATACAGGGGCATCATGGAGCTGTGGGTTCCCTTTGCCTGCTCTCTGTCAGGGTGCATTTACGGAGGGAGAGGAAAGTCCATGGAATGATAAAGTGGCTTGTTTCAGCATTGTCTGGGTGTTGGCCAGGGAATATTCTTGTCATACTACCACTTGGAGATTTGCTGTATTTTGGAAGAAATAAACTTAACAAGAAGGTTAGAGGTCCATGGTCCCAAAATTAATAGAAGTAAAAAAGTTACTCAGGGGCTAGCCAGGAGAACCAGCACCAGACGTTCATCCGTGATGCTAGTGTTTCTCTAGGTATGAGAAGAGGCAAGAATTGGGGCTCTTAAAAATCTTTACCTGAAAACACCTGACTCTCTGAAGGCCAGTTCTTCCAGGTTTTCCCCAGAGCACAGAGTGCCTTATTTCTGATCTCCACCCTGAACTCCTTTCAAGGAGTGTCGAAGGTCAGCAGCGAGTAGTGGTCATGATCATCTTTGCAGAGGCAGCTGGCCAGTGCCAACTTCCAGTCAGCAGGACCCCTTCATGGCCACTTGTTTGACCATGCTTTGGGGGCATTTCATGGCCACTGTGTCTTGCAGTGCTGGGAAGGCTCATTCCCGGCCTAACGAAGATTCCATTGACAGGCTCCTCAGTGTGCAGTTATTAGACCAGGCCTTGTAAGTAGCCAAAGTCTCTGGACCATAGCGGTCTTACTAGCCTCTTGGGACAGGAAAATATTCCCTCTTGTTGCTTCTTCCCATATCGAGAGCATTGTTACATTATTACATTATACATTATTACAATCGCTGACCTCATATGGAAATGCATATCAACATTTTATCACAGGCTCAGTCACACATTTGCTAATATAAAAAACAATCTTCTGAAACAAGCAACGTAAAAAATAAAATAGCTAACAGTTATTAGTAAGGTCACAAGCAAGATTTTAAGTCAAGTACATTCTGACCCAGACTTGTCTGTGAGTGTCCAGGAGTCTCCAGCGGAGGTGTGGGTCAGTGGTGAACTGCTGCAGGGTTGGGGGCGCTGAGTGTAGCAGTACTTGCATGGGATCTTTTGAAGGAGGTCGACTTTATCTTCATGACATTCACCGTAGTTTAGCCCCAGGTAAATAGCAAGGACGGAACACAGCTCCACCCATCAATAGAAAATTGGATTAAAGATTTCCTGAGCATGGCCCTGCCAACCAGAAGAAGACCCAGTTTCCCCCTCAGTCAGTCTCTCCCATCAGGAAACTTCCATAAGCTTCTTATCCTTCTCCATCAGAGGGCAGACAGACTGAAAACCACAATCACAGAAAACTAACCAATCTAATCACATGGACCACAGCCTTGTCTAACTCAGTGAAACTATGAGCCATGTCATGTAGGGCCATTCAAGATGGATGGGTCATGGTGGAGAGTTCTGACAGAATGTTGTCCACTGGAGAAGGGAATGGCAAACAGTATTCTTGCCTTGAGAATCCCATGAACAGTATGAAAAGGCAAAAAGATAGGACACTGACAGAGGAACTCCCCAGGCTGGTAGGTGCCCAATATGCTACTGGAGGTCAGTGGAGAAATAACTCCAGAAAGAATGAAGAGACGACCCAGGGCAAAAGCAATACCCAGTTGTGGATGTGACTGGTGATACAAGCATGGTCTGATGCTGTAAAGAGCAATATTGCATAGGGACGTGGAATGTTAGGTCCATGAATCAAGGCAAATTGGAGGTGGTCAAACAGGAAATGGCAAGAATGAATGTCGACATTTTAGGAATCAGCGAACTAAAATGGACTGGAATGGGTGAATTTAACTCAGGTGACCATTATATCTACTACTGTGGGCAAGAATCCCTTAGAAGAAATGAAGTAGCCATAGTAGTCAACAAAAGAGTCCAAAATGCAGTACTTGGATGCAATCTCAAAAATGACAGAACGATTGACTTCGGTTCCCAGGCAAACTATTCAATAGCACGGTAATCCAAGTCTATGCCCCGACCAGTAACGCTGAAGAAGCTGAAGTTGAATGATTATATGAAGACCTACAAGACCTTCTAGGACTAACACCCAAAAAAGATGTCCTTTTCATTATAGGGGACTGGAATGCAAAAGTACGAAGTCAAGAAATGCCTGGACTAACAGGCAAAATTGGCTTTGGAGTACAGAATGAAGCAGGGCAGAGACCAATAGAGTTTTGCCAAGAGAACGCAGTGGTCATAGCAAACACCCTCTTCCAATAACACAAGAGAAGACTCTACACATGGACATCACCAGATGATCAACACTGAAATCAGATTGATTATATTCTTTGCAGCCAATGGTGGAGAAACTCTACATAGTCAGCAAAAACAAGACCAGGAGCTGACTGTGTCTCAGATCATGAACTCCTTATTGCCAAATTCTGACTTAAATTGAAGAAAGTGGGGAAAACCACTAGACCATTCAGGTATGAACTAAATCAAACCTATTATGATTATACAGTGGAAGTGAGAAATAGATTTAAGGGACTAGATCTGATAGACAGGGTGCCTGATGAACTATGGACAGAGGTTCATGACACTGTATAGGAAACAGGGATCAAGATCATCCCCAAGAAAAACAAATGCAAAAAAGCCAGAATGGTTGTGTGTGGAGGCCTTACAGATAGCTGTGAAAAGAAGAGAAGCAAAAAGAAAAGAAGAAAAGGAAAGATACACCCATTTGAATTCAGAGTTCCAAATAATAGCAAGGAGAGTTAAGAAAGCCTTCCTCAGTGATCAATGCAAAGAAATAGAGGAAAACAATAGAATGGGAAAGACTAGAGATCCCTTCAAGAAAATTGGAGATACCAAGGGAACATTTCATGTAAAGATGGGCACAATAAAGGACAGAAATTTTATGGACCTAACAGAAGAAGATATTAAGAAGTAGTGCCAAAAATACCCAGAAGAACTGTACAAAAAGATCTTCATGACCAAGATAATCACAATGTTGTGATCACTCACCTAGAGCCAGACATCCTGGAATGTGAAGTCAAGTGGTCTTTTGGAAGCATCACTATGAACTAGCTAGTGGAGGTGATGGAATTCCAGTTGAGCTATTTCAAATCCTAAAAGATGATGCTGTGAAAGTGCTGCATTCAATATGTCAATAAATTTGGGAAACGCAGCAGTGGCCACAGGACTGGAAAAGGTCAGTGTTCATTCCAATCCCAAAGAAAGGCAATGCCAAAGAATGCTCAAACTACTGCACAGTTGCATTCATCTCACACACTAGTAAAGTAATGCTCAAAATTCTCCAGGTCAGGCTTCAGCAATACATGAACTGTGAACTTTCAGATGTTCCAGCTAGTTTTAGAAGAGTGAGAGAAACTAGAGATCAAACTGCCAACATCTGCTGGATAATCCAAAAAGCAAGAGAGTCCCAGAAAAACATCTATTTCTGCTTTATTGACTATGCCAAAGACTTCGACTGTGTGAATCGCAACAAACTGTGGAAAATTCTGAAAGAGAGGGGAATACCAGACCACCTGATCTGCCTCTTGAGAATCCTGTATGCAGGTCCAGAAGTAGCAGTTAGAACTAGACATGGAACAACAGACTGGTTCCAAATTGGGAAAGGAGTATGTCAAGGCTGTATATTGTCACCCTGCTTATTTAACTTATATGCAGAGTATATCATGAGAAACGCTGGGCTGGATGAAGCACAGGCTGGAGTCAAGATTGCCGGGAGAACTATCAATAACCTCAGATATGCAGATGACACCACCCTTATGGCAGAAAGTGAAGAGGAACTAAAGAACCTTTTGATGAAAATGAAAGGGGAGAGTGAAAAAGTTGGCATAAAACTCAACATTCAGAAAACTAAGATCATGCAATCTGGTCCCATCACTTCATGGGAAATAGATGGGGAAACAATGGAAACAGTGGCTGACTTTATTATTTGGGGCTCCAAAATCACTGTAGATGATGATTGTAGCCATGAAATAAAAGTCACTTGCTCCTTGGAAGAAAAGTTATGACCAATTAGACAGCATATTAAAAAGTAGAGACATTACTTTGCCAACAAATGTCTGTCTAGTCAAGGCTATGGTTTTTCCAGTAGTTATGTATGGATGTAAGAGTTGGACTATAAAGAAAGCTGAGCGCTGAAGGATAGATGCTTTTGAACTGTGGTGTTGGAGAAGACTCTTGAGAGTTCTTTGAACAGCAAAGATGTCCAACCAATCTATCCTAAAGGAAATCAGTCCTGAATATTCATTGGAAGGACTGATGTTGAAGCTGAAACTCCAATACTTTGGCCACTTGATGTGAAGAGCTGACTCATTTGAAAAGACCCTGATGCTGGGAAAGATTGAGAGCAGGAGGAGAAGGGGACAACAGAGGCTGAGATCGTTGGATTGCATCACCTACTCAGTGGGCATAAGTTTGGGTAAACTCCAGGAGTTCATGATGGACAGGGAGGCCTGGTGCGCTACAGTCCATGGGGTCTCAGAGTCAGTCATCACTGAGTGACTGAACTGAACTTTCATTTGGTATAGCCCAGTATACCCCAGGTCATCTGACTTATTTAAATGATAATAGCCAGGTGTTTGTTAATCTCCTGGTTGTATATCATGGAGCATCTGACCTTTATCCAAGCATTGGTTACTAAGGTAAGCTCTAGAAACAAACTTAGAGTATCTTCTTTAGTAACTAAATTAAATCTTTTAGCAATTTGACATAACAAGAAGGAACTATCTCAGAAGTGAGTCGTAGTAAGCCCAGACCTTAATTAACAAGGCTAGGACTTAATATTAAGTGCAATGTAAGTTTTTGTCATCGTGAGGCCATTAACCTTGTAACCAGGGAAGGCTTTAACCCATCAAATAAAAATGAGGTTTGTCAAGGAGCCAGGAAAACCCAAGTGGCTGTCTTGGATTTCCCATAGCCCTGACTCTTCAATTTACAGCTATTCACTCATTTTTAATTCCTCAATTTAGCAGTAGATTATTTCCATATTTTAAGGACATCAGGATAGCAAAAATCTGACAGTGAGGGGTTAATTTTTGTCTTGAAGTAGCAGTATTCTTGCAAAGGCATCAAAGTGAAACCATAGAATTTGTGTTTAAAATCTGATTAACAATGGACAAAGTAGCCTCGTCATTGCTGGGACTTGTAACATGTTAACATGATAACTAGAATTATAAATGGCAACATTTTACTGGGACATATCTGATTTTCATGAGTTCCACATAATTTCTAAGATATCTATACTAGTAGCATCAACTATACAATATAAAGCTGAGAAGATTCATCACTGTTCCAACAATACTTCCCAGGTAATTTAACACATCAAATGAACTCAGGTAGTCTAATATCTCTCTTTGGGATGTCACAGGAGCCCTCGGAAGCATCCCAAAGTTAGCTAGAAGTCAAGTTATTTAGGAAGTTTTGTTGATAAATATCAAAAGGGTTTACAACCCTCAGTCAGATAGCATCATATAGATCACTGTGAAGCAATATATTCACTTAGCCTAAGTAAGAAAAAAGATTTCAAAGGGAAATACAGAACAGATCATTTCAGAGGTAAAGAAACTTAAAATCCATTATCAAAGGCAATTCAACATCTCAAGAAAACTGTATTATGCACAAAGCTTTTTCCTTGGGGTCCACTTTCCATGAAACCTCCTTATCACTTTCTGTACCCATTACTTTGTTCTCCCATCCTGAAACAGCCATCTGTAAGTCAGACTTACTTCCTTTCCTTTCATAAAGTGTAATTTCATTCCTCATAACTTCTTTACTGAAAACACACAACCTACTTTCCATACAGGACTGACCTTTATATTAGCATTCTGTAGATAGGTGAACATAAATACCGGTGATAATTTTTTTAAAAATTGCTTTCTTTATTTGCTTTCTTAAAGGGAACATCTCAGGATGGCACCAAACACTATTCCTTAATAGTCCAAAATCTCTAGTTTCTCTGTAAGAGGAAGTTAGTGGTTAGTGTTCAGAAATGAATGTTTCAGAATCTTATTTTATTTGGAAATGACCTAGCTATTCAACAAACTTTCATCACTTAGTTTAGCACAACCATAGAAATTCAGGTTACCAAAATCTGGACATTTCTAAGGTATAATTATTCTTAATAGTTTTTCCAGATGCTCATATCTTATTTACATTTTTTAGGAGGTTATTTTTTTTTCTTTTTCTAGAGGTACTTTCCTTGTTGACAAACTTGTAACAGATATAACAATATTTAACTTATATTAATCCTAGGCACAATGAAAATATTTTGCTTAATGTTAATGACTCTTAGACATGTCTATATTAGGTTAGCAAACAAACATTAATACTAGATATTTAATATTGAAAATTTCCCAGTTCACGTGAATCTGAAATTCATTTAGGTTAATTTCTCTTGTATTTAGAACTGTCTGCTTTGTAAGCACTTACTTTTCTTTAGGAAAACTAAATAAGAACTCATTTACAACTTCAGCAATATTATTTAAAAAACCCCAGAAGACACACACTGAGACATACATAAATCCAGACAGACAGACAGACAGAGATCTCACAGTTTTCTGCTTGAGATTTAAAATGTCTCTTTGACAATCCGCTCCCCCCCTTCCTTTTTGTTTCTTTGTTTGAAGTTCTAATTTGCCCAAGGCTGAGGTCTCAGGCAAAGTGGGCTGTGTATTTCAAGGACATGGAAAGGGTTAACTTCAAACTTTTCTCTAGGCAGGCCTTTTCCCTAGGCAAGCTAGTTGTTTTTAATTGCATATGCAAAAAGAACTGGTTTTGTAGTTTCCAAGAAAAAATAATTCATTTTAACCAGCTTTCTGGTTAAATTAGAACTCATTTACAACTTCAGCAATAATATTAAAAAAAAAAAGAAAAGAAAAGACACAAGCTGAGACATACATAAATCCACACAGACAGACAGACAGAGACCTTATAGTACATTGGGTGGGGGTGTGGACGAGTAAGGCAGGCACCTTCTCCCTATGGGGTGGGAGGGGAGACAGGCTACACTGCTCTGGAGGACCTGGCGGGGGAGGACGGGAAGGGTCTGGTTTTCCTTCCTGCCGTCCAAGACCCTCCTTGGTTTTAGCTGCTCTTTCGTCCTTGCTCACCACAGATCTGTTTTTCTCCAAGAGAATAACACAAATTGACAATCAGCTCTTTCCAACAAAGAACAGAGAAAAGAATGAGAGGTATTACCATTTGGTAGTTCTTAAATGTAGTTAGAGATTAAAAAAACGGGTTGAACGATGAAGAATTGGTTGGGGGTAAGAAGAAATACTGAGTGTTCTGTGTAACTGTTTTAAAGAGAGAAGTCTTATCAGTCCTGTCCATTGTCTTCTGTATCAAAACCCTCACGGTCACCTTTGGATGTTTTTCTGTCTCCTGATAATCTGGACAGATCATGATCTTTGTGAAAATATTAGAAAGAAGTACAGAAAAGTGGGGATGCATAAAAACTAACTTGTTTTGATCTTAAAAATTTCTTATAAGCAAAATTTTCCCCCCATCATCGCCAATATTTATTTATTTATTTAATAGCATCCTAACAATTGTAAAGTGATATTTCCTTGTGGTTTAAAAAAAGTTTTTTGTTTTTAAAAATTTTATGTTGGAGTATAGTTGATTAATAATGTTGTCTTAGTTTCAAGTGTATAGCAAAATGGTTCAGTTATAAATATACATGTATCTATTCTTTTTCAAATTTTCCCCATTTAGGTTATTACAGAATATTGAGCAAAGTTCCTTGTGCTATGCAGTAGGTACATACTGATTATCTGTTTTAAATATAGCAATGTGTACATGTCAATCCAAAACTCCCAATCTATCTCTCCTCCCTTCCCCTCGACTTCTGCTCTGGGAACTACAAGTTAATTCTCTAAGTCTGTGAGTTTGTTTCTATGTGGTAAGTAAGTTCATTTGTGTGTGTGTGTGTGTGTATATATATATATATATATATATATATATATATATATTTGTGTTGTATTGTGTTGTGTTGCCACACACTTTGTATTGTGTGGCATGTTTATATAAAAGATTCTGCAAATAAGCAATATCATGATATTCTTATTTATCTATTTGACTTACTTCACTTAACATGGCCATCTCTGCAAATGGCATTAGCTGATTCTTTCTAATGGCTGAGTAATATTCCATAGTATGAGTATACCTCTTCATCTTTTCCATTCCTCTGTTGATGGATATTTAGGTTGCTTCCATGTCTTGGCTGTTGTACATACACAGCACTGCAATGAACACTGAGGAGGATGTATCCTTTCAAACTATGTTTTTCTCCAGATATAGGCCAAGGAGTGGGATTGTTGGATCATATGGTAGTTCTATTTTTATTTTTGAGGAACCTACATACTATTCTCTATAGTGGCTGCACCAATTTAGATTCCCATCAACATTGTAGGAGGCTTACCTTTTCTCCACACATCCTCTCCAGCATTTATTATTTGTAGATTTTTTGATGATGGCCATTCTGACTGGTGTAAGGTGATATCTCATTGTAGTTTTGATTTGCATGCATGCTCAGTCATTCGGTCGTGTAGGACTCTTTGGGACCCCATGGACTGCAGGCGTCAAGCTCCTCTGACCATGGAATTTTCCAGACAAGAATACTGGAGTAAGTTGCCATTTCCTACTCCAGGGGATCTTCCTGAACCAGTAATCAAACCCACATCTCCTGCATCTCCTACATTGTCAGGAGGACTCTACCACTGCGGCACCTGGGAAGCTCATAGCTTTGATTTGCATTTCTCTTAAACAATTGTTTAAACCAGAAAATTTGGAAAACTTAGCAGTGGCCACAGGACTGGAAAAAGTCAGTTTTCATTCCAATCCCAAAGAAAGGCAATGCCAAAGAAAGTTCAAACTTCCACACAATTCCACTCATCTCACACACTAGCAGAGTAATGCTCAAAATTCTTGAAGCCAGGCTTCAAGAGTCCATGAACCAAAGACTTCTAGATGTTCCAGCTGGACTTAGAAAAAGCAGAGGAACCAGAGATCAAATTGCCAACATCCGTTGGATCATCGAAAAAGCAAGAGAATTCCAGAAAAACACCAATTTCTGCTTTATTGACTATGCCAAAGTCTTTGACTGTGTGTATCACAACAAACTGTGGAAAATTCTTAAAGAGATTGTAACACCAGACCACCTGACCTGGCTCCTGAGAAACCTGTATGCAGGTCAAGAAGCAACAGTTAGAACTGGACATGGAACAACAGACTGGCTCCAAATCGGGAAAGGAGTACATCAAGGCTGTTTATTGTCACCTTGCTTATTTAACTTATATGCAGATATGAAAGTTGGACTATTAAGAAAGCTGAGCACCAAGGAATTGATGCTTTTGAACTGTGGTGTTAGAGAAGACTCGTGAGAGTCCCTTGGACTGCAAGGAGATCCAACAAGTCCACCCTAAAGGAAATCAGTCCTGAATATTCATTGGAAGGACTGATGCTGAAGCTGAAACTCCAAAGTTTTGGCCACCTGATGTAAAGAACTAACTCATTTGAAAAGACCCTGATGCTGGGAAAGATTGAAGGTGGGAGGAGAAGGGGATGACAGAGAATGAGATGGCTGGATGGTATCACCGACTCAATGGACATGAGTTTGAGCAAGCTCAGGAAGTTGGCGATGGACAGGGAGGCCTGGCGTGCTGCAGTTCATGAGGTTGCACAGAGTCGGACACGACTGAGTGACTCAGTTGACTCAACTGAAACAATTATTGATATCTACACAACATTTCTTTTCTGTGGCTGCAGTGTAAATAATTTAACCAAGTTCTTTTTGTTGAATAGGTAGGCACCTTCTTTCATTTTATGTTTATTTTTTCTTTCTATTTTAAACAAACCCAGATAAATATCTTTCACCTACATCTTTTTTTTTTCTGTATTGTCAGTCTATGAGGTGAGATTCCTCCAAGAGAAACTGTGGAGTGAAAGGATGACATTTTCTATGGCTTTTGTATCCAGAAGGCAATTCTGAATAGATATCTGGCAGTTCCTTCTGCTGGAAGCAGGATCAGGTCTCTTGCTGCAGTCCCGTTGTGCAAAGATCCTGGGGTCAGAGGAGGAAACGTGTTGATGGTGGCTTTAAGAAAACCAAACAGTGCCCCTGTGACAAGGAAGGGAACAGCTTTCAGTATTTGTTCCAATTTTAAAAATGCTTGTCCCTGTGCAAGGGGCTTTTTTAAAAAAAAATTTTATTTCATGTTAATTTCTAATATCATGCCAGTTTCTGGTGTACTGCACAGTGAATCTGTCATACAAATAAATGTATCCATTTTTCTCCAGATTTCCTTCCCATATATGTCATTACCGACTATTGAGTACAGTTCTCTGTGCTATACAGTAGGTCCTTATTAACAGTTATCTCTTTTACATACAGTAGCCTGTATATGTCAGTCCAAATCTTCCAATTTTGCCACAGCTCAACCAGGGGATTTCTTTTCTAAGTTCTGTATTGTAAATCTTCATCATGAGGTGCAAACCAGACTTTTTAAAATTGAGCTGTTTGACCTTTTATTTGCACATTGCTTGGATAATTCCTGCCTTCCTGGTGTTGGTTCTGGGTGAGCAAGCATAAAATGTCATTCAAGTTCATGCTTCCAAGCCAAGCTTGAGAAGCTCTATCTGCTGTCTCCGTGGTTTGCCCTCAATTTACTTTCTACCTTCCCCAGCTTTCTGGAGGGGAGTTTGGCCACGTTCTTCGTAGTCTTCAGAAAAATGAGAAGAATCTGTAATAGTTCTCATCACTTTGTATTGTGTGGCATGTTAAACACTCACAGAGATTTTAAGGATGAGCCAGGACTTACAGAGGCAAGTAAGTTTTGTATTTAAACAGGAATAAATGACTGAGTCACTTGGGATGCAAACCTGTTTGGCAATTCTCAAGAAGGGGCAGATTACTTCTGACAGGTCTAAACAGCCCCGGCAGATAGGATCATTTAACTATATTTAACTAACACTGACAAAGGAATGCTTGATTAATGTCTCCCACCCAAATATCCAGGGACTGGCAGGTCACCTTTTCAAACCAGTAGGCAGTTGAAGCTACTTCGGAATTCTCCTTCACATGCACGATTGTCATGTGCTTGGAATGAATGGTCTGATGAGGACACGCTCGGCCAAGATCTCCGGTGCTTCCTGGAGTGGGGTGGAGTGCTTCCCTAAAATGTGGGTGGGCATTTGGAGGGTCCACTTAGTAGAACCCGTGCTTGTACTGGACTAGTATTGCATTTATGATCATTTTTCATTTGCAAGTAAAATCATGAAGTGCTGGAAATTGCCACCTGTTAATCTGCACTGTTGGTGCACTGTGTGAACTGTGTTTATGACCAACTGTTTGGGGTGATGCCACTTGTGCTGGCTATCTCATCAACCATCTGTAAGTGTCTCAATTTTGAGGCTGAAAATAAAGTCTATTCTTATGACTTACCACTAGGGATTTGAGGAGGAACCTCCTGCGTCCTTAAATCCAGGGGCTCATTGTGTGTCTAGCATTGACAATTCCTAGAGCCAGAGTTGTGACTCTCTTTCTTAACATCTCTCAAACAGTATGGCCAGGAGCAGGGTACAGCCAGGTCAATTGACACTTTTGGCCATCTAGGCTAGGGCTTGAAACTTTCTCATGGCATCTCGGTCAGACTCAACTCTTTGTTTCTTGGCATTTTTCAAGACTCTGTGTGTGTGTGTGTGTGTGTGTGTGTGTATGTGTGTGAGTGAGTCACTCAGTCATGTCTGACTGTTTGCAATCCCATGGACTGTAGCCCACCAGGCTCCTCTGTCATGGATTTCTCCAGGCCAGAATACTGGAGTGGGTTGCCATTTTCTTCTCCAGGGGATCTTTCTGACCCAGGGATCAAAGCAGGGTCTCCTGCATTGCAGGTGGATTCTTCCCTGTCTGAGCAACCAGGGAAGCCCTTTCAGGCCTACAGCACTTTAAGAAAAAGAAATGTAGTTGATTTACAATGTTGTGTTGGTTTCAGATGTATAGCAAAGTGATTCAGTTATGCACACACTTTCCTTTACACTCTCTTCCTTTATGGAGTATAGGTCCCTGTGCTACGTAGTAGGTCCTTGTTGATTATAAGACTACAGCACTTTTAAAGTTTACATCGGCCTCTCTCATATGTGAATTTGCCTTTTTAAAAAAGACTATGGTCAACTAGAGTTAATCTTTTGCATAAATACGTGCCCCAGTTGTACACCACCATTGAGAACCCCAACTTTCTCTAAGTTTAAGATTTAAAATTTTAAGTTTAAAATTTTTTAAAATTGAAGTGTAGTTGATTTACAATGTTTCATGTGTCCAACAAAGTGATTCAGTCATGTACATATGTATGTAAACAGTGTGTGTATATATACATATTCTTTTTCAGATTCTTTTTCATTATAGTTATTACAAGATATTGAATATAATTCCCTGTGCTATAGAGTCAGTCCTGGTTGGCTATCTATTTTAAATATAGCAGTGTGTGTATGTTAATCCCAAATTCCCAGTTTATCCCTCCTTTTCCCTTTTGGTAAACATAAGTTTGTTTTCTATGTCTGTGAGTATGTTTCTGTTTTATAAATAAATTTATTTGTATCATGTTTTGTTGGATTCCATGCATAAATTACATCATATGGTATTCATCTTTCTCTGTCTGACTGACATCACTTAGTATGGTAATTTCTAGGTCCATCCATGTGGCTACAAATGGCATTAGTTCCTTCTTTTTCTCCGGCTGAGTTAAATTCCCTTGTATGTATGCACCACATCCTATTTATCCATCCCTCTGCTGATGGACCTTTGTGTCGCTTGCACATCTTGGCTGTTGTGAAAAGCGCTGCTGTGTCCACGGGGGTGTGACTCTGGTCTGCTGTTGTACCCCCAGCGCTAGCAAAGAAGCTGTCACATCTAAGTGCTCAATAAACTCTCGCTGAAAGAATAAACGGATGCCCCGGGACCCCAGGGCGGGGAGAGGCCCTGGTCAGAGCCCGCAGGCCTCATGGAGCCTTCAGGAGGACCCCCTGGGACCCCAGGGTGGGGAGAGGTCCCAGTCAGAGCCCGCAGGCCTCACGGAGCCTTCAGGAGGAACCCCTGGGACCCCAGGGTGGGGAGGGGTCCTGCTCAGAGCCCGCAGGCCTCTCGGAGCCTTCGGGGAGTTGGCACTCCCCCAGTGGTCCTGGGAAGACCAGCAGGCCCCGCAGGAAGACCCAGGCGTCTGGGGGCCGAGGGACAGGACGTGAGGGTGCAGGCAGGAGGGGGCCAGGCCCTCAGCCCAGTCAAGCCCCGCTTCAAAGCCTCAAAGAGGCGTTCTCTGACCTTCCCCATGTCATGAAGTTTGGGACTTCATTAGTTCTCTCTGACTGCAGAGCCCAGGAAACCATACGCAGATTGTCACAAACCTAGAGTCTTAAAATAACAGAAGCTACCCTCTGACTCTCCTTTAAGCCCAAGTCTGAGGCAGGCCTCCCTGGGCTCCCGTGTCGGCGGCCCCCTCTCTGCAGGCTCCAGGGCACGTTCTCGTGCCTCTTCCAGCTTCTAGAAGCTGCGTGCCTTGCTCAGCTGTGGCCTCCTCCCCACGCCCAGGGCCAGTGAGGGCAGGCGGCCATCTCTAGTTCCTCATCCTGTCGCGCCAGCTTCCTCGTTTGTAGTCAAATACCCTTCTGCCTTCCTGATCCACCGTTAAAGACCCTCGTGATTTCATATGAGCCCACCCAAATCAGCCAGGATCCTCTCTCCATCTCTAGATCCTCAAACCACTTCTGCCAAGTCCCTTTGGCCTTGAGAATGTTCACAGGTTAGAGAGCATCACTGGCTCAACGGACATGAATTTGAGCAAACTACAGGAGATGGGGAAGGACAGGGAAGCCTGGCGTACCGCAGCCTGTGGGGTTAGAGAGTCAGACACGACTTGGCGACTGAACAACAAGTGATAACATGTTCACAGTTTCAGAGGATTAGGATGTGGGCATCGTTCTTTTTTGGCGGGGGGTAGGTATTAGTCAACCTACCACAGGGAGCTTTTCTTATATATTTTCCTATAAGCACTCTGCACTTTGCAGCATCCTTTATGACATTTGAAAAATGTCAATGACTTAGCTCATTCGGTGACTATTCATTTCATGTCTGTTTGCCCCACAACACAAAAGACCTACGAGAGCCTGAGTGGGGCCTGCTTGCTTACTCTTGTATCCCCATCGCCTGGCACAGTCCTCGGTTTATAGTGTCGGATCACCTTCGTTGTTGTTAGTGAATGAACCTAGGGAACCTCTTCTGTTTATGTTCTAACACCCTTTTGAGACAGAGGTACCGTTCCCATTTTATAAAAGAGGATCCTGAGGTTCAGAGAGCAGACGACTTCCCAATCTCCTCCTGATCACCAGGGCCGGTTCTTATCTGAACTGCTTCATATTCTGGTATGCTGTAGGTGGTGGCAGCTGCCACACCCATGACGTGTGTCAGTAGACAGAAAGAAAGCTTCCAAGAAGGGCAGCAGAGATGTCAACAAGCGCTGATGTCACTGCCAGGGTCTGCGTGAATCCTCTGACTGGAAACGGTTGGGTGTTTGTGATTTGGCAAGTATCAGCATTCCCTCCAGAATGGGATTTCACGGGGGGGCAGGTGTGGTGGCGGCGGCTGGATAGAGACCAAGTCACCTGTGCAGCAGACAGACATGTGATCGCACTTCTGCTGTTTTTCTGCTATTTCTACACGTGGAAATAAACCCAGAACTTTAGAAATATGTTTCTTTTTCAGAACCCTCAAGGTTCCTATTGTGTTCTTCCCTATGTTGGATTCCTTGGCCATTACATAGCTAGTGCCTTCAGCCATTGGGTCAATCTGTGGCAAGGATCTTTTCCAAAGCTCATCACAGATGGTTGACCCATAGTATGTACTCAATAAATATCTGCTATATTATTTGAATGAATATGGACTGTAGCTGATGGTCCTCAGTAGGTATTAGAGAGTTAGGGTTGTGGGAAAATAATAGGAATGTTCATGTATTTATTTATTTATTTTAAATTTTTTTTTATTGTGGTGAAAGTCACATAGTGTAGAACATACTATTTTAATCATATTTAACTGTACAGTTTAGTGGTACTCAGTACACTGACATTATCATGAAACTCTCATCATCATCCATCTCCCAAACTTCTCATTTTCCTAAACTGAAACTCTGTCCCCATTAAATACTAAGTCTGCATTCCCCTGCCCTATCCCCCCATCCACCCCAGCAGCTACCAATGTACTTTCTGACTCTACAAATGAAATGTCTATTTATTTATGTTGTTGATCTTTGCCTTCTTCCAGGAAGATTCTGACACAGCCGTGCATGTGATGATGACTTTATGAAATCTAAAACCAAAAACAAGTTCTAAACCAAATGCTTTTCACGGCAATGCATCCTTGGCTTTAAGAGCAGCCAATCCTACTAGCTAACTGTTGTTGAAAAAGGTAATGCAGTGTGATGGAATGAGATCAGACCACGGGTTAAGGTGAATTCGCCCTTGTGTTCCTGGATTCATCATTTACCGACTGTGAGAACTTCAACACATTACTTAACTTATCTGAGCCTCAACATTCATCTATGAAATAGGTATGTGCTTTGAGGTTTAAAATAAATATTTTATGTGGAAAGCACACAATGCCATGATTAGCTTTGAAAATGTTATTTCTCTCTCTCTCTTTTTTTTAATCTTTCAAAGGGTTTAAAAGGACTAAACTACTTGACTTGCAAACATTTCTTCAAAGAGCAAGCATTAGCCTAACCTGCCTCATGCCAGGATAATAAAAGGAAGCAGGCAAGTAATAACTGGTCAGTTCTGTGTTGCACTAAGTTGTTGACCACATGGACAAGGAAATGACTGAAAATTCCCAACAATCCCAGTGTAATATGCCTTACAAAATGAAAGAGGTATGGTCAGCAGGGCTGAGGGCCTTCCCACCAGGGCAGAAATGCTACAATCCAAGAGAGAGAGACAGATAGTTGTACATTCCAAGTCAGAATCAGATGGGAAAGACACATTCAGTTTTATCTAGTGATTTAGTGACTGTCACTACCCAGCAGGATTTTGATGTGTTTATTGATGTGGTTACCTGTAGAAATCAGGATTTGATAAGATTTGGTGGAGGTTTAGTCTCTAAGTCATGTCTGACTCTTGTGACCCCATGGACAGAGGAGCCTGGCAGGCTATAGTCCGTGGGATTCTCCAGGCAAGAATCCTGGAGTGGATTGCCGTTTCCTTCTCCAGATCTTCCCAACCCAGGAATTGAACCCTGGTCTCCTGCATTTTAGGCAGATTCTTTACCAACGGAGCTACAAGGGAAGCCCTGATAAGGTTTGAAGGCCTCTAAATGAGCTCTGTGTCTACACTCCTGAGTATGTGAGCGCACACTTGTGGCATCAGACAAGTCCCTGAGGAATTATTCACAGGACATGGTACAGGACACTGTCACTCTGTGTCAATGAAAAGCAAAAAAATGTCATCAGCGTCTCTGAGTCAAACTGCACGACTTCTGTAAGATGCCCTTGAACATTAAGAAAGAAAGGCAACCAAGGGAGTGAATCTTGACCTAAAGAAATGGGATAGATCAGATACTGGGCTTCAAAACTTGACTGCAGCTTCGGTGAATAAATTCAGATTTCAAAGAATGTATCAGAAAGAGGGAGGCTGGCAACACAATGTAAAAGATGATCACAGAGGTAAATCCTGGGAGTGGCATTCACCCATGCACCATGGAGGAGCCCAGAAGCTCTGGAATTCTGGCTCCATCCACAGGGTTATCTCTTTATAAGGCTCTCTCTACCTGCTGCCATTACATCTGCTTCCTCTGATTCTGTGTCACTGAGCAGCTTTCTGCTGGTCAGTTTGGCCATGACTGTCTCTACAGAGGGGAAGTGGGAACAGAAGAGGCATGTGGTCAGTGGTCTGCTAAATGATACATACTTTGCACATACATCAGTTTCATCATTTCTAGTCCAGCCTTGGGTGATATGCTCCCAGGAGGTCCACTGAATTTGGAATTGTGTGCATAAAGGTAAGCTAACTAACTTAACTCATTGACTACCTAACTGACTAATGACTGTTCTGCAAGGGTCCCTAGGAGATTGCCAGCCTGTTTCCCTAGTGATCACTTGCACACCTTTCTGCATTTATCTCTGTGCTGAATTACTCTACTAATCAAAAGTTGGCAAACTTTTTCTATAAATGCCCAGACGGTGAATATGTTAGGTCTGGTGGGCCACTGGTCTCCGTGGCAACTCCTCAACGCTGCCATTGGAGTGAGAAAGCAGCTATAGATGATATAAAAGTGGCTGTGTGCAAATCAGCTTCATGCACCCTGGCACTTGTAAGCTAAGAGTACATTTAGAGAACTAGCAAAACAGAAACACCCCCCCAAAATTGCTTTTGAAAAGATGTGTTAATTACAGAAAAGCAGTAAAATTATTATTATGGAAATAATAATCAGAACTTAGCTAGATTTCTTAAAAAAAATTTTTTTTAATGTGGACCACTTTTAAAGTCTTTATTGAACTTGTTACAATATTGCTTCCATTATTTTCAGGTCTTTCAGCCAGAAAACGTGTGGGATCTTTGCT